>NW_022103899.1:65078735-65090664 GCF_000313985.2 Echinops telfairi
ACACACACACACACACACACACACACACACACACACACACACACACACAAATAGGAACTTGTATTTTGAAAGAATTTTTGTCCCTTTGACATGAATAACTCATAAATGTTTTCCCTCGCAGGCGCTAGGGCAGACATTACCTGAGTATTCGTGGAAGGAACGGGAAAGGCAGCAGTTAGGCCTCCATGTGAAGCAGAGTCATTAGCAAAGGTTCTCTCACCTGCCTTCCTGTTGGAACGCTCATACAACCAAGGGCTCCCATGACAGGCGCAAGCACGGATTCCTCATTCTTGGAGAGAAGGCAGCTTCTAGGGAGCGATGGTTCTGCTGTTACATCAAGCAGACCCGGCCCAGAATCTGAACAGGCTGCGGGTGGAAGGAAGCTGGCATTCCTGGTGGACAGGAGACAGGAGGGCTCTGAGGTTCTGGACAAGGAACATAAACCCAGTGCCACCATCCCCCTGTGTGCTCCGCTGACCCTTCCACCCCAGGCCCTGCAAATCTCATCCAAAGGCTCTAGAGCAGTGGTTCTCAACCTTCTTCATGCCACGGCCCCTTAATACAGTTCCTCATGTTGTGGTGACCCCCAACCATAACTTTATTTTCGTTGTTACTTCCTAACTGTGATTTTGCTATGGTTATGAGTTGGGTGACTCCTGTGAAAGGGTCGTTCCACCGCCAGGTTGAGAATTGCTGCTCTAGGTGGTGAGATGGCTTTGTGGACAAAGGAAGTGATTCTACTTCTTCACAAAGGTAGGAACTTCTATATTCCCTTGCCCAGAGACTGCAGTTAGAAGTCTTCAGAAGACCTGCTGGGGCTCCAGCCCCCCACTGTGAGGAGGCACCCCCTAGTCGAAATGAAGTAAGCCCTTTGTCACCACGGTGGCTGTGTCAATGTGGCTGGGCTAGGATCCTCAGAAGTGTGGTAGTAAGGCCCTCCCAGTAGTGCCACCTAATGATGTAAACAAACACAGACAGCCCCTTCTCAGCCTGATGACATCTCCTCGGGGATGTGAGGTACTTTATCCACGTGGATCATCAGATGCAGTGGAGATCTTGCCACCTTGTCCTCCTGGTATGGGCCCTGCATCTATTGCATTGACCTCCAGCTCTGTGGACTGGAGCCAATGGCCCGCCATATTGCTTGCGGATTCTGGGAGCTATTAGTGGTCTGTCATAGTGTCTGATCTGCCGATCCACCTCTGAATTCACCAATGGTGAGCTCCCTGCTTCATATGCCTGCTCCGCCCTCTTGCCTCCTGGTTGCCCTCCCAAGCTTCCTGACTTCCCAGCCCCGACGGCCATCCCAGTCAGGAGAAATCTCCCGCTTAACGTCTGACACACAGACTTGGACCAAACTGGCCTAAATTGCTTCTACAAGGATGTGAGCCATTTCTCCTGAAACAAATGCATCCATCTATAAGGACATATATCACTGCTTTTGTTTCTCTAGAAAACACAGCCCCACACAACCGTCGCACACCAGGACGTGTGGCAGAACCCTACTTGGGTGATTCTGAGAGCAGAACACGAAACAAAAGACGTGGATGAAGAGAGCATTTGTTCACGAAGCTGAAAAAACTTCCAAAGTGAGCACCATCATCCTGAGAGATACAGGAGGAAGAATTCTTGGCATTCAGTGAGAATGATGGGCGTCTTCATGAACGATGCAGCATTCCGTTTGCAACATACTGGCCAATAGTGAGCATTCTCATCCTGGAATACCCCAGAAAGCAGAGAATGCGTGCCTGGCCATGCTCAGGCAACGGGGGACACAGCCGTCCTTGGGGGCTCCCCACAGCCCTGGAGCTGGGGGTGCACACATGTCTGCTGGTGGAGGAGCTCAGCTCAGGTCCTTGTGGCTGCAGAGGCATGGCTGTGGACGTGCAGAACACGAAAGGAAAGAGATCAGACCGGGAGCCAGCCGATGCTGGGGCCAACGCCTGCAACTGCTGCCCTTTAGCTCCTCCTCCAGACAGCATGATGGACGCTCAGCACAGCTGGCGAGAAGACACTGAGGGCCCAGCCTGACCCGGCGGCTGCTCTCCACGCAGACCAGGAGCTGATGGACGAAGCTAGAAGAGGGCCCTCTGCGCCCACCTTCCCAGGAGGTGGGCTGAGCAGCCCAGAATTCCCCAGAGCCCAGCCGCAGAGGGATGTGAGATGAGGAGTGTGCTGGGACTC
This sequence comes from Echinops telfairi, assembly GCF_000313985.2. Taxonomy (NCBI): domain Eukaryota; kingdom Metazoa; phylum Chordata; class Mammalia; order Afrosoricida; family Tenrecidae; genus Echinops; species Echinops telfairi. The sequence continues at coordinate 65,080,920 of NW_022103899.1, forward strand.
CTGCAGAGCTGGCTGCCAACAAGTTCCTCTGCCTTCTGGGTCAATACAGTTGCAATGTTGCTGCTGTCAGGTGCTATTGGGTGCCCCAACTGGCACGGAGGGTCTTCTTGGCTGCTATGTGCCCGGGGCAGATGGCCAGGTTTTCCCTTTCAAGATCACCCCCAGGAACAGCCAGCTGGGCTCCTCAGCACAAGACCCCCACCCAACCCACAGCCTCAGGCCTAGTCCGGCGCCGGCGCCCGCCACGGCTTCTGAGGCTCTGCACCCTTCAGGAAGTGGACCGCCTCATCTTCTTCCTTTGGGAAAACGGCAGATCCTACTCTTGGACCTGTCACAAGTCCAATGTCCACCCACTGAGCCACCAAGACCCCTGTGTTGGCAAGATCGGGATCCAGAGCACAGTGAGAAGCAGGTGGCGTTACCCCTGAGAGTCTGCTTCGATGCACCGCACTCCTCCACTGTAACAAGCTCGCCACAGAGGATGCTTTATTCTATTGCAGAGAGCAGAACCCTTCTTTATTTTTAATTACATGGCTCATTGCTCTGCTAGGAGATTGAAGAGTCAAAAGCATTTATAAAATACCGAATAAAGACTCTATCTACCTGACTAATAAAAACAAAATGATTAAATAGAATTACCACTTAATGGAGAAGCATTGATACTGAAATATAAACAGAATGCCCCTTGGAAGCGAGGATGGTGGGTCTTTGGGTCACTTGCCATGAACACGTCATCAATAAAGACCAATGACCAGAAAGGGACCTCCTGTCTGGTGAGGTGGCAGGTTTGTGAAAACAAAGGAGATGCACCAGGGCCCGCCCATCCCAACAGCAGCTGAGACATCCTGCAGGAAGTGACCTGGCCGGCGGTCAGCGGGGAGCCCAGGGTGGCACACCTGACACAGCCTCACAAAGTCCATGACTGTCCCACGGTCAGGCCAGTGTCCCAGCCCAAAGTCCATGTCCACGCAAACAAAGATGAAAGGAATACAGAGTCTCTGCTCTCAAAAGACTCGCCAGACAGGCAACCACTCGGGAGTAGCACATGATCAAGGACAGGTGGCACTGAAGGCTGAAACCCAAGCTGCATTGAAAGCATTACAGGGCTTCAGGAATGGATGGAGTATCAATTAAAATACTTTAATGCACTGATGCAGCTGGGGGTGTTTACTCATCTAGGCATGAAATTTGGAAGATAACTACCTAGCCAATCTACTGGAAGAGATCTCCATTTGTGCTGTTTCAGAGAAAGGTGACCCAAGAGAGTGCAGTAATTATCTAACACTATCATTAATATCACATGCAAGTAAATTTTGCTACAGATAATAAAAAACGCAGGAATTGCCTAGAATTTAAGCTGAATTCCGAAGAGGGTGGAGTGAGGGCCATCACTACTAACATCAGATGGATATCGGTCAAAAGTAGAGAATATGAAAAATAGTTTAGTCAGTGTTTATGCAGAGACATTCATGCGGAGATAATCAACTGTGTGAATCATAACAAACTGGGGGTGACATTGAGAAGAGTGGGAATTCCAGGAAACGGAATTGTGCTCACAAGGACCTGGTGCATAACATAGATCAGGAGGCCGTCCTTCGAGCAGAACACGGAGGTCCCGAACGGTTGAAAGTCACGGAAGGTAGGTGCCAGGGTTGTGCCCTTTCACCATGCTCATTCATGGTGTGGACTGCGGTGTTGAACACATCTGTCTTGGAAAAACGAAAGGCAGAGTGTGGTCCTTGGCAGTGAGGGTGGAGAGACTTCCATCATGTACTTTGGACGTGTGATCAGGAGAGGCCAGTCCCTGGAGAAGGACATCATAATCGGCGTGATAGCTAGGTTTATTGGCCAACTAGGCCTCATAGGAACATGCGGATGGAGGTTGATTGGAGGGAGGCTGAGATAAATGCTTTCTTTGGGCAGCATCCCATTTCTCTTCCTCCCTGGTGATCAGGCCAGCACGCTGCTGCTTGAGCTAGTTCTTTGCCTCAACTGTGTGCTGCACTAGCTGTGGGCCGAGCCAACCGGTGGACCTTGTCACTGGAGCCTGAGGTTCCTTTGAGACGTGTTCGCCATACCGTTGGTGTGTACATCCCTTGAGTTTGAGACCCCACAGGGGCCTGGTTTGCTAAGCCACCGACTATTGCTGCCCTACCCTGCCTGTCTTGCCTGAGGGCAGACTCGGATTTCTGCTTCCTTGACCTTGGACTGGCAGCCCCAGTCAGTTGAAGGACCTTAAGTATATTAACTGTTCCATGAAAGTGAGTTTTTGTAGTATGAATTTTTCCCTACAGGCAAGCATAGAACAACTCGCTCTGAGTTAGTGCACCCAGTAGCATCACCTGGGAAGGTCCTCTCTGGTCACAGTGAATTTTTTTGTTAAAGCAGTTTTGCTGGAACCTCCCTTTTTGTGATGGCCTATTTAAGCTGCTGTGAAATTTTGTTTCCTGCTCAGGAAAAATGCCCAAGTTTTCTGCAGAAACTGTTGTGATGTTAAGCACAGCTTACAAGTATAGTGCAATGGGAAAAACTTCAAGTGGTTTTCTCATTTCCAAAAAGGTGAAATGTTGATTGATGACAAACCTCTTTCTGGATGCCTGTCAATTTCTGGAATGGACAAAAATGTCAACAAAGTTCATGCACTTGAGCTCGAAGACTGATGGTGAACCTTTGAAGCGATGGGGAAGTTATCTGGATGATCTTGGGGTCGGTTCGCTGAATTTTCATGGAAGATTTAGGAACGGAAGATTGGGGAAATTGCTGTGAAATTTGTGCCTTGGGTTCTGACTGACCAGGAAAATGTGCATCGAGTGGAAACACGCCATGCTTTGAAAGAACAGCTCTGAAGTTACCCAGACTCCCCCCCACCCCTAGGTCATTACTGGAGTTGAGACATGGTGTTGTTCTTCCAACTCCAAAAGCAAACATCAATCAAACCTGTGGAAGAGGCTGTCATCACCTCACCCAAAAAAAGTTCAAGTGAAATCAAAGATCAGGACCACGCTCATTTGTTTTTTGGATGTGAGGGGGATAGTGCATTTGAAGTTCGTACCACCAGGTCAGACTATTAATCAAGCTTTCTATTTAGAGGTTCTGAAAAGATTGCATAACAGTGTGTGACAAAAAAGGCCTGGTTTGTGGCAGATGGGGAACAGGTTTTGCCACCATGACAATGCACCTGCTCATGCAACCATCCAGTGTGCCAGTTTTTGGCCAAAAAAAAGCAAAAAAAAAAAAGCATGTCTCTCTTGCCCCTCACACCTGACTCACCTAACCTCACTCTATGTGACTTCTTTTTGTTTCTGCAAATGCAGAGGGACATGAAAGGACAGAGGGTTGAGGATGTAGAGGAGGTGAAGAAAAAAACAAGGGAGGTGCTGTCAACCATCCAAATAAATTGAAAAATGTTTCCAAGAATGGAATCACAGACTTGGCAAATGTATTAAGTGTAATGGAGAATCTTTGAAGGTGATAAGGTTGTTTTGTAAAACAAAAACAAAAGCAAAAACAAACATAGCTTTGAAAAAAATTCAGTTTTTTTTGGGGGGGTACCCCCTCATATAATCGTAAGTGTGCTTGTTTTGTTTCTCTAGAGAACCCTGCCTACACCCTCGGTAAAGTGGAGGTCAGGTAAAAAGAGGTAGAGACCACGGAGATGGATAGGCACAGTGGCTGCAGCAATGGCTCCAATGTGGCGTGGTGTTTAGGTCGTCCAGCTGTGTTTCGTCCAGCTGTGCTGGGGTCACTGTGAGCTGTCCATGACTGGAAGGCACTGAAGAGCAATACTCAACTCAGCTCCCTGCCAATGAGACAATTGGACCCCAGCGAGGTTACAGCACAGAGGAGACATTCCCGGTGGGTTTATGAGGCTGTAAATCTTTGTGGGAGCACAAAGTCTCATTTCCCCATGGAGGAACAGCTGGTGGACTTGAACCACTGACCTTGCAATTACTAGTCCAACATGTAACCCACTATGCCATCAGGACTGCTAACAACCACAGCAAGAAGCAAGCCAACGTTTCTTTCAAATAAGGCGAGATGGAACTGCTTAGGAAACAGACTTCAGAAACAAGGTAAAACAAACAAAGCAAAACGCAAGACAGCGAGAACCACAATGCCCCCCGCAGTCATAGGGATCACTGGGGTCTCCCAGGAGATGGACTGCTCCCCTTTGCAGACCTGGTGCCTGATGGAGGCCAATGGGATGACCATCCCCGGGCTCCAGGGTGAGGGTGTGTCATGGCAGTGACCCCTGTGTCCTTTTGAGGCTGTGAAGTGTGTAATGAGAAGTGACCACACAACCCCCTCACTCCCAGGAAATGTACTCACAGAGACAGAAGCCACATCGTGGGCAGGATGAGACTCCATGATCAGGAACCTTACCTGGGTGCATGGCCTTGGATCATTGTTTACTCAAGAACCATTTCCTATTGAATCAGTGGCCATGCCCTTTGTGCCCATGGAAACATCCGCTGCCTATCTCCAGCCCTGGAGGTGAAGGGGGCCACGCCTTTGGCTTCACACTACGAGATCAGCAGTTTGAAACCACCAGCTGCTCTGCTGGGGAAACACAGGACTTTCTACTCCTGCAAAGAGTCACAACCTTGGAAACCCACAGGGGCAGCTCTGTCCGTCCTGTAGAGTCACCAGGGGTCAACACTGGCTTTATGGCAGTGGGGCTTTTTCCTCTGTACTAACAACCACTTAGAAAAGGTGGATTTTGGCAATGTTTACATCTCTAACCCTTGCCTTTTTTTGACTGCTGACACAGGGTAGAGACAAGCGCACAGCCCAGGTGGAAGTCAAGTCTGTCTTTCCACCTCGATTCCCACTTTTAAGAAGAGATGGCCTGTGGCCTTGACACTCAGACGAGTTGCTCTATAGACGTGAGTGTCTTCCATTTTGCTGTGAGCCCGGCGGGGAAGCACAGGGGGCCCCCATATGTAACTTCTGCTGCATCTTCCGAATGACTGTCAATTTTCCATGCTCCGAATGAACACAAGTGCTCCTTAAATTTGCAAAAACCTCACCCATCCATCTTTCTGTGGTCCGTCAAACTCAGTGCCTGAGGGGCATTGCATAAAATCTGTGCGACTCAGAGGTAAGCCCCACGGAAGTGTTGGGGGGGTGGGCGCGCTGAATTCTGGCATTGTCCCCATTGCCACGTACTCTTCAAGATCCGGAAACATCGTGACTCCAGTCTGGGTGTTAAGGGAGCTGGCCTTTAAAGTGACACTGGTGGATAGGAAGCGGGCCCTAGCGCGGGGCCGCGGAAGGGGCATCTCTGTCCTGGGCAGAGGCCAGGGCCTATCCTGCCACCTGACTCAGAGAGAAAGGCCCAACATGGAGTATGTGGGGCAGGCAGCCCTTAAATGTCATGTTGTGGGTCTCCAGTTTATTTAGCATTTTAATCACTGGCAACCATGACTTTAGCTCTTCAGCATTTACTAGCTGTTATTTTCAATTTAATGTAACAGGCTTGAATGTCATAGAATGCATCACTTTGTCTTTCTCTGTTTTGTTTGTCATGTGTTTCTACTTTCGCAACACAAATGCTGCCCTACCCCGCACCCCGCTCCACAAACACACAGACGATGCACCTGTCTCATGTGGCAGTGCCCAGGCCTTCTGTCCCCTGTGACTTGACTTTCAGCAAAAGTTCTTAGCTGTTCAAAACTGCTGGGTTATTCCATCCATAAATTAGAAGGATGTTCAGTTTCTAGCAATATAATTACAGCTACAATGTAAAATATTCATGCATTATAGCTCAACTTAAATGATTTATTCAGGACTTCTTTGCAAATTTATCTTTGAGGGATAATAAAACTTCAACCATCTTTGCCTATCACTGACTTTCAGGCCCTTGTGGGGTGGCTCCGGGGAAACACAAGTGCGAGTGGGCTTCAAAAGTTTGTGGGAAATGGAAGAGCAAGGTAATGGAATTTGCCACAAAGTTTGTGAAGCTCCCCCGCAGATTAAGCAGAACATGGTCAGGATCTGCAGCAAATCACTACAGACAACAGTCTCCGAGGGACAGGAGTACACAGCATCAGGATGTGTGTGGAAATCCAGCAGCTAAGATTCCCCACTGTGCGGGCAGTGAGACCCCACGCTCGGCTTCTGGATGGCCCTCCTAATGACGGACCCCAAACCCAATGAAGCCCCCAGCTACCGAGTCTGTCTCAGCCCCTGTTAACCAATGCAGGGTCCACAGTCACGGAGTGTGCCCTGGCCCACACAGCCCCACTCCCTCCTAGAGCGGTCAGTGAGCTCCCACCACCAGTCTGACTGCTGGCCATCCAGTGCCTGACCCACAGTGCCGCCACCCTTGCTGCTGTTGTTGGATGGCTTCCAGTCAGTCTGCTGCACCGTGACCTCATGAACAGCAGATGCAAACACGGCCCGACTGCTGTTAGATTTGGACCCATGCTCGCAGTCGCTGTGCATCCATCTCATTGTAGATCTTCCTCTTTGTCGCTGCCCCTCGACTCTACCCAGCATGACGTCCTTCTCCAGGGACTCATCTCTCCTGACAACACGCCCAAAGAATGTAAGATGAAGTCTTGCCCCAAACCTTGCTTCTAAGGACCCTTCTGGCCGTACTTCTTCCAAGACAGATTTGTTAGTTCTTTTGGCAACCCAGCGTTCTTTCAATATTCTTCTCTGATCTTCCATATTCAGTGTCCAGCTTTCACATGCTCATGAGGCCAAACCATCATGGCTTGTGTCAGGCGTACTTTAGCCCTCAAAGTAACAAACACCCTTGCTCTCCAGTATGCTCACGAGGTCTTGGGTAGCAGACCCGATGCAATGAGTCATTGGCTCTCTTGACTGCTGCTTCCATGAGCATCAATTGTGGATCCAAACAAGACAAAACCCTTGGACAACTTCAGCCTTTCCCCCATTGAGCATGCTGTCACCACCTACTGGTCCAGAGGTGAGGATTCTGGTCTTCTTGACATTGAGCGGTCATCCACACTGAAGGCTGCAGTCCTTGATCTTCATCAGGAAGGGCTTCAAGTCCTCCTCACGTTCAGCAGGCAAGGTTGTGTCATCTGCATACTGCACATTGTTCATAAGTCTTCCTCCAATCGCGATGCCACACTCTTCTTCATAGGATCCAGCTTCTCTGATGATCTGCTTAGCACACAGACTGAAGAAGTGCGGTGAGAGGATACAACCCTGGTGCACACCTTCCCAGCCTGTAAACCAGGCAGCATTTCCTTGTTCTGTTCCCACCACTGTCTTTTGATCCACGTACAAGTTCCACATGAGTGCAATGAAGTGTTCTGGAATTCCCATTCTTCTCAAGGCTACCCATAGTTTGTTATGATCCACACAGTTAAATGCCCTGGCATAGTCTATAAAACACAAATAAGCTTCTTGCTGGCATTCTCTGCTTTGAACCAAGATTCCTCTGTCACCAGCAATGATATCCCTTTCCACGTCCTCTTCTGAATTCCACCCGAACTTCTGGCAACTCTCTGTCAATGTACACCTGCATCCATTGTTGGATGACCTCTGCAAACTTGACTTTCGTGTGATATCAGTGATATTGTTCCGTAGTTTGAGCATTCTGTTGGGTCACCTTTCTTTGGAATGGGTACAAATATGGATCTCTTTCTGTCCGTTGATCCCAGTAGCTGTCTTCCAAGCCTGGATAGACGAGTTGTGCTTCCAATGCTTCTTCAGCTTGCTGAACGACTTCTGTTGGTAGTCCATCAATTCCATGAGCCGCGTTCTTGCCTGAAGGCCTTCAGTGCAGCTCAGCACCATGGGTTCTGGATCAGGAGCTGCCTCTTGCAGGGCTGGAGTGGCGACTGTTTCTTTTGGGCGCCACGCTCTCTGTGTTCTCTCACCTTCTTCTGATGCTGTGCGCATCAGTCGATATTTTTCACATAAGAATCTTTCAAGATTAAAAAGGCTGTTTTCTTTCCAGTTCTTTCAGTCTAAAACCCGGTGGATACCAAATCTAACCAAGCCACAGGCTAGGATTCTATCCACTTCATTTGCATGTGCCACCCGGCCAGAGCGCCTCACCCCTGTTCACACGATTGGCAGCTCTCCAGTCCCCTGGGTGAGTGGCTCGCCCTCTCACTTGCACGGTCCCACCCAGCATCTGATGGAGCTGGAGCTGGGAAGACGATGGCTCGAGGACCGCAGCACGTCGTTCCCCAGACGTCAGCAGTGGGACGTTCTTTGCTCAGAGACCGTGTTTCTTGGACGCAGCCCTGTCTGCTCACAGATGTTCTCTGTAACCCCGTGAAAACGATCGCCGCGTTCTGCTGCCAGCAGCATCACCGCACAGGACAGGGTCACGGCTGCTTGACTGGCGACACGGTGGGTTCCCTGAGGGCACTAATGAGGACGCCAGGTCAGTGAGGAGGCCAGTGAGGTCATCTGTGAGGTCACCCGTGAGGTCATCATGATGTCAGAACAAGTCTCTCTAGAAGCCCAACATCTATGCCAGGCACCCGACACCCATCCATCACCTCTAGGGCCCAGGTGGGTCCTTACAGGAGACTGTCAATATTGCTGGAACTCCCCCAGATTCACAATGTGACCTTGGAGGGCTTTCCTGTCTCCAGGGCTGGGTGGGGGGCACACTGCCACCGTGTGAGACCCATTGTCTCCCCAGGAGTCAGAGGAATTCACTAACCTCTGAGTCAGGTGGGGGCACTTAGTCTCACGTGTGATTAAAACCGTGCAAGGCACTACTCGCAGAGCAACAGTGTGACCATGAGCTTTCCAACCAATTGACTGGAAAAGAGAAACCATGAAAAGTATGTCAGTTAGCAGATGGCTGAGCAGATGCAAACAAGAAACAAAGAAGAGCAATTAGGACGTGGATAATTAAAACAGCATGCACCAAGGTAGCAGGAACTGCACCACAGATGTAATTTGTATCGACTTCCAAAGAATGTTATCAAACATGAGCAAACCACGCCATCGATGATAACTCTGGAAATAAGCCGTAAAGATCAAGACAAGGCCTAAAACGATACATAGTTCACATATTTCCCTAAATTATTTGTAAGCTGAAGACATCTGTAATAAAAGCCCTGTATGGTCTTTTATAGTGTACTCCAACGTAAGAGCGATTGTGAGGATGGTGCTGCCGGGCGCTGACAGAGAGGTCACTCTGTCCTCTCTGGTCCCTCCCAGAACCTTCCAAGTTCAGTTTGGAGTTCAATGTAAGGTGAAACACCAAGAACAGGAAGCAAATGGAGAAGAACGGAGATCAGGGCTATGCCCGCTGGGCCCCTCGCCACACAGACAGCTGCTGCATCACAGGGAGCACCGCCAGGCCTGGCAACCCGAGGGAGAGCGGTCACCTCAGAGTGATAGAGCACAGACTGCCCCAGGACCCTGTACCAAGAGGCTGAGCTCTCTGCACTGTGCACAGTCTAGTCCTGGCCTCAGGACGCTGAGCACAGCACAATGATGTGACCACAAATCCCAGAGCGAAGGCGGGTGCCTGTGCACAGAGTCCATGGGAACACATGGTGCCCACCAGTCCACTTGCCAAGGTCGAGTCTAGGGGGGCAGGCCTGCAGTGGGCATCACTCAGCCAGAACGGGAACAGGAACCTGGTGCACGCCGCCTTGTGACCAACCTCAGAGACACCACACGGAGGGACATCGGTCAGGTTCCCAGGACAAACTGCGCCACCTCGCTTACGAAAACTGGCAAATGTCTAGAAACCAAAGAGGCTCATGGTGAGCGGGGCAGGGAGGGGCAGGGG
>NW_022103899.1:65091467-65101054 GCF_000313985.2 Echinops telfairi
GGGTCTCTCTCTCTCGCCCCGTCTGCCTCACTGCATGCCTAGATTGCGTGTCAGGCTCCTGGCTGGCGGCCCATGTGGTGGACCCCGAGAGCGTGGGTCTGAGGGTCTCCAGCTCGCATCTGACCCGTGGCCTTGGGCTGGACTGGGCCGGGTTACTTTCTCGATGCTATAACGCCCTTTCTTCTCCATCCACGAGGCTCACTGGCTTTGTTTCTCTAGTCGACCCGGCCCAACACACCCACCTCCTAGCCTACGAGTCCTCTCTGAGGACCCCCAGGAGGGCTGGGGAGCCTGGATGAGGGGGGGACCCCTGACAGAGCGTGACATGTGCAAGGAAGGAAGGAGACCAGCTCGCAGCAGTCACGACGTGTGCGCGACAGCTGGACGGCAGACTGCCCGGCGAAGAGGAACGGGGCTGGTGCTGAGAAAGAGATCACGTGCCAGGCATGCGACAGCCAGCATGGTCAGCGAGGCCCGGAGGATGAGAAGGAAGGCAGGGGCTGGCCATGGAGGGACCGGACCCTCTCGGAGGGGACTTATCAGCCAGAGAAAAAACAAAACCATGGAAACCAGACACCTCATGGCTGAGAAGGACCTCGCCTTGCAGGGCCGGACGACACCCGGGCCAGGAAACACTCCGGCAACTCAGAGAGGTGCGGTCACAGAGCCAGCTGGCATGGGGCAGCTCTCTCTCTCTGTCTCTCTCTGTCCTCTCTCTCACACACACAAACACAGACAGCAACAGCCACTACCGACGAGCCACGGAGTGGGGGGCGGTGTTCACGGCTGTGACGTCAGTGAGGATCGGAGGGCAGCTCATAGGAAGGCTTCTCCCACGTCTTTGGAAGCAAACCCGAATACAGGCGGCCAAGAGCCTCGTGGGAGGGGCTTGGTCTCATCAAGAACTCACCAAGAAACAAAGTCCTGCCGCCTAGACAGACAGTCCACCCATGAAGGACAGAGCCTAATGGGACAGGACCTCGAGGTGGCCGAGGGAGGGGCAGGGGCAGGTCTGCGTCTGAAGGACCGCCCAGCTCAGGGGGCTGGGGAGGGGTGCTCTCACCTTGACTGTTGCCCCCGCGAGTGTGTGGGAGTTTTGCTCACTGCTCTCTCCAGTGAAGCGCTCGTGTCTGAGGGTCTCCAGCTGCGCAGTGGTGGGGTGAGTGGACCAGAGGTCATGGGCATGTGACTCAGTGAATCTAAAGCCAGGCCCGGTGCTGGCTGTCAGTGTGTGGAATGTGGTCGTCTGTGTGTTGCTGGGGAGCAGGAAGCTCAGTCACCTCCTGGCATGGGAGACACAGTGTGAGCCGAGTTACGGAGAGCTTCTAGACTAAGGCTGACTAGGAAGAAGGACCTGGTGATCTACTTCTAAAATGTGGCCCCTGGAGACCCCTGTGTAGTGGAACATTGTCTGCTCTCCTGCCGATCGATGAGCCCCTGGGGGAGACCTTCTGAACACCACTGGACACGCCATCTCCTCAAAGAAGAGTCATCTTCAAGACGCAGGTGGGACCAGACTTTCCAAGCTCTCACTTAATGACGGGGCAGCATGCTAAGAAGCATTTGAAAATGCCCTTTACAATTAGAGGAAAGAACAAGGTGGCAAAAGACATTTATAGAGGTCTAAATATAGGCCTGTATCTATGTAAATATGTTAACATATAACAATAGGGATATAGGTCTATGCATATATATTTATATGTTAAGTATCAAGGTAGCAGGTGGACACTGGGCCTCTACTCAAGTCCTCCCTCAAAGAGCAATAACTCTTTGTTCTAATAACCTGGCACCCTGTGATGCTCACCTTCCCGACACAATCGCTGAAGACAAAATGGGTGCATAAGCAAGTGTGGTGAAAAAAGCTGATGGTGCTTGGCTATTAGAAGATATAGTATCTGGGGCCAAAAGGCTTGAAGATAAACAAGTGGCCATCTAGCAGGGAAGCAACAAAGCCCACATGGAAGAAGCACACCACCTTGTGTGATCATGAGGTGTCAATGGGATCAGGCATCAGGCTTCAGAAGACCTGAAACAATTATGTCGATGTGAACTAGTGGGGGTCAGAGTGGAGACCCAAAGCCCATCTGTAGACAATTGGACATACCCTCACAGAAGGGTCACAAGGAAGGGACGAGCCAGCCAGGGTGCAGTATAGCACTGATGAAACACACAACATTTCTCTAGTTCTTTAATGATTCCTCCCCCCGCCCCCATCATGACCCCAGTTCTCCCTTACAAATCCTGCTATCTAAACCCCTCAGGAACAATAATGGGAGTAACAATACCATGAAGGTAGGGGAAAGGTAGGAGGAGAAGAGGGAGAGAGGGGGTAACTGATCACAATGATCGATGTAAACCCCCCTACCAAAGGGGGATGAGCAACAGAAATGTGGGTGAAGGGAGACAGCTGAAATTGTAAGACATGAAAATAATAATTTATAAAGGGTTCAGAGGGTGGGAGGGTGGGAGAGGGAGGAAAAAAAGAGGAGCTGATACCAAGGGCTCAAATGGAAAGAAAATGTTTTTAAAATGATGATGGCAACATATGTACAAATGTGTTTGATGCATTTGAGGTATGGATTGTTATAAGAGTTTTAAGGACCCCAATAAAATGATTTATATAAAGAAGGGAAATGACCCTGACTCTCAGAATGTGGAATACATGCAGTATGAATTTAGGAATACTGGAAGTCATCAAAGATGAAATGGAACACCTAACGACTGAGATCTAGACATTATTGAGCTGCAATAGGTTGGTACTGACCATTTTAAATCGAATGATCACATGCAGCCCTGTGACAGGGACGTCAGGCTGGAGTGGAACGGCATCATGTTGGTCTCTCCTGAAGCCCAGGGCCATCAGTGACGGATGAAACCAGACGTCTACAAGGAAGTCAGGTATCCGCCACTGTCACTCAAGTTTGTGCACCAACCACACGTGCCAAAGATGAAGAAGTGTAAGATTTGTACCAACTTCCAAGCATGGAAATTAATCAAACATGTCACCAAGAGGCTTTGATGATTATTGGCAATTACAATGAGGAAGTTAGAAACAAGAAAATGGGTAGCTGGAAAGTACGGTCTTGGTAATGGAAATGCTGCCGGAGATTGCCTGATAGACTCACCTGTGTCTTATCCACGGCAGGTGCTTTCTTCCAACAACACAAATGAGATTATGCACGTGGACCTTGCCAGGTGGTACGCCCAGGGATTCAGTCAAACACCTGTGGAAGGACACAGTGGAGAAGGGCAGTATCATCAGTCTGAACACGGTCAGGGCTGACCGGGGAACAGAGCACCAATTGCTCGCATGCACGTGCAAGTTGACACTGACGAAAATTGAAGCAAGTCTCCTTCCACCAAAATTGGAAGTAGGCTTATTAAAAACCTGTGATATGCAGATGCCACATCCTTGCTTACTGGAAGTTACAAGGAATTGAAGCACTTATTGATGACTAAGGCTTACACCTTAACCTGAATGAAATTAAAATCCTCACTCCAGAACAAAAAAGCCACATCATGATAAACACAAACAATATTGCAGTTGTCAAAGAGTTAATTTCATTTCTATCACAATCAAAATTTCAAGCAATGCACATTGTATGGGGCAGGTTTGCTGCAAAGGACCTCTTTAGAGTGGTAAAGGGCGAGGGTATCACTGGGAGCCTGGAGTGCTTGACGCAGCCATCGCATGTTCAGTCAACTACCATTTATACTTGTCTAATCCGACCCGAATATAAGCCGAGGTGCCCATTTTACTGCAAAAAACTGGGAAAACTTAATGACTTGAGTATAAGCCTAGGATGGGAAATGCAGCAGCTACTGGTAAATTTCTAAATAAAAATAGATACCAATAAAATTACATTAATAGAGGCATTGGAGGTTAAATGTTTTTGAATATTTATTTCAAAGAAAAACAGTAAACTAGCTCTGTAAGTGGAAAAGAGGCTCACCAAAAACAATATGGTATCAACGATAACTTTAAAAGTACAAAAAGCCCAAGCAGCAACCAAGCTGAAACACAAGAGTTAAAATCCTTCAGATCTGGATTCCTCCTCCTCACCTGTCTGTCCAAACAGAGCTTCGGCTTCAGCTGGTGTGAGGTTATCAGCACAGACACTGTCCTCACCACTGAGTGCGCAGTCTTCACCTCCACTGCTGTCGTTCTCACACAGTGTGGTCTTCACTGCCACCCACAGCATCACTAATGCCAATATAGCAGACTAAGTGCTGGAAATAAACGTGCTGTATATCCAAGACCAGCGATAGACTGGTACCTGTGCTCAGCAATGCTTGGGTGGAGCAAGGGGGCGTGAACAAGCAGGGTAAGACTGTAAAGGCCACGTCATTGGTCACAGCCCTGGAGCAGAGTGGGAGAAGAAGAGCAGCCGAATCAACATTCATCTGACAAGGATGTGGGGCGCCCCAGGTACCAGGACACAGAAGCGGGCAGGTTCTTGCCCAGTGCAGCACGGACAACACAGAGGCTGCCTGCGTGCAGGAGGAAAGAAGAGCAGTGCTGTCAGCAGTCATCGGACCACCCACAGAGGGCACGGGCGCCCGCAGATGAGCGGGAGAGACTGGAGAACACCCGCACTGACCGGAGAACAGGTAAGCGGGACCCTCACTCACATACAAGCCGAGGAGGCCTTTTTCAGCATTAAAAAAATGTACTGAGAAACTAGGCTTATACACAAGTATAGGTATCATGTGTGCCAGAACCAGACAAAGAATCGGAAGACTGGAGAAGGGTTGTTGCCTTTGAACCCTGGTGTGGGTGAAGAGCGGTGGACACACAGCGAGGGTCCGAAGGAGGAACAGCTGGGGGTAATAGCATTACAACGACCCTCGAAGCAAGAATGGCGAGCTCCAGTCTTCGGGACCTTGGGCATGGCATCGCTGGGGAGGCGGTGAGAAAGGACGACCGGAGCTGATGGGACACAGTGGCTGCCCCCAGGCACAGCCGCAGTGGTGACTGTGAGGATGGAGCCGGCCGGGCAGGGTGTCCTCTGGGGCCTGGGGTCACTATGACGTGGAACTGACTGGCAGCACCACTTCAGTTGAGCCAAGGAAACGTATGCCCACGCTGTTTGGGCGACACGCCCTTCCAGCCCAGTGGGAGGGGCTGCGTCGGTGGGAGAGGAGAGAATTGAGGGCACCCGTTGTCTCCCAGCCCCGGGAACGGAGTCTGCGCTCAGGTTTGAGTCCCTCGAGGATTTCCTGCTGTCACGCCTGGTAGTCCCTGCGGTGACTTGCTCCTTTGTTCTCCCGTCACAGAGGATACACTGGGGCACCGGCAGCTGCCTTTCCACCATTGTTTATTGATGCTTCTGGGTATCAGATAATGATTATTTAATGAGTCTGTGACTGGAAAAATCTCACGGTCCCACCCCAGGTCTGCACCATTAAATTTAAACTTCCCCCAGAACACGGCTTCTAGCTAGAAATGCACACATTTGGCAGATGCTCCCTCAGAAGGGATAAATCACCCGAGAACAGCGGGCTTCTCTGCTTGGTTTCCAGATTACAAGTTCTTCAGCTGCCGTCGGCCTGATCGATGGCAGGGAGAGCCCAGAAAACAGGCGGCGCCGTCACAGCTGAAACCGAGCACGTGTGGTTTGTGGGGAGCATCTTGGAAAAGCTGTTGCTGTGAGGTGCCGTCACGGAGGCTCGCGGTCACAGCACCCTGCTCAGTCCCCAAGGAGCTGGAGTGCCTGCCACATGGGCTGACACCCAGAATGCAGGTGGCTCTGCTGCACATCAGGTCGCCCGGAGTCAGGACCCACTGCATGGGCCCTAGCACCACGGCAGCAGACACTCGGGAGCCTGAGCCGCACCCTCGTGCATTTGAGATGCACCCTGAGCACCAGTGACTTAGGGCTAGATCTAAATTTCTCTTCGTGGAACACTATGAAACTGAGAGCAATCAAAGAAGACCCAAACAAATAGGAAACTATACCATGTTTAGAAGTTGGAATGCTCAACTCTATAGATATTCTCCCCGTAATTTTCTATAGGTTCAATGTGATTTCAATGAAACATCGGCAACGTTTTTGTATAAATTAAGGTTGCCATAAAGTTAATATGAGAATGAAGGATAAGAAGAGTCAAAACAATCCTGACCAAGGAGATGGGGGACTTACTTAGCTTATTTTAAGATGTATTATTACGTGGCCGAAATCCAGACATTGGGATGTGCACATCAATGTACTGGTTTCAAAACCCGGGCACAGGCTTTGGGGTGACATGGCCAACTGGCTCTGGATACAGCACTTTGAGGAGTGGAGTGTTGTCCGTAAATGGTGCTGGCAAAAAACGAACATCCACACAGAAATAAAAATCCTGCCCCCTCCTCAAGGGAAACACAGCAATTACCTGGAAATGGGACGGAGATGGAAACGTAAATGCTGCTCTTTAAAACTCCCAGTAGGAAGCACAGTGGAATATTTCATAAGACTTGAGTAGGCAGATCTCTGAGGATCCAGGGAAAGCACGAACCATAAAATAAAATAATTGGGAAACACAACTTCATCCAGATTAATAAACCTAATTCAAAAAGACACTGTTAAGCAGATAAAAATGGAGACCGACAGTGGGAAAATATGAAATAAGGAATTCAATACAGAATGCACAAAGATCCCCTGCACCCCACAGTGAAAACACACCCCAGGCACTACGATAGGACAGGTGAATATATACATCCGTGTAGTTATCACAAGAGAGCACGGAGGCAAACACAGGTTGAAATCACAGCAAGAGGCAGCCTGCAGCCAGGAGAGCAGCCGACATCCCAAAGGCCTGCGGCATCAGGTACGAGAAGCTGGGGAGCTGCTGGGACGCCCACAGTCCACGGCTGAGAGTGTGACGTGGAGTAACCAAGGTGTGGTTGTCGTTGTGGTTTGGTGCCATCGAGTCAGTCACCACCCACAGTGACCCTGTGCACAACAGGACAAAACCGTGCCCTGCACCGATGACAGCTGTTCCTATGTCCGAGCCCACTGTGCAGCCACAGGGTCTAGCCACCTCCTGGAGGGCCTTCCTCTTTCCTGGTGTCTCTGCACACGACCAACTGTGACGTCCTTCTCCAGAGACCGGTCTCTCCTGACCATACGTCCACAGTATGGAAGACAAAGTCTCGCCATCCTTGCCTCTAAGGAGCACTCGGGCTGTCCTTCTTCCAACACAGATTGGTTTGTCCTTATAGTGGTCGATGGCACTTTCCATATTCTTCTCCAGCATCAAAATTCACGTGCATCAGTTCTTCTTTAATCTTGCTTATTCAATGCCCGACTTTCACAGGCATATGAGCAATGGAAAACAAGCACACAGACACACAAGCACACCTACAAACCGCGGGCTAAGTAAGGTGCATCTTAGTCTTCAAAGTAACGCTCTTGCTGTTCAAGACTTTAAACAGGTCTTGTGCGCGGTATTGACTGAAGGCAACACGTCTTTTGATTTCTTGACTGCTGCTGCCATGAGCACCGATTGTGGATCCAAGCAAGACGGCTTCAACCTCGTCTCCATGGGTTGGCTCAGATGTGAGGATTTTGGTCTCTGGCACTGGGCCGTAATCCAGGCTGAAAGCTGTCCTCTGACCTTCACCAGCAGGGCCTCAAGCTCGGCTCACCTTCAGCAAGCAGGGCCGTGTCATCTGATGTTCACAGGCCCTGCAGGGGCCTCCCTCTAGTCCCGATGCCACACTCTTCATTTCAGCCAGCTTCCTGGTGATCTGCTCAAGGCGCAGATTGAATAAGTGAGATAAAGCTCCACACACATACACCGTTCTAGCTTTGCTTCCCTAGAAAACAGGTGTAAGGCAGAGTTTGGTACCAGAACGGGGTACTGCACCAGCCGACACCTGAAATGTGGAAGCAGTCTGGAACTGGCCAGTGGGCAGAGGCTGGAAGAGTTTAAGGTGGCTGCTAGTAATAGCCTAGGTTTCCTTGAAAAGACTTGGTGGGATTATGGATGCCAAAGGCGATGCTGTAGAGTGCTCAGAAGGAAGTGAGGAAGCTGAAACAGAGAAAGGGCCGTGGCAGAACCAGGATACCAGTGCAAGTCGGCACGGGAGTGAGAAGCTGAATGCCCTCCGCAGGCTGGTTGGTAGAGTGGGTACCTGTGACCACTCATCACACAGAGCCTGTCACACCTGCCCCAGCGCAGGGGCCCAAAGGCAGGCATCCAGGAGCTGGGGCTTCGAGGGGCACAGGGAGCAGCGCTGCTGTGGTTTCCAGGAGCAGGCTCTCAAAAGGCGGGGTCACAGTCTCCTGCGTTTCTAAGAAGCAAGTCTTCAACAGCTTGGTTCTTGAGTGCCCGGGGATGGAGCCAGCCCCCTGCCCAGGGAGTGAGGAAGCGTATCTGAGTCTGCTGTCAAGGAGCGTGGCCCCCCTGCCCAGGGGGGTGGAGCCAAACCCACTGCCCAAAGCTGAGGGAGTGGGGCTGCCATGCCCCCGGGGACTGAAGAACAAGGGTCGTGCTGGCCAGGATCACCGCTCAGCTGGACTAGGACGGGGCCACTCTGTGGGTCCAGGACATGGAGCTTCCCCTGAGCTGGCAGAGAGGGAAGGCCCCCTGGAGTGAGTGCCCTTAGTTTGAACCTGTCGCCTCCTCAATGTGTCCACAAAGCCAGTCCTTGTGGAGTTTTTGTTACTGCCGCACTAGGGGGGTAGTGGGCTGTGTGAGCTGAGCCTCCAGTCTTCAGAGAACTGCTAAGCTAGCCAACTGTTGGCATCACCCAGGGATTCCTTACCAGAGTTGACCTTGTTAAAGCCTTGGGACTGTAGACCTACCCTTGAATACATCGAAAGAAAGTGCAAGTCTAAGTCCTTCCTTAAGATTATGTTAAAGATTTTAGGACTTAAACGTGTTCACAGCTGTATTTTTCTCTTCTTTTTTGCACAGAATGGAAATAGAAGTGCATGTGTTCCCAGTGGGCGCCGCCTGTTTAGTTTCCACCCCTTGCCACCACGGAATCCGAGGCACATCTTCGTCTTGGACTGTGCGGTGCTGAGACAGATCTGTGCGGAAGCTGAACATAAATTATTTTTGCTCAATGTGCTACTGGATGGAAGGATGAAATATGCTACTCCCATCAGATTGGCTTGGGTGTTGTGTGAGTCTAGGTAGACTAGAGAAACAATATTCATAAACACTCATTTAATGAGAGAGTTTTATATAAAGGGTAATTGTACATTAAGCATCCCAACCCAATCCAGTACAAGCCCATGAATCTGACATTAGTCCATATGTCTGACACCGATCTATAAAATTCTCCTCAAATGCACAAAACACATGCAATGAGGCCAGCTGCAGGAGGAAAACCAAGTAGTGAGTGTGTGAGCATCTCAGCGCTGGCAGGGTCTCCACACGGCTGCTCCAGCGCCCAGCGCTGCACAGAGTAGGTCCATGTGGCTTCTCCTCAGGGCTTCTCCTCAGCTGAGGCAGACAGCTAGCTAAGGCAGCCACACACTGGTCCGACAGTCAGAGAGTAAGAGACCAGATAGGTGAGGCTGGCCAGCCATTTATCTCTCTGTCCTTCAATTAATCTCACATGTTCATCGGCCATGTTGGCACAATAAACCCTA
>NW_022103899.1:65101154-65107784 GCF_000313985.2 Echinops telfairi
GGCCATGTTGGCACAATAAACCCTAACTATCACAGGTGCTGTGATAGCTCCTCTCTCAGACAGCTCTCCCCAATGCAGAGCTGGGAGCAACAACATGGGGCTTCCTCATGCAATGTCCAAAAATCTCTGCTTATTGTCATGTCCACTTCACTCACCAACCCAGAGAGGCCTCCCCAGCAAACAGGGAGCCAGGTGAGGGGAGAGGCGGGTGTCAGAAGGAGTCCGGCGGCAATCGACTGTCACCTTTGTTGTGACCATGAGTATCTGTTTCACAGAGTGAGAGCACACGCATTTGGAGCTCCAGACACTTCATAGGCACCTTTTCAAGTAAGAAACAGCTGATTGCAGACCCTGCTCTGTGGGCATCATTGCCACACAGTGAGACACGTCTCAGCTCAAACCCTCTTGGGCACTCGCAGTAAAATTCAGCGGACAGATGTTCCAACAAAATCCCAACTGCTGGCACTCTGACTTGGGCCCGGGAAGGGCACACTTGGCCCGGGAAGGGCGTCCACGCCCTCGTTTTCCTGTGGGGACTGACGGATGGACTTGGGACTCCGGCCTCAGCTCCCGAGGGTGGTCTCACAGCACCAGTACATGGGCGGGGCTTTCACCACCTAGAATCCCAGTTTGGGCCAGTGGAGTCTGAATTCAGGCGCTACTCAAGGGGAGGGCTCTCTTGTTCCTCCTCCTCTCTTCCTCACAGACGAAGAGGCATTCCTCGTGGGTCTGGCATTCCTGGGCGACCTCCATGTGTCCTGGAGATTGATTGGGGTGGAGGATGTCCCTGTTAGGGACCTGGGTCCAAAGGACACTCTCTGTACCTGGCTCTTCTTTCTTCCTGGACTCGGGTCCCTGTCTCTCTGCCCTCTTCTCTGTCCTTTTATCTCTTGGGAGATTGACATTGCTATAGGGAAACCCCCCTTCCATCAGCCAGGGCTGTGCCAGAATTCAGGGTGTTGCACCCACCCCAGTCCTCAGAAGTCCTCGTGGGTGAGTGTTACATAGCTGCCGATCTCTGAGACTCGGGCCCCAGCTGACACAGCCGTCAGCGGAGAGGGAGACGTAACTCCACCCAAATCTGCCCTAAAGGATGTGCAACAAAAATGGGTTAGAAAGGAGTACGTGGGATAAGAGCAGTATTTGAGTCCGTCTGGATAGGAGGGGATGTTTGGAGTGTCCTCGGGTGGGAATGTTGTCCTGCAGCCGTGGACAGGTAGAGACCGGACCGCTGGTAATCACACCCTTCCTGGGGTGGCCCAGACTGACCTGCACAGGCAGGAGAGTCCACCTGGAGGAGGAGTCACTGCAGGTTACGCAGTCACTAAGGGACGGAGCTTCTCCCAAGAAGAGGAGGGCCCCCACCCTTTCCCTGTGACCAGCAAGGTATCCTGCAGTGTCCCCAGGGGCTCTACTCCACCAGGGGCAAACCTGGGCACCTTCAAGGTTGTGCCCATTGCTGGGAAGCCTGGGGACTTCTCCCAGAGGGCCCCTGTGGTAGCCTGCTCGTTGTCCAGCCCTGAGCTCTCTGCACTCCCTCGTGGAGGGCTGTCCACAAAGAAGATGCACAGAGGGAGCTTGGAGGCCTGTGCCCCCAGCCTGTCCCCATCTGTGGCTCCCACAGAGCTGCCCCCACCCAGATCTGCCCCTGCGTGTGTCTCTGGCAGAGCTGCCCCCAAACCTCCTGCCCAGAACCTGGGTGTGACTCCTATTTTCCCCTCTTTACAAACAAACTGCGTGTACACACAACCAGCTGAAACCTAAGAAGTGGGATTTGAAGAGATCAGCCCCTCACCCCTGTGCAACCCCCGAAATCCAACCATTCCTCCCAGACTTTCAGAGTGAGGCCTTCCTGTTGCCTGACTGTCACCAACATGCTCCGTCCTTGCCGGTGGTGTCACCTTGGCTGTCCCTGCTGCTGGTGGCTGCCGCAGAGACCCCATGTGCAGCGGAAGAGGAGGTGCCTGGCCCGGGGCCACATGAGGGCCTGGCTGGATTTGGGGAGCAGACTGCCGGGGCTCCCCTGAAACCTGTTCTACCCGTAGTGCCACTCTGGCCTCTGTGGGAAGCGAGCTGGCAGGTCTGCACTAACCTCAGATGGTACCTGGTGGGGGAACGCCTCATCCCTCCCCAGGCCCTTGGCTCAGGCCTGAGACTGACTGTCACAGGGCCCTGTGGTGACGGGCGGCCTGCCCTCCCATCAGAGCTGCTAGCCATCGTGCGCTGAAGGTGTCTCTTCAAATACTTTATGACTGGCGGGGGTGGTCGTGGTGGTGCTTCAAATATGAAATATGGGGTTTTCACGGAAACCCCGTCATCGTTTAATCCATTTCCCCAACAACCTGAAACAATTTAATAGTTTTATTGATACGTAATTCAGGTGTCATACAATTCAATAGCTGAAACATATTTTAAAAGTCTGGAGCATGTTGGTCTTTCTTGTGCTCGGATTCACTCGCTCCCCAAGTCATCCAACCTCCCTGCCACAAACCCAAGAAACGGGAATCTAGTTACTTACCGTCTCTCAAGACTGACCTCTCCGAGATTCCCCGTTCAGAACAGCCCACCCAAGGCACAGGAAAACCCAAACCCAGAGAAAAAGCTCAGTGGAAAAGAAAGCAGAAACAACAAAAACTAGGACAAACGACAACAAAGGTTACATTGTAACCTGGTTACAGTTGTAGGTGCTTTTACCCACTTTCCCAGGAGCTGTGTCCGAGGGCAAGACCAGGCACACCCGGTCCCGGGGACACACCCAGGGGCCTCACTGGGGCTGACTGCCTGTGGGAGCCTCTTCGGGGCTGTGTGGTCAGGTTGGCGTCTAAGGCCGGCAGAAGGTCAGAGGCTCACGGGACGTGTCCACCTTCCTTGAGCTGCTGACAAGCCGGGGACGCTGCCGGCTGCTCACCGTCAGGGCACAGGGCTTCCTGTCCTTCTGAGTCGCAGTCACAGTCAGAGCACCGATTGCTCCTCCTTCGCGGATGGACGAACCTGCGGCCCCTGTCGTGGTTGCTTTGTTTTTAGTGGCTCTATGAAAATATTCTTCTGAAAACGTCCTTCGCTGTGTCTCAGTATGTTGGCATTTGGTTCTTTGAGTAGATTTTGTTTTTTAAATTGGAATGAACTTAACGTTAGAAACGATTTCCAGATCTCTTCCACAAAATTCAGGCTGCAGTACTTTGCATCCCCTGAAGCGGCTGAGACCTGCCACGTGGTTTCCAAGCTGAGGTTTAAATGGTTGTATTTCCCTTAGTTTGTTTTGCTTTTCCAAGGACACCAGAGTCTGGGCATATTTTATGATTTCTGTCAACCACTGCAGATACACTTTTTGCAAGTACAATATTCTCTTCCCCCCTTTTAATCTCTGTAAAAAATATTTCATTAGTTCTTTCATTTTATCTTTTTATTTTTACTTTTTATCTTACTATTTTAAAACATTTTATTGTAAATTAGGTAAAAAACAGAAACAACAAACTTAGAGACTTTGGGGAAAAGGAGGCAGGAAGGGATTGGTGAGCAAACAATGCCATAGACAGGGAACAACTAGGGAATTAAAATCAACAACAAGGGGGACGTAGAGAGCCTGAGGGTGTTGGAGCAACAGCAATCTAGCTGAGAGGAAGTATGAAGAGGCAGAAGTAGGGCTAGCGTGATGGTGGGGCAGGAGGAAGGTAAGAGGAAACAGAGGAAAGATCTAGGAAGCAAAGCTATGGATAACAGGTATAAGCATAGGGGTGTACATATATCAATAAATTAATTCATCTCACAGTCCATCCCACTGGTGTCCCTTCACCCACGCTGGTCCTCCACGGCACCGAATATGACCCCTGATGGTGTGTGCAAGGACACCAGCCGGACAAGGTTCTGCTGGGACCCACCAGGCCCTCATCAGCCGATTTCCAGGAGTGATTTGGGGATCCAGCAGGCTCTCATCAGCCGATTTCCAGGAGTGATTTGGGGATCCAGCAGGCCCTCATTAGCTGATTTTTCAGGAATGATTTTTAGGGCTCCATTCACGCACCTTGTCTTGGCAGACTGGGTCCGTCATTCTGTCTGGTGTCCGGTAAGGGTCCAGCCCAAGCTCAGACCCTGCTCTTTCCTGAGCAAGTCTCCAGGAAAGCAGGAGAATGAGGAATATTGTTGCTCCTATTTTAAAGTGAGGGAAAACTCACCCTATTATGCTGTAGGATTAGCTGGCTTTGAGTAATGAGGATTAGAAATAGCTGAATTGTAATTCTATATCACAGTTCACTAGTCCAAAACACTCGCAATGCAAACACAGTCCCTTCCTGTGAAACCCTATTTCAAAGGCGCCTCTCTTCCAGTTGGGGAGACTTAACGCAGACTCCCTTGTACTCCCCTGAGCAGTCTCACTCATTTGCATAACAGTGGGATGGCGCATGTGTTTGCTGGCATCTAAAAAGCCCCACTGAGCAGCGTGTTCCTGCACTGATACTCTGGGGTGTGTATGTGTGCAATTCACAGATTAAACCGAAGAATGAAGAAAGGCAAACATAACAGAAACCATAGGGGGAGAGACAGCACCCAGGTTGTGTGACTATGGGGGGAAGACCTTTAAAAAGAGGAGCCATGGGGTGGGTGGCTGGCTGCAAGCAGAGCCGCAGTGCTTCCGAGAAGTGAGGACGGTGAGACTTCTCTCACCCGTTTTGGACATGTGATCGGGAGAGGGACATCACTGCTGGGAAAGCCGAGGCGCAGGGGAGAAGAGGCAGGCCCTCCGTAGAGGGCAGCTGGGGCCGCAAACACACCATTTGTGAGGACGGCGCAGGACCGGGCGGTGCTTCCTCCTGTGGTCTGGTCAGGACTGATGGGGCAGCCACACCGCCACCAACAGAGCCATACAGGGACCACGGGGGCAGAGACCCAGGGCTTGTTACACCACCACCAGGGATGGCCCTGCAGCGGGTGAACCGCAGGCTGGAAACCCTTCCTGCTGAAACCCATCAGGGAATGGTGTCTTCACGGGGAAGTGGAGAGCATCCCCTGCCAATGTGTTCTTCACGGGGGGCCTTTCCTGTCCTCCCTGGGGAATGCCACCTTCAAGGGCGGACAGCTGTAGCTCTGCACAGGTGTGCTCAGCTCCCTCACGGAAAGACTGGCACCCTCTCCTCCCGGCCTGGCTTTGGGGAAATTCTCACTCCACTCCACTCCATTCTGGCCACAGCGACCCCACGGAAACAAGTAGAACCGCCCCTGTGGGTTTCCACGGCTGTAAATCTATACAGGGCAGACAACCTGTCCTTCTCCCTCAGAGTGACCGGTGGGCTCCAACTGCTGCCCCGTCGGTCAGCAGCCCAGCCCCCAAGCCACTATAGTATCGGTGTTGTTGGGTGGCGCCCTAGCAGCCCCGTACACAACAGAAGGAAACACTGCCCAGTCCTGCGCCATCCTCACCGTGGGTCCCATGCCTCAGCCCATGACTGCAGCCGCTGTGTCCATCTAGCTTGTTGACAGCCTTCCTCTTTTTCACGGTTCCTCTACTTCAACAGGCATGACGCTCTTCTCTGGGGACTGGCCTCTCTTGACAAGGTGTCTGAAGCCTGTGAGACGCAGTCCTGTCCTGCTGGCCTCTCAGGACTCTGGGGCACCGGGAGCCCAGCTTCATGGAGGTAAAATGTCAGCGGAGGCTTTGCAGTGAGGACTGCAAACAAGGAGGTCCGTGTTCCTGAAGGTAGGCAGAGAATGGAGTCTGGGATGGCGTGGTGGAGATCAGGCCCCACCAGCATCTATGAGTCGGGGAGTGCTGATTCCCCAGGCAGGAGTGACCTTCAGACCATCACGACAGAGGAGCAGCCGGCCAACAAGCCGTGGACATAGGCCCCCGTGCTGGATCTCATAGCAGTAAGAACCAGAGTGACCACACCACATCACCACACACCTTATCTGCTTTCTAGACCCACCTGTGCCTCAGGCACAGGCCTCCGTGGGCCTTGGCTTTGGGACCGAAGCTGACAGGGAAAATGTGGCAGGAGCCCGCTCCTCAAGATCAGGCAGGGCTTCCCAGCTGGAGCCTGGAATGCAGCTGGATTGTTAACTTCCCAGCACTCATTTCAAACCCATTAACCGTCGACGTAGAGGTTGGCTGATCTTCTCCTGGAAACCCCGGCTGGACCTGTATGGTGGTCACTGAGAGACCAGCAGTCATTACGGTGAGTTCAAAGCTGATGCTCTGAACCGTGAGTGGCCTTGCGAGCGGTGGGCCCTCAGCACGGAGCGAGGCACATGCGTGCTTGGTGTGATCTCTGTGTCTAGGGACTTGGGAAGCTTCATGGATAGGGAAGCAGTGGGACAGGCTCCAGGGGGACACAGAGCACAGGCCTCAGGAGGACAGGGCAGCTCAGCCCAGGGTAAAGGGGTTCCCATTGACCCATACTCTGCTGATGACCCCTGTGTTAGTCTGGGTACACTAGAGAAACAAATCCACAGAATCTATAGATCTATAGAAGAGAGAGTTTTATATAAAAGGTAAGGGTGCATTAAGAAAGCATCCTAAACCAGTCTAGTCCAAGCCCATAAGTCCAACATTAACCCATATGTCTGACACCGATCTACAAAGTCCTCCTCAAACTCACAAAACACATGAAATAATGCCGACTGCAGGAGGAAAGC
>NW_022103899.1:65107884-65111888 GCF_000313985.2 Echinops telfairi
CTTCAGCACCCAGGGCTGCACAGGGAAGGTCCATGTGGCTTCTCCTCAGGGCTGTCTCGCAGGAAGCGAGCCTTGCCAGCTGAAGCAGGGAACTAGCTAAGGCAGTTGCACCTTGGTCTGACCATCAGAGAACAAGAAAGGCGAGGCATTAATCTCTCCGCCCTTCAGATAATCCCACATGTGTTTATCAGCCAGGTTGACAAAATAAACCTTAGTTATCACAACCCCTATACCCCAATAATGACCCCTCTCTACCCCTATGATGACCCCTGGACCTTGATGATAACCTCTGTACCCCAATGATGACCCCTATACCCCAATGATGACTCTTGTACCCTGATGATAACCCCTGTACCCCAATGATGGCCCCTGTACCCTGATGATGACCCTGTACCTTGATAATCCCTGGGCAGGACTTTGGGGGTCTTTCCTCACCTTAATAATGACCTCCTATGCCCTGATGATGACCCCTGTACCCTGATGATATCCCTGCATGGGCAAGATTGGGTGGGAGTCTTCCCAGCCCTAGTCCTGGGGGCCCTGCCGTAAGGTTATGAGGAAAGTCTGGTTATGTTCTGTGATGCTGAGAAGCAACATGTAAATCAAGAGGGGCATTTGGGCAGGCAGACCACTTTAGACCAGCTAACACTTGACCCTCTGCTGGGTCGTGGTCCTGTGGACGCCCAGACGTCTTGGTGGGGCTGTCCTTCCAGCCCTCCGCAGGGTGGTGCTCTTCCAAGGTGGCTTCTCTGGTCATCTGGGCTGGACGGTGCTGCCCGGGAAAGCGGTGGTGTTGGATCCTTGTTTCCAGAAGGGTGCCCTGAGCCCTGGCCTGTGGTGATGTCCAGGCTGATACTGTCCCACTCCCCAACCTCCACTTCCCATCCATCTTCTGAGCAGCAGAGACCTTCTCCCTGTCCTGGGCAGCTACCTCTGAAGTCTCACCTACAGATCAAAGCAGGCTGAGCCTGGCCCCCAGTGCAGCGTCCAATGCAGGGAGGATATGGCAGGGCTGAGGGCAGATCCCCACCCTCCCCGTCAGATGAAAGCAAGCAGAGAGAGGGACCTGCCCAGCATGCAGACTCCATGTGGCGCCCGGTGTGGGGGAGCGCAGTACAAAGTCTACGAACGTTGCATCTCTTCACTAAAACACATTCCTGGTGGACACAGCAACTGCTCCACTTAGATCTTTTTGAAAATGTTAGTCACTCTTCTCAATATTCAGATATTTTTTTGCTGTAAATTGCATGTGTGCTTTAATTTCAAGGACCATTAGATTGAACGGTCTGAAGAGCCGCCCAGTATTATCCTTCAGCTTCGGTGGCAGGAGACGCGGAGGAGGAAGCGATTTGTCTCCAGACCACCCCAGGCAGTGCCCACAGTCTGGCAGATGACCCGTGGATGGCAGAGACCCTGCACAGCGGTTGCTGCCCGGTCCCCAGTCCTGTTCTGTGCTTACAGGTGCACACACACGTGACCGGGCTGTGCCCTCATGCCCACACACAGAGTGCCCTGCCCCAGGGATGTGCATCGGGCCACGTCATTGCCACGTGTCTGGTCAACCCTGGTGTCGCCCATGCTCCAGGGTCCTAGTGCAGGGAGGCCAGAGATCATGGAGCAATGGAGAATGGGTGCCCCCGGACGAAGAGACGGCCCCTGCTGTGGGGGAGCTGAGGGACCCAAGGGGGGGGGCACAGTGGGGGATTTATGCAGCCACCAACTCTTACCTCCACCTCCACTCCCGCCCAGTGGGAAGGCACTGAAGGGGGGGGGTACCGCCCTGCCCCTGCCCAGTGGGCACGGCATTGCCAAGTGCTACCGGCTGCAGGCTGGTGTTGCAAATATATAGGACAAAGGCCTTCCAGGCGATGGGCACCCTGGGGATTAATGTTCAAAAGGGAACCATTCAAGCTGTAATGAAATTTCAGATATGACACAGTGGAAACCGAGATGTTTCCTTTCACCCATGAAGTTGCCCATCCAGCACTAAGCTTCCAGCCCACTGTGCCTGAATCCAGGAGAGAGCTAGCCCATTCCCATGCATACTCTGGAAGACTGGATTTAATTGCAGGCTAAATGTGTGGGTTCTGCCCAATGAACCAACCCTGGGATCCTGCTGGTGTGTCACTGAATCCAGTGAATGAAGTGCCCCCGCCCTCCCCTGTGTTGGATCACAGAGCAGCACTTCCTACCAGACAGGACAGCCTGAGCAGAGACTGACCTCGGCCCAGCTGGGGCAGGCTTGTTGGCCAGCAGAAAGGTCTTGAGTGGGGACGAGATTTCTTTGGTAACCTGCAAGAAACGCTGTGCGTGAGCATCCCTCACACACCTGTATTCCCTTTGCAGAGGTCTCCTGTCTTCCGTGTGGACTTGGTTTGATCAGAGGTTTGGGAAACAACTCTCCTTTGACCCTCAGCTGAAGAAGGCAGCGTGGAGAGGGGATGAAGGAGCAAGAAGTGGCCCATGAAGAGAGGATGCCTGCCTGCCTGCCCACCAAAGCTCTGTGCCCCCAGCGGGCCTCCAGGTCCCTTGGGGGAGGAATGGGATGGTCAGCTTTGGCCAGACACACGGTGGGATGTGATTTGGTGCCGAAGACTCGGGGGGAATCTGAGAGACTCCTCTGGACACGGATGCACTTGGAGGGCAGCGCGTGGAATGCGATTGACCACACCGAAAATGACAAATGCTGTGTGAGGCACTGTCATAAAAATCAATCCAGAAATGACTTTTGCACAAAAAGGAACAGCCTTTGGCGTCTATGGGGTGGAGAGGAGAACAGGCGGGGGTGGTGGTGGTGGTGGCATGAACCAGGAGCAGGGAAGCCGAGTCTCACCAGGAGCTGGAGGCCGGGCGAGCCCCTGTGAGGCCAAGAGGCTGCTGGAAACAGAAAGGTGCAAGTGAGGATCTTCCTGAAAAGTCAACACAGAAATATTCCCGTCATCAAAGGGAAACGGAGGGAAGGGGGAGGGCCAAGCCCTGAAGGGAGGCGGGGAGGAGGACAAGTCAAAGAGGAAGGGGGGAGGGCCAAGCAAAAGAGAAGGGAGGGAGAAGGGCCTAGATGGCCAGAGAACCTGGGCCTCGAGCAGTGTGCACACGTGTGTGCATCTGAACGCGCATGTGTGCACCCACAGGGCATGCATGGGCACACATACACACATACATGTTCATGTGTTTACACATGTGCCATGTGCATATGCCCCACACGAGCATGCATTATGTACACATGCGTGTGTGGTATGCTTCTGCAAGGACGTGTGTGTGAACATGTGTACGTATGTGTGTGCGTGTGAAGTCAGGCCTGTACGTGTGCACATGTGTGTGAGACTGCTGGATGGGCAGGATGTTATAAGTGGATTTGGCTTCAGAACAAACCTGACCAGAGCAACGCTGGCTCCCAGTGGAATCCTGCACCATGGTTGGCACTGTGGCTGCACCAACTGGGGGAATGACGCAGGACTGTCAGCTTTTGTTTTGTGTGCAGCCAGCAGCAGCACAGCCTGGGAGCGTGCTTCTCACGCTGCCTCACTGGCGAATCCGTCCATCAGCGGGTGAGTGGGGTGTGGGGGCAATAGTCATGAGGCAGTGGGAGTAGCTGGCCTCCCAGCTTGGACGCTGTGCTCGGCAGCCCCTGAGATGAGGATTAGCCCTTGGGTAACTGGGAAGTAACAACGTGCTAGAACAGCAGGCCAGACGATGCTTCTAGCTGCAGCTCCCCAGGCCTTGGTCCAGCACTGATTGAGCACTGACCAGAAAGCACTGCTGAAGTCTCTGGCCCAGGGAGAAGGGGCTGATTGCTGTCTGTCCTATAAGTGGATGGGAGAATGTACAGGGAGTGTGTGGAGAGCTCTCAGCTGGCCCCGCAGAGTGCTGGGAAACTCGACAATGGCTAATGATTGCAAATTCCACTCGATTTAGATGAGGCATTCTGAGCAGCTTCCTGCCGTAATTAACCTGATTGTGTGCTTTCTTTCTAAATTCATTGACAGTTAAGGAGATACCATGGA
>NW_022103899.1:65112019-65121796 GCF_000313985.2 Echinops telfairi
ACACACACACACACACACACACACACACACACACACACAGGTGTTTCTTCCCTAGTTAAGAAGTGGACCTTACGATTTCGTATGCTGCTATTGGCAGTCAGCAAGGACTCAGGCCTGGCTCATGGTGACCTCACAAGAGAGGGAAGTGCTGCCCACTCCTGCCCACCTTCGTCATTGCTGACGTGAGTCTTGGTATCTAGCGCTGCTGTAACAGCACTAACACAGGTGGGTGCCTTCAACAAGCAGACATTGCTACTTTTCTTGCAGTTCAGAGGCGAGACGTCCAAATGCGGCATGCCAGCTCCAGGGGAGCGCTTGTGTTGGCTCACAGGGTCAGTGGGACGACCTTGTTCCTTTCAGCAGTTGGGTGCGCGGTGTCCCTTAGAAACCCCCAGTCTTCCCCTGATCTGATCTACGAGGCTCCCCACACAGGGAACCTGGGTCTAAAGGATGTGTTTTGAGCCTGCATCTTTTTCTTAGTGGGAGTAGGGGCCTCTGCTTACTTGTTCAAGCTCTTTTATATCAAAAGAGCCACCACTTGTCCGTCTGTGTCCCATGCTGTGGTGACTTGTGTGATGCTGGAAGCCAGGTCACTGGTATTTCACAAACCAGCAGCGTTCCCCAAAGTGAACAGGTTTCAACAGAGCTTCCAGACGAAAACTGGAATCTGAGGAAGGAACAGGTTGTCTGCTCCCAAGCAAACGCTCACGGACGGTGTTGAAACATTGCCAGGCACCGACGACCTCATGACTAGACGCAGAACATTGTCAGAGGCGGTGTCAGAAGGAGCCCCTCAGGCCAGAAGGCACTTGAAACGTGACGGAGGAAGAGCTGCCTCCTGAGCCCGGAGCACAAGGACACGGATGCCGAGTACAGCGGGCAGGAGCTTCACGCGCGGATGCGGCACGCCTCAATAGGGGAGGAAAAGCTGCACACGCCAACCGTTACCAGCACTTGAAATGCACAAAGTATGAATCCAGGAAAACTGGACGTTGTCAACAATGAAATGGAATGCATAAAGACCAACATCCCAGGTGTCGTGAGGGGAAATGGACTGGTATAGGCCATCTTGAATCGACGAGGCATATGGTTTATTTGTCTGCAGTGGCAGGGTCAAGAGAAATGGTGTGACATTTATCCTCCTAAAGGACATTTCAACACCCATCTTGAAGTCCAGTGCTGCCTGTGGTAGATAATATCTAATCGTATACCAAGAAATTCAGTCAAGCCAACTATTATTCAAATTTATGCACCAACCCCCAAAGCTAGTGGTGAAAAAACTGTAGGATTCTAACAATATCTTTGGTCTGAACTTGATCAAACATGCAATCAATAGGCATCGACAATTATTGATGATTGGAATGCAAAACTTGGAAATGAAGAAGGAACCATGGTTAGAAATAAGGCTTGGCAATAGAAATGAAGCTGTCATTTCATGATGGAATTTCACAAGACCAACCCCTTCTTGATCTTAAATACCTTTCTTTGGGGGGGAAACATGTGAACTTCTCCAGATGGAACACACCGAAATCAAACGGACTACATCTTTGGGAAGAGACGATGGGGAAGCTCACACCAAAAGCTGAACCAGGCCAGAGGCCGACTGTGGAGCAGACCTTCAATTGCTAATGTGCAAGTTCAGGTTGAAGCTGAGAAAAATATAAACAAATCTATGAGAGCAGAAATACATGTATATTCCACCTGTATTTCGAGAATATCTCAAGAACAGGTTTGAAGCACTGAACACTAATGACAGAAGACCTATGAGCTGTGGGAGGACATCAAGAACATCCCTCAGGAAGACAGCAAAAGGCCATTTACAGACAGGAGAGGATGAAAAGGTCCAAGTGCGACACTTGCTCTAAATCTTAGAGTGGCTAAAGCAAATGGGAGAAATGACGGAGTTAGAGAGCTGAACGGAAAATTTCAAAGGGCAGCTTAAGAAGACCAGGTCAAATATTATAATGAAATTATACCTACCTGGCACGGGAGACACCATGATCACAAGTATTATAATGAAATGTGCAAAGATTTAGAGTAAGAAAAACAAAAAGGGAAAACATGCCTTGAGTTCGAAAAAAATTCAAGCTCAAGTTGTAATCTTGAAAGACTCTATGGACAAGATATTAAATGTTGCAGGAAGCATCAAAAGAAGATGGAGAGAACACAGAGTCACTGCATCAAAAAGAACTAGCTGACATTCCCCCATTTCAGGAGGTAGCATCTGAGCACGGACCAGTGGTGCTGAAGGAAGCAGTTCAAGCTGCACTGAAAGGATTCACCAGAAACTAGGGTCCAGGAATTGATGGAGTACTGATGGAAATGTTTCATCAAGTTGACAAAGCACTGGAAATGCCCCCTCATCTGTGCCAGGAAGACAGCTACTTGGCCAACTGACTGGAAGAGATCCCTATTTGTACCCATTCCAAAGAAAGGTGACCCAACAGAATGCTCACACTAGAGAACAATATCACTGACATCACATGCAAATAAAGTTTTTCTGAAGATCATTCACCAGCAGTTGCAGCAATATATTGACAGGGAACGGCCAGAGGTCCCAGCTGGATTCAGAAGAAGGTGTAGAATGGACGTCACATGCTGATGTCAGATGGATCTTGGCTGAAAGCAGAGCATACCAGAAAGATGTTTATTAGTGTTTTATTAACTATACCAAACGTGGTAGTTACATAATCTGATGTCAATTTGGCACTTGAGAGGTTTAAGAGTGAAGGGGTGGAGTCTACTCTGTCAGTCGGATCACAGCCAATGAGGCCTCTGTGTGGGCATGGTTTTCTCCTGAGGATTCTGGGAAATCTGGTTTTTCCTCCTTGGAGGTGGGAGAGACTCTGCTCACTCCCTTGGAGATGCTCTACTTGTCACGAGTGGTGCGATCAATTACTTAACGCTCTTAGACATTTTCGAATGCTCGGTTTATTCACTGCAAACACACACCAAACATCTAAAAATAACTCAAACTACTAAGGATAGGAGTACTGGGGGCAAGTATGAGCATAAGGGCATAATAACAACACTCTTCACCCACATCATTCTAGCATCATTGTCCCAACCAGCATTGCCCTCATCGGTGTGCTCACCCCGGGTAGAGCTGGAGAGAGCAGGAGTGGACGTCTCCTTGGTTCCTAGCTCTCTGAAAAGTCAGGGTCTCTACCTTGGTTTTTATGGACAGCTTGGCTGGCTCTTTGATGTTTTCACTGTCCCAGTCAAGTCTTATTGGGTTTCTCCACACTTTAGGTGGCTTGGCTGGCTTTTTGGCATTGGTCAGGTTCATCCAAGTCTTATCGGGGTTCCCCACACTTTTGGGGTGGCTCCTTTGGCCATCTGTTGATTCTTGGCAATAGTTCAACTTCTTGGCTGGGTCCCAGTGTCACACTTTATTACTTCTCTAAAATGTTTGTTTCTTGGGAGGTGGCTCAACGTCTTGCACGGTAGTTCAACATCATACAAAGAAGTTCTATAATGCTCTCACCACTACTGACAAGACACATATCTGCATATCACAGATTTCTAATCAGCCTTCCTCTGATGGCACTATGCCGATAAAACCCGTGCCCTGGGAACTGGAGAAGCCACCTGGAGACCCCTACAAATGCCGAGATGCTTACAAAGCCACTGGATCCACTGGCCTGTGATCACTCGGTGTCATTGCGTGTGTTTCATGAGTCTGAAGAGGACTTTATAGATTGAAATCGGACATATGGGCCAATATCGGATTTATGGGCTTGCACTGGGCTGGGTTGGGATGCTTTCTTAATGTACAATTGCCCTTTATATAAAACACTCTCTTAGAACATTTCTGTGTTTATGGATTTGCTTCTCTAGTCTACCCAGACTAACACACCAAGGCATTTGACTCTGTGGATCATAACAAACTATGGACAATGCTGAGAAGAATGGGAATTCCAGAACACTTGATTGTTTTCATGCAGAACTTGTCCATGGATCAAGAGGCAATTGTGTGAACAGAACAAGGGAATACTGCATGGCTTATATTTAGGAAAGGTGCATGTTAGTGTTATATCCTCTCACCATATTTATTCAACTTGTATGCTGAGCAAATAATCAGAGAAGCTAGACTGTGTGAAGAAGAATGAACGTGGCCTTAGGATCAGAGGAAGGCTGACTAGAAATCTGTGATAGGCAGTCGACACGACCTTGCTGAAGGTGAAGAGGACTTGGAGCACTTACTGATCAGGGACTGCAGCCTTCAGTATGAATTACAGCTCAGTGTAAAGCAAACAAAAATCTTCACAACTAGATAAATAGGTAACAATCACGATAAATGGAGAAAAGGTTGAATTTGTCAGGATTTTGTCTTGTTTGGATCCACGTTCGAATCCCCAGAAGCAGCAGTTATGAGATCAAAGGACACATGGCAGTGGGTCAGTCTGCGGCACGAGACCTCTTTAAAGTTTTGAAAGGCAAGGTTTTTGCCTGAGGATTTAGGTGGGCCTGACCCAGCCATGGTATTTTCTATCGCCTCCTAGGAATGTGAAAGTTGGACATTGAATACGGAAGACTGAAAAAGAATCCATGAATTTGAATTATGGTGCTGGAGAAGATATTGAAAGTACCATGAACTGCCAAAAGAAAAAACTCAATCAGTTTTGGAAGAAGTACAGCGAGGAGGATGCCCCTGGGAGGCAAGGATGGAGAGACTGCATCTCATAGACTTTGGACACATTGTCAGGAGAGACCAGTCCCTGAAGATGGACATCATCCTTGGAGAAGCAGCTGTGGTTGATAGGCGCCACGGAGCGGGTTCTGACCCACAGTGACCTTATGCACCGTGGAAGGAAACACTGCTCCGGCCTGCGCCATCCTCATGGAAGTCGAGGGGCAGAGTGAAGGAGAAAGGCCCCAGCCAGGTGGTCTGACACAGGGACTACAACCATGGACCCGGTCGGAAGAACCATTGTGAGGACGGTGCAGGACCGGGCAGTGTTTCCTTCTGTTGCGCAGGGGGTCACTGTGGGTCGGAACCGACTGGAGGGCACCTGACGACGACAACAGCAACAACAACAACGTATTGAAAAGACGTTGACTCAAGAGTCAGCCTGACCCTAGAGATTGTATCCTGCTTCATAACAGCCTAGAGGTGGGGATTGACAACACAGGATAAATACATCAGACCATGGAATGGAGGATAGTCACATAAGACTGAGAATCAAGGCTTAGGCAAGTTGACACATTCTGGGGGGAGAGGGGACACCATTCAAACCATGGCACTGTGTTGAGACCGCTACTGTGGCTGTTCCGTCAGTCCAGCTCAGTTCACCAAACACAACATTCTGCTCCCATGATTGGTCTTTCCTGATGACCTGGCTGAAGGGAGCAGGTTGTGGCCTCCCCATCCTGGCTTCTGAGGAACATTCTAGTTGCGGCTCTCAGTTGTTTGTTTTTTTGCAGTCGGTGCTGCTGGAGAGGGCAGCGCTTGTTCTGTTTTACATGGGGCAGCTATGAGTCTGAGTTACCTCAGAAGAATCTAAGAATTCAAAACGCACCACTCTTCTGGCTTCCCTCGTACACTGGAATGCGTCTTTGGCTGTTGTTGGGTGCTGCAGTGAGGTCAGCGCCCACTCAGGGGCCCTGTGCACAACAGAGCGAAACACGGCCATGCCCCATCGCCACGGTGTCCCTCCATCTTTCTCTTTGTTTCTCTGCCCTCTGATTTACCGACCCCGGTGTTCTTCCCCAAGGGTCCAAAGAGCACGGGACAAAGTCTCACTTGGACACGAGGCAATGGAAAAGACCACTGTTGGCCCCATAAAACATTTTTCTTGTAGTTTCATATTTTAACATTTTTAAAAAAGAACATATTTATAATGTAGTCTGTCTCCTACTCAGTATTGCTTCCTGTACTGCACAACCCTCCTATGGTTTCTTGAACCCAAACAGTTGTGTGCTTAAAGAACGTATCAACGAGCAATCTACCAGACAGACCCAAGACAAAGGCAGGCAGAGCACAGCACTGCCAACGCTGGGCCCACTGAGCAATGCCTCCTAGATCCTGTCCCTGTCCCTTCCCTGGTGCTCCCCTGCGGGTCCTGCACACCACACTGCCCAGAGTGGCCACCTCCCAGCTGGAGAAGGCAGATAGGGGCATGAGCTGCCCCTGCAGTGCTCCTGGTCCGATTGGTCAGCTCGTCAGCATACCTCCAGCTGAGTAGGCAGTAGCTGGCTCCCCGGACCATCAGTCAGATTGGCCATCACAGCCACATCAGGCAAAATGGACACAGCTGGAGCCCCTCCTCCCAGCATCACGGCAGACAGCAACAGGATGCCCTGACTGCTGTCCTCAAATGAAACACAGCGTGTTGTTGTTGTTAGGTGCCCTTGAGTCTGTTCCGACCCATAGTGACCCCGCGCACACACAACAGGACAAAACACTGCCCGGCCCTGCGCCATCCTCACAGCTCTTCCCCTGCCAGGCCGTGGCTGCAGCGCGGTGTCCACCATCTTGTTGAGGGCCTTCCTCTTTTTCGCTCCTCCACTTTCTCAACCACGCTGTCCTTCTCCAAGGACTGGTCTATCCCAACAACACGCCCAAGGCCTGTAAGAGGAAGCCTCTCCGTCCTTGCCTCTAAGGAGCATTCTGGCTGTGTTTCTGAGAACCAAGACAATTTGCCTGTTCTTTTGGCAGTCCATGGACTTTCAATATTCCTCTCCAGAACCACCATTCAAATGCACAGGGTTTCCTTCAGTTTTCCGTATTCAGCGCCCAACGTCCTGACCCTTTTCCAGTCCCCTCACGTGCATATGGAAGTTGGACATTGAACAAGGAAGACAGAGCGTATTTCTCCTGGCTGAGCTGGTTAACAGCACAGCAGAGGGCTCCGTGGTGGAATTCTCGCCTTCAATAGGTGACCCTGGTTTGAGCCCGGACTACACACATCATGCTCCAGTCCCAGCCTGTGCCAGCTTCCACTGCATGAATGAGTTCTTGATGTTTTAACAAAAAGCCACTCTGGGAGCCAGGCGCTCCCTGCTTCCTCCGAGCTTGTGGCTCCAGGAGTCATGATGCCCGCTCGCCAGGAAGGCCCACCTGGAGGTGAGCACAACCAGAGGCCAGCCTGCACGCTCCCCAGAAGGTACAGCTCGGGGTTACTGCATTGCCATGGTCCGCAGATGCAAGGGGCTGAGCTCCCCTCCACCCCAACATGGTTGTTGGAACAGGACAAGCTCCAATCACAAACACTGATCCATCATACCAGGCCCCTCTTCTCCCCATTCCACCAGTGGGGTTCAGTGCCAGCACCGTCCACCTAGCATCCTGTCGCTGGAGCCTAGTGTGAGGCCAGCCCTTGTGGATAATCTAACCGTGGAAACTCAAGTTTGCAAAGGAACTTTGCTCCGACCCATGGCCCAATTTATAAAGGAAATGCAGCCAACAAACTTGGCTTTTAGGCTCGGCCTCCAGCTCTGGATCCATTAAGTCTTGCTCCCTGCCACTTTAGAGGCATTGTACTTTCTCTCTAGGCAAAAATAATATTTATTAAAATATCACAGTCTCTTTAATGCAGCGAAATTGCCATCAGATGTATTTCAAAGGTGAACCAAGTGTGGTAATGATATATCCCCAGAATGATGAAATAATTTAGTATTTTAGACCATTTAGGGCCATTCTGCTGTCTCATAAAATAAATAGGTACTGTTCTAAGTACCTTTCAAGACAATCCAGTTCTAAATACATAACTATATTTAATGAGTGGAACTACACTATAAAATAACATTACCGAGTGACATCAATTTATCAGTCATATACCTATGACAGTACCCAATTTTTCAGCAACCTGTTCTCAACTAAGGGGCAGCAGTTATAAAAAAAATACGTAATAACAAACAAAATCCCGAAGAGAGTAAGTATTCCATAGAAAGACTCAATGGGAGGATATTGGACCCTCGCATAACATGAGGAATAAAGTGTCACCAGAGTGTGACAGCTCCTTTAGAGTGCTAGTTTGGGGCTTACGCTCACTCAGAAGGGCAAACAGCAGAAGTGGGGCAGGATGGAAATAGCCTCTGTGCTCACCCCCCTCTTCCTCCATTCCACTTGCTCTTCAATGCCACTTTCTTGAGAAACTGTCAAACCCGTGGACCCCATTTTATCCCTGGTGAAACCCCCAAGCTTCCAGATCGGGGTCCCTTGCCACTTCCACGTACCAAAGCCAGCATGGCCTCCGATGGCCAAAGGCTGCCCCGCTGTGTCTCTTCTTGGTGTGCGTCCCCAGCAGGGAACAGGGAGAAATGGCTCCTCAGCCCTGGGAGCCCCTCATCTCTAGTGTTTTCAAAGGAACCCATTTCCCGACATCTGCCCCAATATTTTGGTTTCTCCTGGAGCGATCTTCAGCCCCCTCTCCTCCGAGGCTAGGAGTCCCTTAGGAGCAGTAGTCTATCAGTAGCTTCAGCTGGATCAATGCATTTAAGTGATGGTGCTGCGCAGAATACTGAAAGTACCGGGGGCGGCCAAGAGAACAGACAAGTCTGTCTTGGAAGAAGTGCAGCCAGAGTCCTCCTTAGAGGCATGGAGGTGAGAGGTCATCTCAGGTATGTTGAACATGCTGTCAGAAGAGACCAGGTCTTGGAGAAGGACAGCATGCTTGGTAAAGGAGAGGGGCAGGGAAAAAAGAGGGAGGCCCCAAACAAGATGTACTGACAAAGTGGCTGCGACGATGGGCTGACACAGAAGGTTACACTAAGGGTGGGGCAGGGCCGAGCAGTCGTCCACAGGGTCACTACGAATGGAACGGACTTGACAGCACTAACTAACATCTGCTTCAATGGCAATGCATTCCATGTGCCCCATGTGACACTAGTGCCTCAGCTAAGGGACCGCCTTGTTTGCTCACTGGAAATGTCCACCTGGATAGTTTCAGACGCTGGCTTTACAAACACCAACACACACACACACACACACACACACACACACACACACACACACCCCATCATCACTACCTTGATCACCATCACCATCATTATCATGCTTCTATCACTACCATCACCATATCCACCTCCACCACCACCACTAACATCACCATAACTGTGGGATATAAAAGACTGTTCCCCAGCTGGTCTCCCCAAATAGATGTCAGACCTAGGACACTGCTCGCAACACATGGTCAATGACTGTCAAGTTATCTCCCTGAAGGCATCAGCCCTCCAGAGCAAGCAGACCTCATTGCCTGTCCCACTATAGGTGGGGCTCACTCCCCACTGTTAAGGACAGTGGATTGCTTTCCCTGAAGGGCTCAGAATAAATAAAACCACCAGCTCAACGACATGTGTACCCTTAATCCCTCCTCTTCCTATTGTGTGTACATCCCTAGATCATCCCCCTCCCATTGCTGTATTGCCTATGGTACAGCCCCTTCCTGTGACATAGGTCATTACGTATAATCAGGAAACTTGCATGCCCCCAAAGATATCTAAGCCTTGTTTAGAAATAAATCTCTCCTTCCTCCTTCCACACCTCCATGTGCACCATCAAGAGGGACTGAGGTGAGTATGCTACCATGAAATGTGTCTGACTCCTCTGTTTTACTCTCTCCTATCTCTCTTGTTCTCTATGACAGGCATCCTCAAATGACAGCCCACGGGCCACATGCTGCCCACCGAGGAAATTTATCTGACCCGCCGGATGTTTTTGCCCCATTTGTTTTTTTAATTCAAAATAAGATATGTGCAGTGTGCATAGGAATTTGTTCATAGTTTTTTTTTAAACTATAGTCTGGCCCTCCAACGGGTCTGAGGGACAGTGAA
>NW_022103899.1:65122066-65134438 GCF_000313985.2 Echinops telfairi
CACCACCACCACCACCTCCATCACTACCAACACCATCCAACCATCACCACCACCACTGTCAGTAACACCACCACCACCACGACCCGAATGTCATGGTCTACTCACTTGATGTCAGAGGCTGACCTTCTGAACACCAGTCTTCCCATCTGCCTACCAGAATCGAATTGGTTCAATCTTTTTTTCTTTCTAAATTTTACTTACTTTGTTATTGTTGCTGAGAATATGCCCAGTAAAACCTACACCAATTCAATCTCTACACATACAATTTAATGACATTGATGATGTTCTTTAATTAGCACAACAGTTCTCACCGTCCGAATCTGAGCTGATCTGGTCCATTAACATGAACTTACTGTCCCCTCAGGTTCCTGTCTCATCTTGTGAGCTGCTGTGGTCAATTCGATCCAGAACACACAGTTCTTAAAGTGTATGATGCTCCAGGCAGACCATTTCTGCTAGTGAAATGCTGTTTGCTTTTAGGATGACCAGGGTATATGTATGGTTTAAAGATGATCTCAGGGTAATAGTTTCAAAGATTCGTCCATAAGCCATGGTTCTAAGAAGTCTATATATAGTCCAGGAAAATCCTCTCTACATATCCCCCCTTGTGATCAGGATTCTTCTGTGGAAACTTTCATCAGAACCCCCAGTAATGGTAGCTGGAGCCATCGAGCTCTAGTCTTAAGGGAAAGGAGGCAGTTGTTCCTAGAAGCCATGAACTACACATTCTGTGGTCCTCTTCTCATTCTGAGTCTTCTCACTCGATGTTCCAGGTGCACAGAGTGATTGTTGAGCCGTGATGGCCGGGTCACAAGCTTTCAGGGACCCAGGCACCACATAGTGAGCTGGGAGGAAGCAGAGGAGATCTAAACACATTATTAGGCCACGTTACTAGAATGCTACATGAGACCATGACCCTGAACCTTCAAACCAAGGAGCCAACTGCTGTGAGGTGGTGGTTGTACTTAACTAGCCTCAGTAGCGACTCCTGATTTGGTCATACTTGCAAATATATCTATCACACTATTTCTGCCTGTTCAACTTTTTTTTGGGTACAACTCATTGAAAATCATTACCATAACCAATAGAGCAAACTTACATTTAACTCATGCAATTAAAAACAATTTTCTTTCTTTGCAATTGCCATGACTTTAACCCCTCTTTCCCTCTTCTTCCTGCCCTGGCAACCACCAGTGCACTTTGGTCTCCACACATTCGCCTCTTCGGGTCTTTTATCTGAATGAGGTCAAACAATATCTGTCCTTTTATGACTGGCTTACTTTGCTCAGCACAATGTCTTCCCGCTCCATACTTCCTCCATCAGGACTTGGTTTTCCCGCTGCATGAGTGGTACTCCACTGTACGCATCCTTTGATGATGCCTGAGGTGAGCAGGACCCTGCAGACAGACTTTGGTGGGATGGGGTGTCCAGGGTGGGGCTGGGGGTGGGGCAGAACACAGTGTCCTCATTGCGCTGCTGAACTTGGGATGGACGCTAGTGCCATTCTGGTGCTGTTCTCAGACTGAACTGCACTCCGGGACCAAAGGCACTCAGCTCACAAGCTCACGGAGGACCGGCTCTGCAGGAGACCACATGTCTCTGAGCCCCACGACACAATGGATCAGTGGCCTCGGGCTTGGGGGCTGGAGCT
Organism: Echinops telfairi; assembly: GCF_000313985.2. Classification (NCBI taxonomy): domain Eukaryota; kingdom Metazoa; phylum Chordata; class Mammalia; order Afrosoricida; family Tenrecidae; genus Echinops; species Echinops telfairi. Next base: position 65,123,719 of record NW_022103899.1, read on the forward strand.
GGCCTTGCTGTGGCCATCCCTGTGCCTGGCCGTCCTGGAGGAGCGGGTGGACTCTGTGCCCCGTGTGCTCGTGAGGCGAGAGGCTCAGTGCACAGGACTCTTTCTAGGGTGGTGGCTGGAGCCTTCATGCTGGGAGAGGTGTCCCTCACCTGACACTTCTGGACAGGAGAGTCCCTGGAGGGGAGAGCAGCCCCAGGCTGGAGGGCTGTGTTCTGCGAGCCGCTGTCCACTGCACAGTGTCCACCTCTCCCCTCTGACCATCGTCCACACGTGCAGATGGAGCCAGCATCTCCTGTGACACAGAATGGGGTCCTGCTGGAGCATGCTCCGCCATGTTAGGCGGGGATGGAACGGTAGTGCCTCCAGCCCCCTGGAAAATTCCCTCGTGGGGCTGAGAGACAGGCGAGACCAGTCCATCCCCAGCCCGGCTGGCTGCACATCTGGTGGATGTTAGTGTGATGACTGGAGTTCTGGTGAGGTCCACCAGGTTGTCCAGGGGACAGAGGAAGGCAGTACCCAAGGTGAGCAAACTATCAAGAGTCTGGTGTGATTTTACTCACTGATGTGGGACCCTGACCCCAAATCTATCCTCCGCAGGCACCTCTGACTGGGCTTTGACACCTGCCCCGGTGGACAGGTGTGCTCTGAGGCAGGAGGGTCAGAGGGAATCTTTGTCAGGCTGCTGGAAGACCCCCAGGAGATGCAGGGTGCCCCACCCCACAGTCCCTGTGACTTTCAACTGCTGTGAGGTCGCTGGCTGGGAGGCTGACTGCTGTGGGTAGGGACATGGGGTCTCCCCACTCCAGGCACCTGCTCCTAAAACAGACCCTCATGCTCCCCTCACCCACCTGCTAACCATCCCCTCACGCTCCCTCACCTCTCCCCCTCCCTGGAGACCTTGAGAGAATGGCTCTGATTAACGCATTCACTCAACCAATCTGCATATTTGTTTCTAGTTATTCATTTTGGATCCTCCAAATTTGCATACTCATCAGTCCTTGCCTTGCAAATTACTTCTCTAAGTGTTAGCAGAGCAAATGCACTTTGAGTTGGAAACTGAGCCTAATGCCAGCCTGTGACCTCTCTGGGGACCCCTTTGCTCCAGGAGAGACATCTCTGCATGCAGGACCCCTTGCAGCGTTCTGTTCTCCGCCAGCCTGCACCTTGGTCTGTTGGTAGACGCCTCATGTGCGGTGTGCAGAATCGTTAGGAGCGGCTTCATTCTTCGATGAGGGTGGGCTTTCCTGAGGAGGCAGGGCATCTGCATGGTCCTCTCCCCAGGACAGGAGTGCAGCGCCCAGATAGTGGTGAGCAAGGAAGCAGATGGCTTCATGGCACTTGGGACTTGGAAGCAAAGCACGGAGGGGCCCCTCCTGGAGTGGCGGAAGGGGGGAGGCCCGGCCAGGTGGGAGAAGAGGGGGACTGCCAGGAGCTGTCCCCTCCCAGCGGGCTTTGAGGGAATATTGCAGAAACAGGCCGTGGAGAAGCTGCAGCTCAAAGAAACAGGAGGGGCGGCCCCTTCCAGAGTCATCAAGAGCCTCCAGCCCAGAGCCCGAGGCAGTAGAGGCCACCAGATATCCTCCCTGCCCTCCCTTCTCTGGGCCTCTGGCTCTCTGTTGAGCCCGTCTCCCCAAGGCCCCTGCAGGGGTGTGGAGACCCCTGGCTGCTCTCTGGCCGGATGCAGAGCTGGGGGACTCGCAAGGCCCTCTAGTGTGAGAGACCCAGTGGTGTCCATTTGCTAGCCCTGACTGCTCTGCTCTGCACCTCCCAGCGTCACTGACTCCAGCCCCCTGCAGGGAGCGGCTCGCCCAGCCTGCAGCCCAGCCCCCCTGTATAGCGGAGCTGGCACTCTGCTGGCAGTTCTGCACCCTCTGGGGTGGGAGGTTCCCTAAAGCCCCAGGGCATTCCAAGCACATTGCACAGGGCAGGTGCGATGGCCCAGCTGTGGGTGTTGGGGTGCTGATGGGAGCCTCTGAGTGGTGCAAGCAAAGAGGTTTGGGGTGCTTGAACCCAGTGCCAAAGGACAGTCTGCCCAGGGCTGTGCCTGCTGGGTGCCTTCACCTGGCTGCTGACCCTGCTGACCCTTCCCGTGTGAAGCTGTGTTGGGGCTGAGGGGACCTCAGAGCACTCAGGCTCGCAGGTCAGAAGACTGCGCTGCTTCTCGCCTGACAAAACCTGGCTCAGTGGGTGGATGGCCGGGGGCTCGCCAGGTGGCTGAGACTCCTGTCTTGGTGCTCCCTCCTCTTGGGGCTGCGGGACATGACCTGTGGCAAGTAGGTGACTTGCAGCTAGCCTAGGTAGCCGGGAGCCCCACCTGGGCCCAGGACCCTGGTCCTCCTGCCTCTCCCTTCTCTCTAGCCCCGCCTCCCTGGTGGCCCCCAAGCAGGGAAAGCAGACCCCGATTGCAGAGAACTCGGCATGCAAAGTTCGGTGTTCCCTCCCTGACTCCAGAAGGTTCTTTTTCCAAGTGCAGAAAGGCAAGTGTGGCCTCATCCCCAAGAGGAGACCAGGTGGTGACCGTCACAACCTGACGGGTCTGGAAGAAGCCAGGAGCTTCTTCATGTGTACCCGGAGACAGCCAGGTCCCCCTCCTCACCCCTCCTTGCCCCCTGTCCTCTCTGAAAGGCTAGCTCCCCCTGCTGACCCAGGGCAGCTGGGCCCAGAGTGGAGGGACAGACGCAGGCTCCGTGGGCAGATGGAGAGGACAGTATCTGGGATGATGTGGGGACGGCCGGTGACTGCCAACATGCGCTCCTAGGCGGGCCTGTTGCAGGCCTGGGGTGGGAGGTCATCTGGGATTGGTGACCATGGACCTGGGCTGTCCCCCTCCCTCTCCAGGCCCGCACCTTCTCCCTCTTGTTCATGGGCTCCCAAATGGACTTGACCTACCACCCCCTTTTCAGAGAAAAATGTCTCAGCGCCCTGCTGGCAATTAAGTGTTTGTCTACAGCCCCTGCTCAGGCATTAAGTGTGGGCCCCTGCTTTTGCAGCCCCTGGATCATCTACCACCCCGGGGGTGCCTGCCTTTGAGAAAGGCTGCCGTTGGTCTGATACCAATCCCCACGTGATACCTCACAAATCTTCACATTCATTCACAACCCGGAAGGGGACAGGACACAGATGCAGCACGTGGGTGCGGTTCATGCTCAAATACACCCAGACATAGGCACACACATGTGTGTGAAACAGTTACCTCCACCAACATGGGCGCACAAACACTCATGGTCGCACACACACAGACTCAAACTTCCTGGCATACGTACTCACACGCAGGCCATCTCCACTGAAAGGCTAGTTCTGTTCCTGACCTGACATTTGACCTCTGAGGTCAGATTTACCAAATGCAACAATGGCACCTCCCGATGGAGATAAGCACCAGGAATCCAAGGGCTAACATTCCATTTGCAACGACCTGAAAGATAATTAAATCGAACTGATCCTGTAAGAACATTTTTTTTTTCTTGCCTGTGATTTTTTCTAAATCATTCTACTGGGGCCTCGTACAGCACTTATCAGCATCCATCCATCCATCCCTGTGTCAAGCACATTTGCATATTTGCTGCCATCATCATTTTCAAAACATCTTCTTCCTACTTGAGCCGTTGGTATCAGCTCCTCATTTCCCCTCCTCTCCATCTTCCCTCCCTTGATAAGTCATTATTATTTTTTCATGGGTGTAAGAACATTCTTATCAAAAGATAGCTATCTAAAATCAGGAGGATTGGAAGAAAATGTAGGCTACCTGCCATTTCTCCCTCAGATACTTGCTCTATGTCCATAGAACCATGAATTATATTTGCTATGAACACAGAGTTATGCTCTATGCGTAATTTCTTGCAGTGAGCCAGAGTTGTTGGGAAAAATTGTCAGCCACGTATGTGGCCCTGGATGGTCTAATGGAAGTGGGTGTGGTCAGAAGTGGCAAAAGCTCACCTGTGGCCTATGCCCAGTGTGGGTGACGCCGACCAAATGCTCTTCTTTAGAAACAAAACTGAAGCTGCATCCAATGACGGGGCTGCGGTCTCACCTGAGATAAGAAGTTTTCCAGTTTGATAGGCAGCCTATGAAATTCAGGTATGCTTTATGAAGGACAGGTGTGAAATGTACATCGGCCTTAAGGACACACGGCAATGACCCTTTCTCAATGTCCACCAGGAAAAGTGCAGCTACAATTCGCAAGTGAAAGATCAAGACCGCATGGCCATCTGGGAGAACTAGGGCTAGGGTGATGGGTTAGGGTTAGAGGGTTAGAGCAGCAGTTCTCAACCTATGGGTCACGACCCCTTTGGGGGTTGAACGACTCTTTCACAGAGGTCGCCTGATTCATAACAGTAGCAAAATTACAGTTATGAAGTAGCAACAAAATGATTTTATGGTTGTGGATCACAAGGGTCGCAGCATTAGGAAGATTGAGAACCACTGGGTTAGAGGGTTAGGGCTTGTAGGTTAGAGCTAGAGTTAGGGTTGGGATAGGGTTAGGGTTAGGTTAGAGCTAGGGTTAGGGTTAGTGGGTTAGGGTCCACTTGGTTAGAGGGTTAGGGTTAGTAGATTAGAGCTAGGGTTAGGATTGGGTTAAGGTTAGGGTTAGTGGGTTAGGGTTGGGTTAGGGTTAGGGTCAGAAGGTTCTGGTTCTGGTTAAGGTTAGGGTTAGGGTTAGTGTGTTAGGGTTACGGTTGGGTTAGGGTTAGGGACAGAAGGTTAGGGTTAGTCCCCTGGAGAATGAGCAGGTTAGGGTTAGGGTTAGGGATAGAAGGTTAGGGTTAGGCCTGCATAGTCCCCTGTAGAAGGAGCAGGTTTTGACTGAGGCTTGTGCCCCTTCCATCCTTGAGTGACAGTGAAAGTTCAGATTTCACACTTTTCTTACTCAGGGTAAGGTCATGATATTTAAATGGATCAAAAACCAAGAAGTGAATAAAACCAAAAGAGAGGAACTTGGTGTGGGCAATAGTGGACCCTCATCTTTTGTGGAGAAGTCAGAGGACAGAGGCCACTCCCAGCACAGAAAGGATTCCTTCCACGGTGTTGCGAGTTTGCAAGATTATTAGATGTTCAGATCTAAAGCAAAGAGAAACCTTTAAGAAAACAAGTGCTGCAAATGCTGACCTCCGTCTGGCTCTGTGAGCAACCAGGGTTGGGTGGAGACCCCAAGGGCAGCCAGAGGCAGCATTCAAAAGGCAACATCAGTGGGTCCCAACAGCCACGGAACAAAATCGCGCCTGCAAGCCGGTGACTGTGGTTTCTCCACAGAGCCAGGAGAGCCTGTCCGGAGCTGCCAGCAAGCGGCAAGAGGAGGCACTGACCTCGGCATATGAATTAATTCCTAACCTCGGTAATTGTTGCCTATTAACTAATTCCTGTTCTTGGTGGTGGATGCATGTTAAATCATTCCTGACCTCAGTGGTCAGTGGATATTAACTAATTCAGCCCCTTCCATTGCTGCTCTCAGTGGGATTTCCCCACCATTTAAAATCTTCAGATAAAAGAGGTGGTCTTGAGTCAGCACAGCCTCTCACCACTGCCACGCTGTCTGTGTGGGCTCATTCTCCATCTCCACCCCCCCCACACACCTTTGTGCTCCACTGGCCTACCCACTTAAGTCAGAATGAGGAAGTGGAACCCTTCAGATGGGAAGTTCCCATTCACCAATCTAGTTGCATTTGTGGGAACGCTTTTTCTGTGTGTGTGTGTGTAGGTATACAACTGTGAGTGTTTATCTAGATATACTATTCAGTACAGAGAACATGAATTCAAATACTGTCATGGTCGTGTTTTTTTTTTGTTAAGAAAATTTTTGTGGTTTTATTGTATAATGAGGCATTGAAACATCTGAACAAATCAGTATCTGGGCGGTGAGGCAGCTGCTTTCTCCTTCACTTCTTTGGGTTACTAGAGCAACTTGTCAGTAGATTTTTTTAAAAAGAAAAAAAAAAGAGGGAAAACTTTTTGCATTACTTAAGTCTTTCCAAGGCATGCGATGGTACAACACAAACTTCTGTCAGATGCGACTAGCTAGTGTCCAAACATCATGCACAGCACCTGGGTGGCAGCAGCGCACTGCGCCCCTCCCACTGCGGCGGCCGAGCTGGTGCATGATGTTTATTCACACTGGAGGAGTGTGAATAGTATCGGGAGGAGGAGGACGAGGAGGAGGGTGGAGGAAACAGCGTGAGTGCCTGGCTGGGATGAGGTCAGCCGAAGTTGTGCAGAGCCAGCCTGAACATGTCGTTGGTGCACACCCAGGCATCGTTGATGTTCTTTAGTAGGAACATCTGGTGAAAGCCCATGATGGGGTCTTCATCGGCCTTCAGCTGGCCCACAACCATGCTGAGGATGCAGCTGTTTGGCGTGGGCTGATGGTCCTGCGACGTGATGCTGTGCTGGATTTTCTGGAACCGAACTCTAGACAACTTCTCCACAATGGCAGCTTTCTCCTGGAACTGCTGTCCTTCCCACGTAAGGCATGATGCATCAATATAAATTGCACCCAGTTGGGTCTGTCGTTATCAAATAACTGGTAGTAATGCTGAATGAAGCTGGATCCAATCTGTTCCCAAATCGGCTTGTCTCCCATTCTGGGGCATTGCCCGGCCTCGTGGAGACCCAAGGGGCTGGCACGATGGCGGCAGCGGCGGCGGCAACCAGCGCGGTCTTGTCATGGTCGTTTTTATCTAAAAACTACCCCAGTACTCTACCCAGACTCCTGTGTATCCTGGTTTTCCTGGAAAACATATGTCTTCTTCCGGGTGAATAATTGATATTTTCTTAAATAAGTGGGTGTTCTCTGACTTCTGCTCTAGCTGTTTCATCACACGATTGCAGTTTAAAAATCCAGTTAAAATGGATTTTTACCATAAGAAAAGGGACAAGGGGGGACAGAGGACAGCTGACTGGGGTGGTGAGTTATTGCCCAAACAAACTCTTTATAAGTTTGCAGACAGATGCATGGATTCACGTGGTGCATTGTGGAAGTTCTGTGGGTAAGGCTCTGGTCGGGTGACAGCAGCGCTCTGCTGTCGTTGAACATGCTGTCAGGAGAGACCAGTCCCTGGAGAAGGACATGCTTGGCAATGCAGAGGTCGGAGAAGAAAGGAGGGCCCCCAGGAGACGGACTGACAGTGGCTGCAACTGTGGGCTCAGAAAGAGCAAGGGGGAGGAGGACACGCCAGACTGGCCAGAGTCTCATTCTGCTGCGAGCCAGGGCCAGCTTGACCGGAACTGGCAGCCACCGCACAAGGCTGGGTGCTACACGCCTTCTGGTGTGACTTCACTCAAGACCAGGCCAGGGACTCCACGCAGAGGTTCTAAGACTCCGGGGTGCTTCTCAGAGCAGAAGGAGGGCAGTTCTGTGTACCCATGCAGAGCCCCTTCCACACTACTGGGGGCAGGGACCCCTCCCCAGTTTCCCTCCTGGTCAGTCTGCTCACTGGACTCCCGCCTGAGGCCAGTCCCACGCCTTATGTTTTAACCAGATGATCCCTGCATCCTAACACTGCATTCAGAGGTGATCGTTTACATAAATTTTGGAGCAGAAATGTGCTGCAAGTCCTATGAAGGCATCGTTACTGGGTAGTCAGAAACTGAATTATTGATTACTAGTTGTCAGCTAGAATATTTTACCACCTGCCATGGTGAGTTGATTTGGCGCACCTTCCTGACAGTGCTCACAGTAGGCCCGCTCCATGCTCCCCCTCTGCATTTGTTTGACCATGATGCGCCGCGTGTATTTTAAATGATCTCAGACCTGGTCCGGTCTTCAACTACAGGCCCAATTAAAGGGAATGCCAGGTGTTTTTGTTTTTTTTTAAGTACAGAACGTTGAATTCATGAATAAAAGAAAATGAAACTTTAATTGGGTAAAAGCACCACAAGGAGTGTTCCCTTCATTTGCTTTTTGGGAAAAAACCACCGTGCGGGTGCGTGTGGCTGAAAGCCAGGGGCGCGCACGGAGCTGAGCTGAGGGCACACACAGCCAGGTGGCCCTGGGAGGGTCGCTGGGCACCGCTGGCAGCCACACCCAGAGCCAGTTCTGCACCCACACCAGCAGGTCAGAGCCTCCTGTGTCTTCGCCCCTTTACACCTGTCACCACTCTTATTCATCCATCTCGCGAATGGCAACCTTCACGTAAATAAAACCCGGAGTTTTCAAACAGGGTAGAAAGTAAAATTTGTAGTCAGCCCACACAATTGACACACTTGAACGGCAGTGTTGGCAAAGACCATGGCTAGCCCAGGGACTGCCAGGAGAACCAAGTACTCCATCTCAGGAGAAGCACAGCCAGAAGGCTCCTCGGCACAAGGATGGCGAGATTCCATCTCCCGTACTTTGAACATGTCTCAGGAGAGACCCGTCCCTGGAGAAGGACATCACACGTGGTGTGGTGGTTACATAATCTGTTGTTAATTTGAGACTGAAGAGTGAAGGGGTGGGGTTTAGCCTGTCAATCAGGTCACAGCTTGATGGCCTCATTTGGAGGGGTGAAGGAGATAATTAGCTCACTGGAGGTGGGACACACGCTCACTCCCTGTGAGACATTACTGATGATGAGCCTGATAGAGCTACACTGATGCAACCAGAGCCCTGGGAGCTGGAGGAGCCATGTGGGGACCCATGCCAGTGCTGAGATGCTTACAATGCCACTGGATCCACAAGACTTCCCACCCACTGGCCTGTGATTCAGGGTCATTGCATGTGTTTCATGAATCTGAAGAGGCCTTTATAGATTGGTATCAAACATATGGGCTGATATCGGACTTACGGGTTTGATATCGACTGGGCTGGGATGTTTTCTCAATATTCAACTGTTCTTGAATATAAAGCTCTTTCTCATACACATAAGAGTGCCTATGAATTTGTTTCTCTAGTCTACCCAGACTAACTCACTTGGTAAAGTAGAAAACTTAAAACAACAACAACAACAACAACAGCAACAACAAAACACCACCAGACTCCCTCAGTTGAGTCAATCCCGATTTCTAGCGACCCTATGTAATGTTTCTGAGGCTGTGAGTCTTTCCAGGAGCAGACAGCCTCTTCTTCCTCCTACAGAGAGGCTGGTGGGTTTGACCTGCGGACCTTGGCAGCCCAGAGCTCACCCGACAGCACTGCCAGGCCTCCTTCATATTCCTCACACGTTTTCATAAAGCAGAGATTTGAAAATTCTCGGGGGGAGATGAACTAAATAATTGTTTTCAACCATGGCTGGCGATTTGTGAGCTGTACTTCCTACTTGACATGGTAGGATTTCCCTGGCCAGTGCCCACATCTCAAATAGTGTATGGCCCTCCCTGCTGTGAAGATGAAGATGGATAAGGGACAAAGGCCTGGTGACCTTCTGAATCCCAGCCAGTAGAGCCTGGTGGGCACGGTGGTCCCATCTGCAGCTCCCTGGGTGGGGGCAGTCACCCCACTGGGAGTGGGGCCACTCAGGCAGTGAGCCACAGCACTGACCTCCCAGGCCACATCCCAACTGCTGTGAGATGGTGCTTCCTGGGCACCTGTGTGGGGCTCACGCGCTGTCCACCTATGTCTTGAGGGAAAGTGGGGGGCAGCCCCACCTGCAGGGTACACAGACCAGGCAGTGAAGAGGGCTCAGAAAGGACCACATTCTGTCTTTTGTGACAAGGCACCTTGTGGTTTTTGAGAGTTGGGTCGACTCAGGTCCAGTGCCCAGGGTCAGCTGCCCCAGGCCTCACTGCAGCTGCTTTGGGGACCAGCGTCCCCCATCCTGCTTCTGCATCCCCCCACTCTCTCTCGAGTGTAAACAGAGACACCGGCACCCCCTGTGCCTGAGACAATAAATGTTTTCCTAAGTTTCCACAAGTTTCTCCAGTTCAGTTTAACCTTTCATTAAATATTAGCCAAGGGAGCAAACTTTATTTACAGTCACATGTGTATGTGACAAAGGAGCCCTGGTGGCAGAGTGGACACACATTGACTGCTAACCAACAGGTCAGCTGTGGGTACAGAGAGGTTTCCCCAGGGGGTCTGCTGCATGCTAGCTGCTTAGAAGTTCTCTCCCTGAGGGCGTAAGCCATCCAGAGCACCCAGACCATTGTCTGTCCCACCCTGAGCGGGGCCTACACCCGCTCATAAGGCTAATGGATTGCTTTCCTGAAGGAGAGCTCAGAATAGGTCAAGCCAATTCAAGAAGGACCAAGGTTAGGCTGCCATCTTGAACCTAGGGTCTGCCCATCTTGTCACATGTATATCCCTAGTCCCTCCCCTTCCTACTGCGTGTACACCCCTAGCTCACCCCCTTCCTGTGACGTGTATGCCTATTGTACAGATCCTTCCTGTTGTAAAGCCAAATTGCCCCCGTGACTGGCTCCAGGATCTCGGGCAGGCTGTGGTTTCATGTTTCCGAGCAGTGCAAAGTAGGACGTACCCAGAGACTGAGGCTAGCCAACCCGGGAATGACACAGCGAGCCCAGCCTCCGAGGGGAGGACCACACGGCCAACGCGGGAACTGCACAAAGGACCAGACTGCCAACCTACCTCAGATGAGCCAATCAGTGTATGTCCCTAGCCCACCCCCTCTCATTGCTGCGTAACCTATAGTGCAACCCCTTCCATGACCTATGTCCTTACTGCCTGGTCTTGGCACAAGGGACTCCATTTTGAATCCGGCACCTTCTTGGTTCTCAGAACTCACCTCTCATGGGCCTCCCTCACATCGACCTCCCCTCCCCTCGCTGAAAATCACCAGTTCTGAGAACCAGA
>NW_022103899.1:65135118-65144822 GCF_000313985.2 Echinops telfairi
GAACCCATGGTTAGTGGTGGGGGCTGGCCACCCCATCCTCAAAGTACAGTGACCCCAGCATGCCTCCGGTCCAAAGCCTGGTCAGTCCATCTTAGTGACACTGTTTTCAGAACGATTGTCTCTCATTCCTCGGGAGCAGGGTGTGCATTGAGGTTGAAAGACAAGGATTTGGCTTCACAATCTGCCAACAGAATTAGAATGGCTTCCCACCCTGTTTGTGGAAAACTCTACAGGAGTTTATTTTTCTAAGGAAGTGTTCTCTCTATCAAGCACAAATAAATCCAAGGACTACTCTGGGCGAGATGAATGCTATAAAAATGTACATTTCTCTCTGGTGACTTATTATGTAAATTTTAGCCATAAGAATTTCCAAATGTTCCCATTAGCGGTTTTGTGCAATTTATTTTTGGCATGTGTGTGTGACATGATGACTGACTGGGGCTGAGGGCAGAAGTGGCCTTTTGGGGGGCAGGCTGCTTCCTGAGTCAGTGGCTGTCCCCTGGGAGCCTCCATCAGGCCATGGCCGCCCCGTGGCCCCCGGCCATGGTCGTCCGCGGTGATTTAGCGCTTGATCAGGAGTGACCCAGGTCATTCCTGCCTTCGTAACCGAAGGTGGCCCTGGGCCCTGGGCCGGGGTGTTGCCAGCAGACGCTGCCTCCCGGGCACTGGTGGTGGTGGGGGGCTGGGTCTTCATCCTGCACTCTATGGAGGATTATTGGAATGGCTGCCTCCACACCATGTCTGTTTTACCCCCTCCCCCTCCCTCAGGATCCTGAAACTGGAGTCTGGTCTTTGACTGTCCGCCCTGTCAGTTCCGGCTTGTTGTGCTGCGAGGGCACAGGGCCTGCTGACCGGGTCTGAACACAGCCGGGCTGGTGCTCCAGAAGGCTCAAGTCCCAGCCTCATTAGCGCGCACACACACACACACACACACACACACACATGCACATTGCAATCATGTAGCACCCACACATGCATAGCACAGCCAATACAGCATACACACATGCACACACACTATATTCATATTTATACAGCACACACACACTACAAATCATGTAGCCACACACCTACTCACATGCAAGCATGCCACATTTTATACACACGTGCACACACACTATATTCATACAGCACACACTACAATAACATAGCACACACACATGCATGCGCGCACACAGTCTATATTCATGCATCATGACCACGTGCAAGTCTATATTCATACAGCATACACATGTGCACACACACTGCTTGCACAAGCACTCCTTACACATGACTACACAGACATGCTACACACATGGGCACACACAAATGCACATTCCACAGATACTGCCCCATGCACATTCACATGCAGTGTACACACAAATGCACATTATACACGTGTACATACACATGGCACACACACTTGTCAAGTGCATGCACAATCTATAGAGACACACATGTGTATGTGCACGCATACCACACATACTTAAATGCATACGCAAATCTCCACACTTACACAGACACGTGTGCACACCAGGAACAGTGCACAAAACCACACAAAACAGCACACACAAGTGGGCGCACCATCCTGACACGTGCACACATGTGCATACACACCACACAGGTGAGTGGACACTGGAGTCCAGGGACTGCCACTGAGGGGACATGCTCACAGCCAGAGGGGACAGAAGACAAGGGGATTTCAAGAGAGGTGGTGTGGAAAAACCAGCCCCAGGTGAAACTGCAGCTGCCCAACTGCTCTGGGAACAGCTCCCTCCCTGCTAAGAGGGCTTGTCTGTGTTTTGTGCAGACCAGTCTGTGCAGCATGAAAACTCAGCAGTGAGCAGATTCCACAGAGCAGGAGGTGTGGGCACCCCCGCGCCCCTAAAATATCATTTCCAGCCGGGTGCAAAGGGCCCAGGAGTAGCTGCGTCCTCAGGGAGGGTGGTGACCAAGTCTGCCCAGGGCTGCTTGGTGGATGCTGACCAGCGGGCCCTCGAGGGCACTTGCTGCTTCTCTGTGGGAACTGGGAGTTCACTGGGGTGGAGTTAGTTGATTGCAGCCTTCAATATGGATGACGACCAACGTGAAGAAGACAAAATCCTCACAACCGGACCGATAGGTTACATCCTGAAAAACGGACAAAAGATTAAAATTGTCAAGGATTCCGTCCTACGCGGACTCACAATCAATGCCGATGTCAAGAGATCACACGACATATTATATAAGGTAAATGTGTCGCACAAGACCTCTTTAAGGTGTCGAAAAGCAAGGAGGTTTCTCTGAGGACTGACGTGTGCCTGGCCCGGGCCTGGTGTTTTCACTTGCCTCACATGCATGTGAAAATCAGATCTTGAATAAGGAAGACCAAAGAAGACGTGATGCCTTTGAATTGTGGCGCTGGCCAAGAATATTGGAAGTCCGTGGACTGTCGAAGGACCAGCTAGGCTGTCCTGGAAGCAGTGCAGCCAGAGTGCTCCCTAGAGGCAGGATGGTGAGACTTCATGTCACGCACTGTGGACATGTTGTCCGAGAGACCAGTCCCCGGAGAAGGCCATCATGCCCCTCAAGCCCGGGGGCAGTGAAAGGAGGAAGGTCCTCAAGCAGATGGACTGACAGTGGCCGCAACAATGGGCTCAAGTCCAGCAGTGGCAAAGGCGGGGTGGACTGGGCAGCGTTTCACTCTGTTGTGCATGGGTTGCCAGGAGTCAGGGTGGACGTGAGGACGCCCAGCAATGACGATTCATTGCAGTGACCACCCAGATCCTGCCTTTGGGTGCTGTGCTGGGCGCTGGCTCCGACTCACAGGGACCTCCACCCAACAGAACAAATCACTGCCCAGCCCTGCGCCCTCCTCCCATGGTCCTTATGTCCGAGCCCCGCGGAGCAGCCCCTGTGTCCAAGCATTTCGCGGAGGGCCTTCCTCGCTTTCTCGGCCCTCCGCTTTACCACCCATGGTCCTTCTCCAGGGCCTGGTCTCTCCTGACAACATGGCCACAGTCTGTGAGACAGTCCATGGTACTTCTTCACCAACACCAGAGGTCAAGTGCATACCTTCTCATCCCACTCCCCTGCTCAATGTCCAATGTTCACATGCATAGGAGATGATTGAAAATACCAAGGCTTGGGTCAAGTGTCCCTCAGTCCTCAGAGTCGTACCTTTGCTCTTCGATATTTGAAAGGTCTCTTGTGCAGCAGACATGCCCACCGCCATGAGTCTCCTGATCTCATGGCTGCTGCTTCCATGAGCGTCGGTGGTGAGTCCAGGCCCAGTGAAGCCCCGGGCAACTTTGATGGTTTCCCGCCACTGGTCGCGATGTGACCTCGGGGTCCAATTGTCAGAATCTGGGTCTCCTTCACATTGAGGAGGGGCCCTGGAGGCCGGTGGTCACACGTTGGGCTGCGACCCACAGGGTCAGCAGTTCGAGACCATTAGCAGCTCTTGGTAGACGGGTCGTTCCCCTCTCTCCCTGCTCTGTCTGGCCTTTCCTCCTACTTCCTGTCGGAAAGCCTCTGTGGGGTGGCTGCAGATACCAACGTCCCCAGAGTCCCAGTCCATTGTAAGGCATGCCCTCCAACCAGGGCCACCAGCTCACCTTGGTGTCTCGTCGTTTCCATGGTTTCCTTCTAATCTAAACAGAAGTGTGATAATGTTATAGCTGCTTTGGATTGGGCACCTGTCTCCCCACCCTGCACCTCACTCCCCTACCCCCGGCTCCCTTGTCCCCAGTGTCCCTTCAGTACAGAGTGGCCCATCAGGACCCGAACAGGCCGTGGATGCAAATGTGCTCCGTGGGCAAGCTTTTCTTGAAGGAGAAGTAATGAACTCCACACCAAACACCCTGAATCCCCTCCGTGGTCACAGGAGCTCTGAGAACAGAGGGGAGGGGTGCTCTCTGCCCAGTCCGGCCACTCTCCCACAGGCTCCTAAGGGCTCCCGAGCCTTGCCCAGCTGCCATTTCACTGGCAGGGAGGGTGTCTTCAGTGCCCTCGCCTGGACCCATGGTCTCTTCCCCAGTGAGGGACTTCCTGCACCCCAACGCCACCCTCTGTCCTGGGAGACCCTGTTTGTCTCAGGCTTTGCTGTGTTCGCCACACACTTAAGCATCAAAGGCTTCCTTGTGACGACAAAGGACCTGGGCCAAGACCTCGTCTCAGACACGAAAGGCAGACCATGGAGCAGGGGCATGCCCATGCTCGGTCGTCCAGGGGCAGGACTGGATGTGGCAGCATGGCCAGAAGTGGAGCCCGTGTTGTCAGAAGGCTCCTCGGCTCCACATGCGGAGATTTCCGTCTGATGACTGTGGGAGTGTCCCCGTGGAGACCAGTGTCTGGGAAAGGGTGCTGAGTTGGTTGGAGTAGGGGTCCCTGCAGGTGGGGAGCCCTCCATGGGTGCACTGGGGTCTCAGACACGCTGCAGGCTGTGAACACGCACAGGACCCTGAGGCGCGTCACTGTCCCCCAAGGGCCGCTGTGGGCGGGCTCTCAACAACAGGTGTCAGTGAATTTTTATTGTGAAGACCCCCCCTGGGAGAAAGGTGCTCCGCCCCTGTCAGTGGAAACAGTTCCAGCTCCCTCTCCGAGGGCCGTTTGTCCATGGGCGTGGGTTTAAAAGGTGGGCACGACATTCTCCGTGGCCCCTGCCCCAGGCAAATCTACTTGTGAGACCCCCACCCCCTGGCTATCTCCAAAGAAGGTCCTCCTGCAGGGACAGTCCCCTTGTGCAAGAGGACAAGCGAGCCCTCCCCCGCACAGCCCCGAGCGTGCATGCGCAGAGCAGACTCAGCACGTGAACTTGATGTGCACATGACAGTGGACAGAGGAATGAAGTCCATTGGCTGAAAGGCAGTCACATCCCTGCCGTCCCCAGACCTCTTTTTACCCAAGATCCCGGAGGAATGGTCTGCAGACCTACCAAGTGTGGGTCTCTGCATCCAGGGGCCACAGACCCCAAACTCCTGCTGGGGTCTAGGGAGAGTTGGGGTCACAGGCAGAGATGGTCCTTCTGGAGAGTGTGGCTGAGCCCGTGTTCCTGGGCAGGGGATGCTTGAGGAGGCCATCAGTACACATGGACAGACATGGGGGTCACTGGAGGGTGGGAGTGGGGCGGTGGCACATTTTGGTGGGTAACAAACGAAGTCCTACAAATGGAGAAGAGGCAAACATGGGATGGAGGGGCGTCTGGCTGAGGACACGGCAGAAGGCAGAGGTGGAGGAAAGTCAGGGTTATGGATTGAATAGCATCCCAGCAAAAGATATGCTGAATTCCTAACCCCTCAGTGTCTGAGGTTCAGCCCCAGCCACTCCACGGAGGCAAGAGGAGGCCATCTGCTTCCGTAGAGCGGGGCCAGTGGGAGTCGGTGGATGGGCTGGCAGGGGGCGAAGTTGGTCTTCTGCCTATGGGTGTGGTCTTACACAGAGGAGGGCATTGTTTCTTGTTTTCTGGTTAAATGAATGAGATGAGGGCAGTGCTGGCTGGGCCGTGGCCCTTCCGGCTGGTTTTATAAAACAGGAAAGGAGACGTGGGACTAGAGCCACTCATACAGAGAAGACTTCACCAGCAGGCTCATCTGTGAGCTGTGGAGGCAGCTGGGCTGGCTGGGACCCAGGGACTAGGATGGAGTCGCAGGGCAGGTGTGGCGGTGATGTCATCTCCTGTCCACTTGAACGAAGGGGTGGAGTCCAGCCTGCCAATCAGGTCATAGCCAAGAATGCCTCTGTGTGGGCGTGGCCTTCTCCTGAGGATTCTGTGAACTCCTGTCTTCCACCCTGGAGGCAGGACACACACACTCTCTCTGCTACACATTCCTGATGGCAAGCCACATGTAGCTATGCGATGGAGCCAGAACCCTGGAGCTGGAGGAGCCACGAGGAGGCCACGTCAGCATTGAGATGCTTCCACTGCCACTGGATTCACAAGACTTCCCACACACAGGCCTGTGATTTTCCTGAATTTGTCATCATTGCCTGTGCTGTGGGAGTCTGAAGAGGAATTTATAGACTGGTATCAGACATATGGGCTAATATCGGACTTATGGACTTGATCAGGACTGGGCTGGAATATTCTCTCAATATTCAATTGTTCTTGCCTATAAAGCTTTTCCCTCTACACACGAGTGTCTCTGGATTTGTTCCTCTAGTCCACGCACACTAACATAACAGGTTGCTCTCGGAGCAGTCGGAAGGGGTCTTTTGGACTTCCAGGCTCCGTTATGGAGATGATCTGTTGCAGAGTTATACTGTGGTGGCCTGGGGAGATGTTGCTGCCAGTGGAGCACAGCCCAGGACATCCCTGGGGTGCCGCCTCTGAGCCAGCCACACACAAAGGTGCTGTCTTCCATCGGGAAGGCCCGGCGGGGCGAGCACCCCCATAGGCCAGGTGGCTGTTGGGTGCTGGGATGGCTAGGTTTCTACCCCAACCTGGCAGCTGCGAGAAGATGAGTGTCTCCCAGCCTTTCAATCATGACATAGCCTGGGGATGCTGGGGTGCGCCCGACAGAAGAGAGCCCCTGAGCGGAGCTGAGCCCCTCTTCACTTCCCTGCTGGCTAGGATTCTGGGGTGGGCCATGTGGCCCGCCATCCCTGGGAGCTGTTGGCCCCTTGCCACGTTCCTGCTGCCTTTGGATGCGTGTGCCTCGACATCCACCAACCTCGGGCCTCCCAGCTTCCACTGTGCCTTCCAGTCCGATCGCTGCTGCCTCGTGAGTCTGGGGACTCCCCGCTATTGGCGGTCCGTGCACTGAACGGGGCGGAGCTGGGCTGCTCCCTGGATATAAAGTTCTCTCTTACCCATCCACGAGTGTGGTGATTTTGTTCCTCTCGACAACACAGTCCAACAGGGTGCCTCCAGCCAGCTCTGACTCAGCAGGAAGGAGCCCTGCCTGCTCCCGTGCTAGCCCCACGGTTGTTCTTTGAGCCCTTCCTTGCAGCCACTGTGTCCATCCTTCTCATTGAGAAGCTTCGTCTTGTTCACTGACCCACCACTGAACCAGGCACGATGCCCTTTTCACGGGCCTGGTCTTTCCTGACAACATGTCCAAAGCACTGGAGGCGAGGTCTTGCCTTCCTTGCCTCTAAGGAGCACGCTGGCTGCACTCCTTCCCAGACACCTGTTTGGTCTCTGGCAGTCCCTGGTGACTCCTGTTCTTCACCAGCACCGGGATTCAATGCGCCCATTCTCTGCAGCCTCGCTTGTTCAGCCCCCCTCCCTCGTCCAGGTGAGGCACCTGGCTTGGTTGGGTCCGGAGCCCCTTAGCTCCCCAGAGTGCCATCTGTGCTCTTCATCATTGTAGGGGGGTCTTGAGCCGCTGCGCTGCCCAGGGTAACCCGCTCTCTGACTGCATGGAAGCCCCTTCCATTGCTCCCTGCCCAGCCTGCTGTGCCCTGAGCTCCTGTTCCCCACCGTCCAGCTGGGCGTCCTGGCGGTCAGCTGCGGAGAATGCCCGCGGAGCGCATCAGCATCTCCCACTGGCCGGGGACTCCAGAACCCCCGGAAGGGAACCTGCCACCTGCCCCGTCCTGTCCCCCCAGACTCCTTTCAGAAATGAGAGGTGCACTCAGGAGAACATCACTTGAGAGCCCGAGGCTGCTGACCACGGGGCTGGGTTAGAGGGCAGCAAGGCGAAGGATGAGTCTTGGGGGAAAGACCCAGCCGCCCCTATCCAGGGAGCGTGTGGAATCTGAGTCATGGGGTCCCATGCTGCTCCTGGTCTAGGCAGGCAGTAAAATCCCTTTCGGTTTTTCTTGTCTGCAGCCTTTCAATTGGCTGGCCGAGCAGGCCGCAGTCGGGCCAGCCCCACTTGCATGAGACTGGCTGTGGGTCCAAGTCAGATGAGATCCTCCACACCTCCCATCTTTTCTCATCTGTCCGGTTGTGAGGTTTTATGTTTCCATAATCCGAGTTGTGACCCACATGGAAGGCTGTCGGCTCTGAACTACATCACGGTTTCACGTCCTCCTCGCGTTCGGCAGGCAAGGAGGTGCCACCTGCATATCGCAGGCTGTTCACAAGCCCCCCTCCAGCCCCGATGCCGCGGGCTTCTTCACGTAGTCCGCTTCTCGGATGATGTGCTCAGCATACAGATTGAGCAAGGGTGGTGAGAGGAACAGCCCTGGTGCTCAACTTTCCTGATTGTAAACCCTGCAGTGTGCCCTGGCTCTGTACCAACAGAAGGCTCCATGTGGCTTGTACATAAGTCCGCCCACGTGTGCGTCCATGGCTTGTTATGACCCACAGTCAAGTGCCCTCGCACAGTCCACGAAGCACGAGCAGCCATATCTCTGGCCTTCTCTGCTTTCCCTCGGCTAACACTGCAGCTGTGATGACCCTGCAGGGCAGTCCTGCCCTGTCACAGAGGAGGCTGCTGGAGCCTGAGCCACTGGAGTCAGCAGGCTTGCTCTGGGGCTCGACTACAGTTTAAAGTGCCACGGACACTTCTCAAGGGCCCGGCCTTGGAGCCGAGCTGCCGGAACACCCGCCCCACCTCTCCCTGGGCTGGGAGAGCAGGCGTTGCTGGCATCTGATGAGATCATTAGGCTGCTCCTGCTAATCTCGCCCAGCCTTGGCAAGTGGCCCCAGCTTGTCCCTGGAGCTTTGGGTAGTGATCATTCCCCATCAATCACACGGTGCTGCTTAGACTGCAAGTCTGCACATGTTATTATGAGCATTTGTCTCCTATGGATGTGATTACATTGTAATAAGCTCTCTGGGTGGAAAATGATGTTGAATGCTATATTGGTGTTCAAAATGCCATCGAGATGGTATAACACCTTAAACCCACCAAGAGCAACAGGGACAGTTCTGGCGTGCATGGTCTCCTCTCCTCTTCCTCTTCCTCCTCACAACTGTCATTACCTTTAGGTGGGCTCTGATACGGGCCGAGGACACAGCTGCCAGGCCTGACTCGTTTTCATGACGGTTGCAATGTAGTTCAGCTCCTGAGGGTCCCCATCGTCCACTCAGAGCCTGCGCTCACCAGCCAGCTGCCTGTGTCCAGTGATGGTCTTTCCTGGTGGTGCATCCGGTGTGAGAGAGTTGAAGCCCTGGACGCTTCTCAGAAACAAGCTGGCTTGATTTCTTCTCAGAATGATCGTTCATTCCCCGGACGTCCACAGTGCACACATATCCAACCTTCCTGGTCAACCCCACAATCCAAATGCTCCAATTTCCCTCCGTCTTCCTTTCTCACTGTCTGGATCGTGCGTGCCTCTGAGGAGATTGGCAGGATGGTGGCCTGGGTCAGCGCATCTTCCTCATCAAAGCAATGGCTTTGCTTCTGACAGATTTAAAGAAGTCTTTGTGACAGATTTGTCCAGTGTAATATGGGACTGCAGCTTCCGTGGACTTGGTCCGCCGAGTGTCCTGTCTTCCGTCCATCCTGCAGGCCCTCTTCAGCCTCCTCCACCTGGCCCCCACTTCGTCTCCGCCCCACCTGGCGACCAGTCTAGCGTCAGTCAGTACCAATTCTACTGGTCACGTGTTGCCGGGCATTTGCAGAAATACCTCCTGAGGAGAGGGAGTGGCTGACAGGCAAACACAGAAGCCGTGTGTTGTTTGTATGAAAATGCAGTAACTTTTAATTAACCACTTAGGGATTCTTCATTTCCACTTCTCTTTTTTTTAAATCATCTTATTAGAGGCTCACACAACTCTTATCACAATCCATACATACATCAATTGTGTAAAGCACATTTGCACATTCATTGCCCTCATCATTCTCAAAACATTT
>NW_022103899.1:65145929-65147083 GCF_000313985.2 Echinops telfairi
AGCAATTCCTCTTTGTTACATTACCCTTGATCATGCCCTACCAGGCCTCCCACACCCTCCTTACCACCAATTTGGATCACTTGTTGTTCCCTTGTCCCTGGGTTTGTTAATACCACTTCCTTTCCCCCTACCTCCCCCTCTCGCATGTCCCCCCAGAACTGTCAGTTCCATTGTTTTCTCCTCCAGATTGTCCATCCAGCCTATCTTATTTAGACAGACCTGCGGAGATAATAACATGCACAAAAACAAGACAGAGAAAAACCAAGCAACAATGTACAACAAACCAGCAACAGCAACAAACCACTGACAAAGAACAAATTAAAACACAACAAGAAAGAAAAGCTTGTAGTTAGTTCAAGGATCGTTGGCCTTTAGGAGTGTTTTACAGTCCAGTCTATTGGGGCACCACGCCCTGGCCCCAAAGTCTGCCTTCAGCATTCCCTGGGGACCTTGCGGCTCCATTCCCTTGCGGTTCTGCTGCACTCCCCCAGTGCTTCGCCTTGGTGTGGCAGGATCAGATTGGGTGCAATTCCCACACTGTGTCTCTGGTGCTGTCCACCACAGGTCTACAGGTCAGTGAGGGACATCATGTCTCATAGTGGGGCTGGCCATGTGGTCCTCTCTGTGGACTGGCTACTCTAATTGGGGTCACCATCCTCAAGGCCTGGTGGGCCAGGATGTGCTCCAGTCTCTCCTCCTCCCCCGTCATCTGCTCCTGTGTGCTCTGGTCAGACATGTCCCTCTCCTGGAGCTGTGGATTCAGTGCCGTCCTTTGAAATAAATTCTTCCTGGGGGAGGGGCAGACATCCTCTTAGTTTTGGGGACTGGGACCAGCCCCCCAGACCTCTCCACTGGTTCCCTACTCCACGCCGGCATGTTGCATTCACATCTTGGAGCACTGGGTTGAAGTCTGGTCCCTCTTTTCCTGTGGAGATATAAACAATACCCTCCCCTTGGGTGGGTTAGTGCCTTGTGCCCTCGCTACCCATTTCTTCCTTATTTTCATCATTCTTTTTCCCTTTTCCCACCTCCTCCCCAGTTGTCTACCATGTGCATCCCTGCATTTGATCTGGTCCCACAGTTGGGTTTTTGTTTTTTAAAAAAATTTTTTTTGGTCCCACAGTTTTTTAATCCATTCGTCTGTTGATGGAAAT
>NW_022103899.1:65149074-65157210 GCF_000313985.2 Echinops telfairi
GTACTGTGTAATTATTCTTTTAATTTCATTAGGGTCCATTGTAATGTCCCCTGTTTCATCCCTCATCGTTGCAAATGTCGTTTGTTCCTTCCTTTCTTTGGTTAGGTTTGCCAGAGATCTATCAATTCTGTTAATTCAGAAAGCTCTCTCTTACACATATGAGTGTCTCTGGATTTGTTTCTCTAGTCAACCCAAACTAACACATCATCTCACAGTTTCTGGAGGTTAGATATTCAAAACAGGTAGCAGGTCAATGCTGACACCTCTGGAGGCTGCGGGAGACAAACCTCTCTGCCTCTCCCCCAACTCCTGGTGGATCCTGGTCAAGGTTGCTGTCCACGGGCTGACAGGTGTGTGCTCACACAGCACTTCTCTCTGTGTGGGCCTGTCGGTGGTCTGTGCTCCCGTCCTACGACAAACTGGAGGTCCTTGGTGGCGTGAACTTAGGTGGGCTTCCAGACTGGTGGTTCAAATGTACCAGAGGCGCCTCAGAAGACAGGGCTTGTCCTCTTCTGAAAGGTCATCACCTTGGAAAGCCCAGGGAGCAGCTCCGCTGTGCACATGCTGTCGCCATCGAGAGCACAGGACTAGGACCCACCCTGCCCAGGAACAGCTTTCTGACCCACTCACTCTGCAGGGAGAGCCTGGGACCCCACGTGAGCTCACATTCATAGGCACAGGGCTACAACTCCAAGAGATCATTGGGGTGGGAATGGTGGGGGTGTAGAGGGACACAAGTCAATGCAAACCAGTAGGAATATATATCGATTGAGGGATTTAACGTGAATATTTGGCTTTTACTCAACTGTTATTGTTAGGTGTCATTGAGTCGGGTCCAACCTTTTGTAAAGCAGAGTGAGACACTACCTGGTCCTGCGCCATCCTCACATTTATTCCTGTGCCTGAGCCCATGGCTTCAGCCACAAGATGGATGGACACTGTGGCTGCATCTCTACCCATACCTCTACCCTTATCCCTAACCCTTAGCCTCACCCCTACCCCTACCCCTAAGCCTACCCCAACCCTGACTCCTTCATAGTAGCAGGAGGTAATCTCCCTCAGAGCCTCCCAACTGGAAATAGTAACCATGGAATTCTGGGATGGTCACTCAGCCTAGCCAAGTCAGCATACTTGACCAGCACCCCAAGGACTCAAGTGCCAGCACACTCAAGCTCAAGCCCAGCATGAGTCTGGAGCGTTGGTCTTAAGGTTCCTGGCTGGAGGGGAACGGGCTCCAGGAGGCTGGGTGGCTGACGTGCTTTCTGCTGCTAAGTGGCTCTTGTGTAATACCTGTTGGGGTGGCCTCAGAGGTGCAGAGCCCTGCTGCTGAGCTGTCTTAATTCTTTAGAGTTGTAAGTACCCCTCTGTCCCTCTGGGGTCCCAGAGACTCAAGTCTAGTCCTGCTGCTATCCAAGGCTTTACCTCAGACAAAAAACCAAACTCACTGCCCTAGAGTCGATGCTGACTCATAGCAACCCTATTGGCCAGAAAAGAACTGCCTCTGTGGGTTTCTGAGACTGAAACTCTTTACTGCCCATTCTGTTATGTAGGTGCTTGCCGGGACTTGCTGGGCCCAAGACTATATAAGCTTGTAGGAGAATACATTTGTGCTCTCTCGATCCTGACATCGGGAAAGGTGAGCACCCTGCATGCTCTGTTACGGGTAACAATCAATAAATGAACCCCAATTTCCTCTTGCTTTTCACCTGAGCCATTGAAAAATAACTCAGGGGGTATGAGCAACAGCAGCCCAGGCCGCCCCATGAGGTGTGCACAGACACACCTGTCAGTGGCAAGTCTCCACAGCGACACTGCTGTCTGTGAAACCCCATGCTCACCGTGTCCACATGCCATAGACATCCTCTTAAAATATAGTCCTGGCTTTGTTTTTAAATCCTGTTCTATTAACAAACTGGAGGGTAAGCTTTACAAATTGGGTCAGGGCAGCGGCTGCTGGGGATGTCCAGGAGATTTGGGTGCAACATTCCAGCCTCCAAGGGAGGTGGGCAGTGATGGGCAGTGGCCACTTGGCCTCGCCAGCCACCTGTGCACACCCTCCTTTCAACCCAACAGACTGCTGTAGAAGCTGCTGTGATGTCTTGAGGCCATTTGTGCCAGCTCTGCGTGAAAAAAGAGGAACAGCCACTATGTCTCTGCTGAGTCCCTCTCTAGGTAAACCATGCCTCTCAGGGAAAATCTGGGGACTGTGCCCCAGAGCTGGCCTTTTCCAGTTACTGTGCTGAGGGGGATCTTCCAATTTACAGAACACTTGAGGGGAGCCCAGCATGGTAAGAAGGGATGACCTTTTAGACAGATTAAGACAGAGCGATGTGTTTCCCCATGTCTAAAGTGGAAAGAATTGATGTGAAATGGACAGGAGAGAGCAGCACAGAATCCACGTCTCCACCTTGTCACTGTGGACACACTCAGCACCCTGGCTTGGTACATGTGGTGGCCCCTGGGGGCTGCCCAAGAGCCGGCACTCCTACGTTCATGATGAGCACTCTGCCACCTCCAGCCTCTGCTCTCCTGGACTGAACTCTAAGGAGAGGGGCCCAGGTAATGCACTGGTTCAGGGAACTTTTGGAGAACTGGGCCCAGGGGTCTGGAATTGGGGCTAGAAGGTGGAGTTTAGGGCTGTTCTGGTTGCCCAGGGGCAGCGCGGGTAGTGGGGGGGGGGCAGCCGCAGCACTTTCTGGAAAAGCACAGGGGGTGTGCGCCCCAAGCACCTTGCTATCACCCAGGGGCCACCACTTGGAGGCTGGTGTGCACCCCCAGCAGTTGCTATCACCCAAGGACCGCCACTCGGAGGTTGGCTGCCCTCACAGGCCAGAAAGAAGCTCTCACGGGGCAGAGAGCCCCAGCGAACCCACGGGAGGGGAAATAAGTCAAACAACAGAAGCAGCAGGCTGACATTCTCACCAAGAATTCAGGGAAAGAGAGTTGCTACCGTGTGTTACTCAAGGGTTGCAGAGGGAAATACAAATGTCTGTGGAAACAGGGTGTGTGGCTCCATCTGCTCCACAAGTCTGGCGTTCGGGACAAATTGTCCGAGTCCAGCATAAGCCGGACAGTGCTGAGTGTCTACAGGGGCAGGATGACACAGGGGCGGCAAGGTCAGGGCAAAATGCCCAGTGCTGTCAGGTCTGCACCTTCCCAGTGCTGTGACCTGTGGCTTCTCTGGCTCACCATGTGTCCAAACTGAGCAAGGACATCTGAATGGGAATCAATGGGCCACCAGGAGAACCCTTTCAGAGACGCTCACAGCGCTCTGCATCGACGAGCAAAGGGAACAAGGCAGAAAGGCTGTTTATTTTTGGCCACTGGGTTATGGCTCAGGAGGAGATAGTGTACTCAACAGATACGATGAAGAAGGTGCTTAGTTCTGTCCACAGCAGGCGCAGGTGTCAACACTGGGCCAAGGCTCACCGAGCTTCACAGCACGTCTCCCTGCAGAGCCCACGGCCCATCGCTCAGCGAGTGAGACCTCAGCTTCTGGTGACAGCTGTGTCTTAGAAACGGACAGGGATGGCGACAGGATCCATTGCCTGGTGACACTCGGAGGCTCTCGGTGTCTCTGGGCGGTGGGTCTGTGCAGCACTATGACTTTGGTGCCATCGTCACAGGCTCCAGGAGAACCTCAGCTCTCCAGAACCAGGCAGCAGCACGGGCATTCACAGCATGGCCGTCATCCATCAGAAGAAGTCCTCCTTCTGACTCCCGCCAGCAGCACCCTGTGCACGGACGTCGCCTCTGCGCACACCCTCAGGAGGGTCCTGCACCTCTGGCCACTTTGTCTCCTCGTTTGGGTACAAGTTCTTCTGCTGGTACAGGCGTGTGGCCACAGCCGTGATGCACAGTAGGACGAAGATGACCACAGCGACCACACCTGGAGAGGGAAGATTAGGAGAGTCAGGACCCGAAGGCAGCCTCTGCCCAGGTGGACACTGTGAGGTCAGCTTTGCCCACAGTGCAAGGGACGTGACCTTCTTCCTGTTCTGCTGAGCCTGGGAGAAAGCCCTGGTGACCCACTTGCGAAAATCGGCCCCCACACAGCTGTGGGTCACAGGGAACATGGACGGGTCTGGTTCTGGGAGGTGTGTGGGTTGGAAGCCACTCACACACAGTGGTCACCTCAGTGGACTTCGAGGCCCTGGGCAGTGACTGGGTCTGCTGTCCACAGGTCACCATGAGTGGAAGCCCGCCCTCCACCACCACCATCACCACCACCGCCGCCACCAACCAACTCCGAGGCTGGGACCATCAAGGCTCAAGGAGTCTGGCTTGGTGCTGAGATTTGGGCTTCTCTGAGTTCTGTGAACTTGGTCCAGGCAGCTCGGGACCTGCCAGTCGTGGGTGGAGGGGTCTCATTGACTGCACCAGCTGTGGTGTCCAGGTGCCTCCCCACAAGCAGCAGGGCTCATAGGTAAGCAGACACACCTGCCTCCTTTGAAAAGTACAGCCCCCCGCCCGCACCCCAGGCCCCCTGAAGCCTCCTACAGTAGAGAATCCTATGCATTTTCTCATACCTACGAGGGGGCTTCAGAATTGCGCAGCTTGGATGAGGCAACACCTCAGAGGGGGGCCTGTGGAGGTCTGAAAGAGTCCCCCTGAGTGTGGTCCTGCAGATCCAGATGCTCTGCTGCAGAGACCCCCTGTGTGGAGTCTGGAGCCTGCAGGCTGACCCTGCAGTGGAAAGGCTCCGTTCTCTCCACTCTCTGTTGGAACCGGGCCGACTTTCCGGTGGAGGGGGACCTGCCTGCTTCCTGGCTGAGGCCCAGGGCATGGGCCCCTGCGCCGGGGGAGGCCTACCCTGTGTTGTGGTCGGTCACTGCTCTGCTCCACGTGCACAGAGGACGTGGCAAGAGGACAGACGTCTGGGGATCGTGGAGGGGGTCCCTCAGACGCAGAAGCCTGTTTCAAGAGCAATGACCCTTTTTTCACGGCCCTGCTTCCCTATCAGGACTGAGGACCCCCAGGCCCCGAGATTTTCCCTGGACCAGCCCCACTCTCCCCGATGCCCGCCCCAAGACTTCTGTGTGGACCAAACTTCAGTGATTAGGAAGATGGGGAGTTGAGAGGGGTGGGGTGCCAGCACCCCCAGGAGGACTCTCCCTGCACTTCGGAACCCAAGAGTCCCCAGAGACTGTGACTCAGAGCAGGGGTGGGGGTTTGGGTGGGGTAGAGGGGCTGTTCAGGGCTGTGCCCTGGCCGACTGCTACAGGACAAGTCCTGTCCTCATCGGAGTGGCCGTGGACCTCTATCAGTGCTGGGCACACACCACAGAGGTGGCCCTGACACCCCGTCACATCATGATCACACACCATGAGGGGCACACGTATGCACTGGCCTCAGGGGGACCCTGGATAATGGGGGCCCAGGCATATGGGGAACCTGACTCTAAGGGGGACCTCAGCTTCTGGGGCGCTGGTTCTTTGGGACCCCTGTGCTCCCTGGGGACCTCAAGGGCTGGGCTTCAGAAGTGGATCACCAGGCCTTCCTTTGGGGCATCCCTAGGTGGGCATGAACCTCTGCCACCCCGTTAGCAGCCCAGTGCCCACCTTCGCCCCATGAGGATGAGCACCCCTGGGAGAAAGGATGCTGGGGTTTATACCTCTTTTTATATTCACAGTCTGAGCTGCGCTGGGGCCCTGGTGCTGCCTTCTCTTAGAGAGGGCACCGCTATCTATATCCTAGCTCTCCAGCCCAGAGTGGGGAAGGGGCCCCTGGGCTCATATCACCCCGCTAGGAAGTTATAGGCCGGCAGCCACCTCCAATCACCGCAGAGTCCCGCCGGCCTGTGTCTGACTTGGGCTCCACCTCGCCAGTCCGTCCGGAGTCATCTGCTGTGGAAAATGGGGCACACTCAGCCTTGGGACAGAGTCCACTCCCCACCCCGTTCCCGCCCACGTCCCGCTGCCCACCTGCCCACGCGTGGGGGTACCCCCGAGCTGTGCCCTCCGGGGCTCCACAGCGCGACGCTGCTACCGGGCCCCACAGGGAGGTCCCCATGGGCCGCCTGGGGCTCAGCGCTGCCTTCAGCGGGGCCACGCGCTCGAACTGCAGGGAGGACAGGCAGCCGGCGAAGCCCCGAGCACCCGCCTGCGCCGTGTCCGCGTCCACGTGGCCGCCGGGCTCTGTGGGCGACAGACACACAGACAAGGACGAATGTTAGTGGGCACGGCAGAGAGGCCCCTGCTCAGGGTGGTTAGTGGGGGCACGGTCAGTATTGGGGTCAGTGGTGACAGGCACCGAAGGATGCTCAGTGGGGGCCCATGAGTGGGAGAGGGTCACTGGGGGAGGGACAGTGGGGGTCAGTGGGAGGGCAGTGGAGGAAAGCAGCTTGGACGGTGGGATCAGCTGTCCCCCTCGTATCAAAATCCACAGGGACAGTCGATGAAACTCGAAGAGCCCTGTGGACTCAGACTCGCCTGAAATACCAAGGCCCTCGGAAGTACCTAAAACCACCGCACACCTAGAAACGGGCATCGTCGTCTTGAACAATTTTGTAGCAGTGGTTGTTTTGGGGCAATCTAACCAACCATGTGTCTGCTGGCCTGTCCCCACACGGCACTCACATCAGGTTGTTTGTACGCCATGACCTCATTCGGACTCAGGCAGTGTCTGCTTGTCTCCAGGGGGTGCAGACCCACACGCTGGCCCTGCTGTCCACTGTGGCACCTCACATTCCCAGGGCCTGTACCCATTAACTGGTGATGGCACTCGGCCACCACAGCCGGGTCCACACACTGACCACTGGTGGCAGCAGATGCCGGCCACACTGTCTGTACACATGCCTTGGGGGGCTCTCTGGCTTGGCCTCCCTCCTTGCCCCTGCTCTGGGTCACGGCGATTTTCTAACACCCTCAAGATGCGGCAGCTGGGTTCCATGGGCCAGCAGGTGGGCATCTGTCCAAGAACAGATGCTGGTGGCATCGGGGGCACTGTGCACCCCCCCCCAATTGCTGCAGAAAAGGTGTCTGAAGGTGCCCAATTGTTCCCCCTCCCCCCTTGGGTGTCCAGGGTGCGTGTGCCCTCGTGGTCTCAGCGTCCACACATTCTGCTGGGACCCAGAGCCCGTTAAGTTGCTGCAGCTCAGAGAAGGTTCGCTTCTGAGGGTGTCGGTGCTGTGCCAGCTGACCCCGCCTCCGAGTGCTGGGGCTGCATCCATCTGGCCTCACGGAGCGGCGTGCCTCTCCTGCTGTGCATCTGCAGAGTCCCAACAAGCCTTTGCTCTGCACTGGACTCCCGCCCAACTCCAGAGCCTTTGTCGGCAGGCCCTGCTCAACTTCCCTGTGTCTCTCCCTCGGCTGTGGGGTCCCTCTTTGGGGTGTGACGATGACCCACGATGTCAGCCTGCTCTGGGAAACAGCACGTCCTTCTGAGGGGCTTCCAGGCCTGGGCGAGGAGGCACTAAAGTGCCTGCTTTCTTCGCGTTATGGACGGCACGCCCAGCCTTGAAGTGTCATTAGACCCCAGTCAAAATTAGTGCCCTTCGAGCATGCAGCAAATTGATTTTTATTTAAAGTTTCAAGAAGCACAACTGCTCCAGGCCATAAAATTAACTGTCTGACCAGAGCTTCAACCTTGGAGTCTGAGTAAGGTAATAATGACTATCCGGTTCTTGAACAAAACATGGGTATTCTCAATTCCATCCTAATGCTTTCATTTGTTTAACTGAAGGAAATATATAAAAATGCTGATGTGTAAAATTAATCTTACTCTTGCATATGCATCCATTCGTTAAGTTTTAAATGGTGTAGTTTATTTTCATGGGTTGTTATACAGTGTCTCACGCACATTACTTCAAGGCTTTTCATAGCAACTTGGAATTTTAAGTTGCATTGTACGAACTACCCTCTCAGTACAGTTGTAAATGTTTCGTGCATTGTTCTTTCAGGAACGTGGTCAGTGTTTCCTGGGCTGAGGCACTCAGGTGGCTTCCCCCAGACCTGGATGTCCTTGTGGGTGGGCTGAGTGCATTTTCAGGATAGTTGGCCCCCTGGTGAGAGCCCCCACCCACCGCCCCCTGCTCAGGTGTTCACACCCCCTATGACAACTGCCACGTGACATGTGTTCACAATCATCCGTGACAACTGCCAGTGTTCACACCCTCCGTGACAACTGCCAGTGTTC
>NW_022103899.1:65158893-65170451 GCF_000313985.2 Echinops telfairi
CCTCTGTGACAACTGCCACATGTGTTCACATCCTCTGTGACAACTGCCAGTGTTCACACCCTCCGTGACAACTGCCACATGTGTTCACACCCTCCATGACAAGTGCCAGTGTTCACACCCTCCGTGACAACTGTGATGTGTGCTCACACTCCTCCCTGACAATTGCCATGAGTGTTTACGCCCTCCCTCTCTGACAACTGCCACGTGCATTCACACCCCTCCTCCCCGCCTCCCCTGAGAGCCCTGTGGATGTGCAGCAGGCTTAACGACTCTCTGTGCACCTCACGTGGTGCAGCTTGAAGCAGGGCGTTCCTTTATTGGGAAATTACTGGGTCTTGTGTTCGCAAAGGGGGTGAGGGGTCTTCTCGGCAGAGCACAGTAGCTCCTCACAGGAAGGGTCTGTCTCAGGGTTACCTGGACACCCCCACAAAGGAATGCTTTCTCCCTTAACTGGTCTAACGGTGTGATTGAAATGAAACAAGGAGCCGGCTTGCTGTGCAAGGGGCCCTGCTGGATCCACGTCCGGCAGGAAATGCCCCCTACTTGCCTGGAATCCTGCCCAACACCAAGGACTTGATGGCGTGGAACTCCGTGCCCGAGGACAGGCTCACTTGTCTCCGTGTTTTCTGGTTCATCTGTCCGGGAGAGGCGGGCACCCACAGGGCACAGGAGTCAAAGGAAGATCGTACAGAAAGTGAGCAATACACACACAGCAACGTAGTGCTCCCCAAGGGTCAAGAGCCCACATGAAGGAGCCGGGCCTATGACTACTGTTCATGGACCTAGCATGACACCCCCAGCCTTCATCCTGCACTCCAGTTTACCTCCTTGGCTTTCGCTGCTTCCTGACAGCGTAGGAATTACCAGTGATGGTAAAACTCACAGGAAAGAGGCAGTGTTTGCAAGGTCTTAAGGATAAGACCCCAAATGTGAGGCCACAGGAGAGCAGAGCCACCTCGTGGTGCCTCCAAAGTCATCCCACTGCCTCTGCACTGACTCACCTCTTGTCCAGTTAGGCAAATTTTAATCATAATCATGCTTTGCACAAATCAGGTCTTTAAATTGCTGTAACATTTGTACTTCTGTAAATTGCACGGAGGAGATGCTCACTGAAGAATCATTTGAAGGATTCTGTCAGCAATGCGCGATAACCCAGACAGCATTCCCAGGGCAAGTAAGTGGAGACACCCCAGGAAAACTTAAGTAGCCCCGTACTTGGAAGGCATTTGGCAAGTTCTGTTCTGAGGTAAATAAACAAATGTAGAATACTGGACTATTCTTGACTTCTTGCCTGTGCACCTGAGGAAGCAGCATCCGACTACACTGCCCAGGCCACCTCCTGCATCAGGTCCTACCTACTGGGGGGCGGGGGGAGGGGGTTTCTGGCATGGTTCGTGTGAACATGCTGTCACCTGACCTCCTGCTCTCTGCTGACCCCACTGGAAGGGGTGGCTGAGCATGTTGTTACCTCCACAAAGACCACTCCTGCTTCTCGGCTGATCCTCACATGGTGAAGTTGTCCATCCGCCATGTTGTTGAAATTAAAGTTTAAAACATCAGGATCTTGATGGATATCGAGTTTGTACCGAATCTGCAAACTCCCTGGAGTGGGGAAAATAAAATGTGAACACAGTGACATTTTGAGCTGCCTTTGTTTTCTCCAGAGAGGAGTTTGTTTACATTTGTTTCTGGGCACATGGTATGGCTCTGATCCGTCCACCCAGAGGCGCTGCTGCAGCTGTAATCCTCCCCTGCCCCGGGCTGCTGGTCCCCAGTCAGCCATGCCCCCCAACCCAAACCCGCCTTTCCTAGAATCCCTCATTTTTTTGGTGAAAACCCCAGGTGGGGTTCACCTCGGACTCATCCGACATTCCAGTAAGAGCCACCGAAGGTTTGTGCAGAGCCGAGATGACCATTTCCACAGTCTACTCTCCCAGTCCTGGAAAGCGTGTACTTAGGGCACATGAGGAAACACAGTGGTTGGTGAGTGCCCGGTGCCTGTGGGCATGGTCTCCAGTGGATGAGGCTGTGCACTCCGTGTGGACCAGCAAGGAGTGGGCGACCCAGCCACATGGCCTTCAGGAGCGGATTCTCCGGCCCTTTCACCAGTGGAGAAAGCAGTCACTGCGTTGCGTTCTCAGCAGCTTCCCACAGTCCAGCGTTGTCCCACTGCTGAGGAGATCGCAGCTCTCCACCCGCAATGGGGCCAAACGTTCCCACCCAACAGCCATTGGTTCCCATAGGCATGGTTTATTGTCAACACGGGCATAAATTTAGACAGGTCTCTGTATCGGTGGGTGGCTGCAGTCAAGTTCTCTTGGCCACACTGTATTAGAATCATGAGGGAGCCTTCCAATAAAGTTCCATCAGAATGGTGTCTCTGAGGGGCCCTGTCAGGCTAGTTAAGTCCAAGGCAGAGAGAGAGCTACAAAGAGCCCTCCACTGAGCTGAAATTACCAGAAACGTCAGATACATCCATCACACGTCCCCACTCAAGTTAGTGGAAAAGACAATGGGTCAGCAAAAACAAAATACGCATAAAAGATTCAAGGCAGAGAAGTCTGCTCAGAAGGGGATGCTCTCGTGTTTAGGGGACTTCAGAGACACCAGGGCATCACCTGGCGTATTCGGAGGAAGATGGAAGAAGATGGAAACCGCACAGCGAGGCAAGGCCACGCCACACGGGCTGCTCCAAGGACCACTCCTGTTGGGACAATGGACTTGCCGATTCTCTGGGGGCAGTGAGGGCTGTCCTATGGGAATGCCACTGGACAACCTGATCCCACCCACCCTCCAGCCCTGACCTTGCCCCTTTGGATTTCTCTTCCTCCCCAAACTCAAGTCACTTGGAAAAGGAACATGATTCCAGTACCCCGATGATGCCCAAGTGGCGCCCCTGACAAGGTGTAAATTGCGGAGTGATGCAGTCTTTGGGGAGGGGTTTCAGAACTGGAAACACCACTTTTACATGTGTGTTGACCTAGACGGAGGTCCAGAGAGAGGAGCTCTGTCCGAGAGAGGAGCTTCCATTTTGATATTGTTAATGGCGGTGTCCCCTATTGGTAGTAGTACATTTGGATAGCCCCTCATTGCTGAGTGTCTCGACCTGGGTGATATTGAGATGGCCGGTAGCTTGCTGGTTCACTGACCCCAGGCCTTTGCCCTGAAGTCTGCGCCCGCAAAGGCGAATCTCCCCGTGGCCTCATCTTCTGACAGCCTCTAGTGCAGTGGTTCCCAACTTGTGTGTCGCGACCCCTTTGGGGGTCAAATGACCCTTTCACAGGGGTCGCCCGGTTCATAACAGTAGCAGAATTACAGTTATGGAATAGCAATGGAAATAATGTTATGGTTGGGGGGTCACCTCAACATGAGCAACTGTATGAAAGGGTCGCGGCATGAGGAAGGGTGAGAACCCTGCTCTCGTGGCTCCAGCAGAGTCTGTCCTGGGGCCTCCAGCTGTCGGACCTGCGGTGGTAACATTCCACGAGCTGGACACATTGGTGAGTTTTCCCAGACTGAACCACTGCCCTGGCTTCCTGTTTAATGAGTTAGGACCCTGACTGGCCTTGGTGGTGGCACTCTGACCTCTCACCTCCGGGTGGCAGTGGCTCCCTCTACTTCAGGACCAGGAGGCGCTAGGTGAGCACTCGTGTGCGGACGGCCCTGGCTTCCCCGCTGTTCTGTGCTAGAACACGCCCTCAGCCTCTCCAGCGTCTTCCAGAGACCAGGACAACAGCTCACACCAAAGATCCAGATGACGAATTTTATAGTAGAATACGATGAAATTGCTGCAATGCTACCTCCTGTGATCGTATTGTTTGTTTAGTTCTGAGAAGTAAACAAATAGGAATACAATGGCCATAGGAGGGCATGCCCTGTCCCCTTGTTTACAGTTTGAGAGCAACTGTCATATTATTACTGTTCTAAAGGGAGTCCTAGCAGTGCAGTGGTTAAAGCACTCCCCTGATAACTGCTAGGTCAGTGGTTCCAACCCAGCAGCTGCCCCATGAGAGAGACATGGTGTGGTGTGCTCCTGTGGTCCCACAGTGGTGCTCTGAGGCTGGCCCAACTCTGGCGGCAGCTTTGTTGGTATTTGTGCTGATCCATCCGACTTGCTCTTGGGACACTGAGGTGACACTTACCGTTCTTGGCCAGGATGACTGACAGGTACTCCTTGTAGAAAGAGTCCACGTAGAGCAGCAGGCTCGGGCTGTGCACCGTCCTGAAGGCGAAGGAGACCATCTCTCTCGCCAAGGCCACCTGCCCGTGGAACGAGGCAGCGTGGGAGCTGGAGTTTGCACTTTGGGAATAATACTCCTGGAAATTGTACGTCACCGTGGACCCAGCTCCAAAATGTGCGGAAACCTCTGAAAGAAGCACACATTGTTTCAAGTTCAAATCGTACAGGGTCTGGTTTTAAGTAGACTATTTAAAATGCCATCTAGTTTACTCTAATTTTTAGAGGAGCTAGCCAATGGAAGCACAGGGCCTCGATGAGTTGTTGTTGCTGTTAGGTGCCATCAAGCCGGTTCTGACCCATAGTCAGAAACACCGCCCAGTCCTGCGCCATTGTCCCTAGGCCTGAGCCCACTGCTGCAGCCATGGGGTCAATCCATCTTCCTGAGAGCCTTCTTCTGTTTTGGTGCCCCTCGACTTTACAATCATGATGTCCTTCTCCAGGGACTGGTCTCTTCTGACCACATGTCCAAAGCATGTAAGTCAAAGTTTAGACATTCTTGCCTCAAAATAGCACTCTGGCGATGTTTCTCCAGGACAGGTCTGTTTGTCCTTTTGATCCACGGTGCTTTCTATATTCCTCATTCTTCAGTCTTCTCTAGTAAATGCCCAATCCTTACATGCATATGAGGCAACACAGAAGACCATGGCTTGGGTCAGAAGCACCTTGGTCTTCAAAGGAATCCCCTGCTTTTCAGGACTGGAGAGGTGGGTGCAGCAGATGGACCTAATGAGACTCATATTTTGATCACCCGACTGCTGCTTCCAGGAGCAATCTTTTGTCCATTTATCATGATGCTACTTACTGGTCAGTTGTGAGGGTTCTTATTTTCTTTACATTGAGTTGTGATCCACACTGAAGGCCACAATCTATGACCTTCAACAGCAAGGCCTCCACACGTTCAGCAAGCAAGCCAGGTTGTTAATGAGCCTTCCTCCAATCTTCTTCATATAAGCCAGCTTCTCTGATGGTGAAAGGATACAACCCTGACACCCACCTTTCCCTGGTTTCAAACCATCCGGCATTCCCTTGCTCGGTTCGCATAACTGCCTCTTGATTTGTGTACAAGTTTCAAAGGAGCTCAATGAAGTGTTCTGGAATTCTTATTCTTCTCAAGGTTATTCATAGTTGGTTATGATCCACATAGTTGAATGCCTTGGCATAGTCAATGAAACACAAGTAATAATCTTTCTGGTTTTCTCTGCTTTGGGCCAAGATCCATCTAACATCAGCAATGATATCCGTTGTTCCAGGACCTCTTCTGAATCCAGTCTGAACTTCTGGCAGCTCCCTGTCAATGGACCGCTGCAACCATTGGTAGATGATCTTCAGCAAAAGTCTACCTGCATGTGATATCGGTGATACTGTTCTCAAATCTGAGCATTCTATTGGGTCACCTTTCTTTGAAATGGGTACAAATGTGGATCTCTTCCAGTCAATTGGCTAAAAAGCTGTCTTCCAAATGTCCTGGCACAGGTGAGTAAGTGCTTCCAGTGATTCATCAGTTTGTTGAAACTTTTCAATTCCATCAATTTCTGGAGCCTTGTTTTTGGCTAATGCTTTCAGTGCAGCTTGAACTTTCTTCAGCACCATTGGTTCTTGCTCATATGCTCCCTCCTGACATGGTGGGCTGTCGACTAGTTCTATGTTATGCACCCATATACCCGAGGATGGGTCCCCAGTTTGCGGCGGATTTCAGGGCAGTCCTCGAGGGTGTCTTGTATGTTTCTATACATAGTCACATGCCACTCTCCAGGGCAATGCTCGCTATGATCTGTTTAATTCCAGGCTGCCACGTTCTACTTCCCGACATTCCCACCCTCCACCTCCCGTGTTCCATCCTTCACAGACGGCCAGCAGGGAAAGAGTTCTAAGGGTCCCTCTCTTCAGAGGTCAACACACAGACTCTTGTCAGCCCTGCCCACAAGGATGATGACATCCTGCTAATTTTATCAAGGAGCAGCCATTGGCCCAACAGACTGTCCATCTTCGCCAGGTCAGTTCATGAGGGCGTGTCTTTTGCATTCTACATGAGAAGGAATCTCCAGGAGGGGGAGGCAGGGATGCAGGGTGGGGGAGGGATGGTGATGTGATCACTCTTCCTCATTTAGCTGCCCTGGAATGGTCGGTCTACTCATAACCAGCCATGACTGTCCCACACACCTACTCCAGGGCACTGGGACACCTCAGCACCCACTTCTAGTGCAGTGTTTGCTGCAGGAGAGCATCTCAAGAGGAGGTGGGATGTGGAACCACTAAGACATTATTGTGTTCACCCAGAAGGGATAAAATAGCATTTTAATCGACTTTCATGCAGGACAGTTAAATATAATACATTCCTGTAAAGGGTACATTCAGCAAGTCTGACAGATGCAAACACCATGAAATAACTACCCCGATCGATATTCAGAACATTTCCAATTCTTCCACGACCCTTTGAGCTTATCCGCAATCAATCGCTTCCTTCATCGCCACACCCGGGCAGCTTGCTCTCTGCCCCTCCAGGTGGGTGGGCATTTTCTAGGGCTTCACAGAGCGGATCACAGCCTTCTTCAGGCTGCTTGCACTTGGGCTTCTGAAGGCTGGCACTCCACCATGTGACTGCAATGAGCTTCTTCCACAGCACACAGAGTAGAGGCTAGTTCCAGTTCTAGGAACCGTAGTCAATCTGCCATGCACCAGTCTTGGTGTAGGCCTACATGGGACTTCCTAAGATTGAGGTGTGGCAGGAGAGGTTGGTGGAAATGGGGAACTAATAATTACAAGAATAAAGAAAATATTCTGAAGTTTGATCATACACCTCTACTTGATGTGATTGAACTACTGAATTGTATGATATGGGGATTATAGGCCAACACAATTATTGAATAATGAAAGATGAGTTAAAAATTAGGGTTAAACTCCCCCTACCCACCAAAAGAATGGGGAGCCAGACCTTCATCAGGTCCCAATGCCGCATTCTTCTTCACTCGCTCCCACTTCCTGGGTTCATTTGCGTGTGGTGAGGATTGAGTGGGACAGTAACTCTGCTGTCATTTTGCTTACCCAAGTGTTCCAGAACCATCTGCCTAGAGGACACCCTCTCCTCTGATTGAACGGCATCAACACCTTTATGGAAAATCCGTTGACTGGTGGTAGGGTTCATCCGTGGAGTCTCTATTTTCACCGAGGCTAGCTTGTTCTTCTCTTTAAAAACTGCTTGTCACTAGATTAGAATTAGCTTGTCAACTTTTACCAAGAGACTGCTCAAGACTTGGCGGAGGCAGCTGAACCCACAGATCAATGTGAGGAGAGCTGACGCGGTAACAGCATTTTCTTCCAGTTCATCATTGAGGCAGGTGCTCCAAGGACGGAGGTGCAGACTCTCTCCGACGTGCTGCTTGTGGGGAGGAAGGACCCGTGGACCACTCTTCTCTGCCAACAACCCCGATGTGTCCTTGGCACAGGTGGCGACCCAGCACCCATACAGGTGAACGTGTCTTGGAAAGGTGACAGGAGACTGATGCACAGCCTCGGGTCTGCCCTCTGACCACTTGTAGGCAGCTCATTGCCGTAAGTGATTTGCAATCAATAGCTTGACGATCCAGTTAGGCATCCCGGGCTGTGCTCCTGAGCCCCAGGGGCTCGCCAGGATAAAATGCAGCGGCCAAGGGGTCTTGGAGGAAGTGGGAATTTGCTTTGCTGGCTTTTCCTGGGCACCTATGACAGTATATAGCTCCTAAGAACCTTCCCAGAACGATTTCCATGCCAGACTCAGACCCTAACGCCTATTCAAAGAATGTTTGTGATTTCTGGGAAGGAGAGAGGCTGAGAAACATCCCCTCCTTCCACCTGAGCAAGAGCCCACTGACAAATTCCACAGCAAATGGCTTCAATAACTCTCCTAGTTCGAGCCAATATTCAGTGAAAATTTATTTAGTATACCCATGAGATATTTTTGGAAAAGCAATTTGTATTATTGGAACTATTACTTTAAACAATAGCACATATTTTGAAAATGTAGACAATTACTTGAAATAATTTATGTTAAATAATAACATTTACAATTTCAAAAGTAATTTAATGAATTACTTCAAATAATAAGACCCACAACAGTAATGCAAACATCCTGGCTGACAAAAAGCGAACGCTCTGTCCTGAGAGAAGCCCAGCTGGAATGCCCCTGGGCCTGGCCCCTGTACTCCGGAGGTGCTGTCCCAGAGACCGGCCCTGGGGAGGGGCGTCAAGCTTGGTGAGGGGGAGGGGCAGTGACAAAGTGGAAGACCCTCGAGGGCATGGATTGGCGCAGTGGCTGCAACAGCGGGCTCCATCGTGCTAGCACGGAGGGTGGCAGGCACGGCGGTGTCTGCTCCCCGGGCGCGGGTTGCTGGGACTCAGAGCTAACTTGCTGGCATCTAACACCCACCACAGAAGCTTATTCTGAGCGCCTCAGGTGGGTGGTCTGAGGAGGCTGACTGCCCTGGGAGGATTCATCAGGGACCTGGCCTGCCCCGGCAGGGTTCCTCCCTAAGAGTGGGCTCTGGGCGGCAGCAGGGGGCGTGGGTGGTTCACTGACAGCCTGCTAGACAGTGAGGGGTAGGACCCCACTTTTACTCATGAAGTGAGGCCGGAGGGGCCCGGGTGGCACAGCAGTCAAACACTTGGCTGCTAAGAGAAGGCTGGCAGTCACAGTCCACCCAGGGGCCCTGTGGGTAAGGACTCGGGGGTCAGCTTCCGTGAAGGTCACAGGACAGGACGTCCTCTGGGGGCCAGTCGGTGGGCTCTGAGCCAGGCACAGACACAGCAGGGGAGGTGGGCTGTGAGTGGGAGGCAGATAGCTCCCATCCCTTTGGGTGGCATCCGAGGCTGCACAGAGCGTGACTGTGGGCCTCGGCCGCCAGCGGGTGGACACTCACCATCGGAGCAGAAGGGCCCAGTGAAGGCGGAAGGCGTGCAGTCGCAGGTGAAGCCACGTGGCCTCTCCCGGCAGCGTCCCCCATGCAGGCACAGGTGACCGTAGGTGCTGCAGTGACCTGGGCAGCCTGGCCTCACCCCCGGAGTGACCTTTGCCCTTTCCTCC
The DNA here is from genome assembly GCF_000313985.2 of Echinops telfairi. Classification (NCBI taxonomy): domain Eukaryota; kingdom Metazoa; phylum Chordata; class Mammalia; order Afrosoricida; family Tenrecidae; genus Echinops; species Echinops telfairi. The sequence goes on from NW_022103899.1 coordinate 65,168,190, forward strand.
AGGTCCAGCGTCCGCCCGTTGAGCTGCAGGGACCGCAGGCAGCCCAGGAAGCCTCTCTGCCTGGTGGCTGTGCCCCCTGTGGGGACAGGAATGCTCAATTCAGGGGCGATGCCTGGATCCCAGGGGACGAGGGTGGTGGTGTCAGGGAGTCCATGTTTCCTGGGAGCTTGGTTAGCATTCATTCTGAACAGGCTCCTCCCTGACCCCAACCTTCAAGTTAGAATGAAGGCTAGAACCCGTGTGACAGTGGCCACCTCACACCTGCCTGCCAGTCGGCTGTCTTGGGGGGTGGGGTGGGAGTGTCCCATGTTGCGGGCTGCTGGAGGTGGGGCCACTGGGGCACCAAACATCAACAAGGCCTCCGGGCTGGGCCTCAGCTTCCGGGCCACCATAGATCAGGTGACAGCCCTGCAGAGGGGCCCCAGGCTGGAAGGCACAGGGCAGCGCAGTGGCCACCACCATGGACTGGTGCGGCCAGACAGCGGTCCCTTGTTTGCACAGCACTCCAGCCTTGGAGCCATCCCTCAGTGTGGTGTGTTCTGGCTCGGTCAGGACACCTGGTCAGGTCACTGAAGACTAAAGACAGCAGGCTTTCGAAGCACAAACAGGACCACATCTCCTCCCGTGCCGGGATGCCCGCTGTCACGTCTGTCTGAGCACAGCCATCCAGACCACAGGGCAGGTGCTGGCATGTGGCCACAGGGGGCCACCTTTGGGACTTGGATGATCAGGATGGGAGCCGGGCAACTGTCCCTGGCCCTGTTCTCGGGGTCTCCTCAGTCTGGATGGAGGTGGAGACTGAACTGAGCAGCAGTGGAGCCCCATCCACCATCACAGTGTGAGGGACGCAGGGATGGAAGGACAGAGGTGGAAGGGCTGGAGGGAAGAGTGTGGTGGATGCCAAGGGGCAGTGTTGGGGACGCTGAGCAGGGGAGAGCTAAGGGGGCAGCGTTCGTGGGGAGTGCTGGTGGGAGGTTGAGGGAAATACTGAGAGGGGCAGTGCTGTGGGGTGCTGAGGGGGAGAGTGTTGAATTGTTCTACCCCACTGCTGCTCCAACAGCCCGATCGCTGCTCCAACAGCCCGAGTGATGATCCCCTACTCTGTGAGGCATCACCAGACACAGAGCTGGGAGGATTTCACCGCAGTGACGTGATTCATTAATCCTAATTAGTGTTCCGGAAGGAGCAGAGAAGCAGAAGCCCTTGACCCCCCACACCCCCCATGACATAAAGACCCAAACTGCACAGGGAGAGAGAGCAAGAGAACAAATAAACAAAATTGAATGCACCAGCAGGAAACAAACCATCGTTTCTGGGAAGGAGAAGACGGTCCAGCACCGTCTGCACAGCAGCGAGGGCCCTGGTGGTGCTCAGGGTCAGGTGCTGGGCTGCCCTGGGAAGCCGTCAGTGGCACCACGGGAGGAAGATGAAGGTTCTGCTCCCGCAATGAGTGGCAGTCTGGGAACCCCAAGGGGCAGGTCTCCCCTGGCTGCAGGGTGGCTGTGAGCCAGAGCAGACCAGACAGCAGTGGGTTGGAGCATGGAGGGGCAAACTCACGAAGAAAGGGTTGGACGCAGGGTGATGGAAACCTGCCAACAGGACTCACAGGGCAGAGAGTGAAGGTAAACATGGACAGAGCTTCTGGAGCCCGGCCTGTGAACAGAGTTCGTGCAAGCAGAGGGCAGGGGCCATAACCAACATCACCCGTGAAAGGACTTTAAGCGTGATGAAAATGACAGCACCATGTCTGAACCCCAACCAAGCCCACACATGAAGACAAGTGGACAAAGGCACATCACCACCATGCGTAACAGCACAAATAAACCTAGCGCCGTGCAGAAGACACAGTGTGCACAGAGGGACAATGACGGAGGCGACTGCAGGTTTGCCTGAGAAACAATGCGGGCAGAGACCACGGGGCCGCGTGTGAGAGGCGGGCAGGAAACACACGCACCGCCTGCCAGCACAGGGTAGGACGATGTCACCCGTGCACAGGGTAGGATGCTGTTCCCTGTACACAGGGTAGGACGATGTCACCTGTGCACAGGGTAGGGCGATGTCACCTGTGCACAGGGTAGGATGATGTCACCTGTGCACAGGGTAGGGCGATGTCACCTGTGCACAGGGTAGGGCGATGTCACCCGTGCACAGGGTAGGATGATGTCACCCATGCACAGGGTAGGGCGATGTCACCTGTGCACAGGGTAGGACGATGTCACCCGTGCACAGGGTAGGACGATGCCCCTTGCACACAGGGTAGGG
>NW_022103899.1:65170551-65214075 GCF_000313985.2 Echinops telfairi
CCTGTGCACAGGGTAGGACGATGTCACCCGTGCACAGGGTAGGACGATGCCCCTTGCACACAGGGTAGGGCGATGTCACCTGTGCACAGGGTAGGGCGATGTCACCCGTGCACAGGGTAGGGCGATGTCACCCATGCACAGGGTAGGATGATGTCACTGAAGGTACCACAGTCACGAGTCTGCTCTGAGTCACAGTGACCCTGGAGAGCAGAGCAGATGTGCCCCCGGGGTTCTGTGGCTGTCGTCTTTCTGGGAGCAGAAAGGCTCTTCTTCCCCCATCGGAGTCGCTGACAGGTTCCTACTGCTGACCTCGTGGTTAGCAGCCCGGTGTGTAACCAACCACGCCACTGTGATAAGGTAACGGTGACTCTCTGCCCCAAACGATGACTCAGGTGCACCTGGCCAACCCATCTCTGCCATCATCCATGCATGTGAAGGTTAGTTAGGCAACGAGAAAAGAAGACAGAGTGGAATCGGGGCATTTGAATTGTGGTGTTGGTGAAGGGTACTGAATGGAGGGTAGGCCTTTGGAAGAGCCCTGGTGGAGCTGTGTTGCCTTCTACTGGCCAGACTGCTAAGCGCAAAACCAGTGGCTCAATCCCACCAGCAGCTTCTCAGGAACAATATGAGGCCCTCTGTGCCCAGAAAGACTGCCAGCACAGAGCCTCGGAAACCCTCGGCGTGCTTGGACTCTGTCCCCTCGGGTCACCATGGGCTTGGGGCTAGAAGAACAAACTGCTGTGGGAAGAGTACTACCTAGGTGCTCAGGAGCTGTGAGGGTGACGAGGCTCGGACGCGTCCCCAGGAAAGGCCAACCACGAGAGGAAGGCATCGTTTAGGAAAATAGGAGGTCAGCAAAAAAGGGGGCACTGACAACACCCCAGCGCTCATGTGACCACAGGACCCTCCTGTCTGCAGGTGCAAGCTTCCCCTGAGAGCGAGGCGCCCTCCCCACCCAGCGCACGGGCCTCGCAGGGTGGGCAGACTCACCCACAAAGAGCTGGCTGTTGAGCTGCAGCAGCATGTGGCCATCGGCGGGCGCGGCCCGGGCCGTGGGGGGCAGCAGGTCCACCTGCAGGGACGCCTCCTTGGTGTTCCTCTGCGCGCGCACGCGGTGCCAGCGGTTGTCGTTGAGGGGCCCGGGGGCTCGCACTGAGAGCTCGCAGGGTCCATTCCCCACGTCGAACGAGAAGGCCACCTCCGTGGGGGCTGTGGCACCGGACATGGACGTTACCCCGAGAGGGCCGGCCGTGGCCATGCGTGGGCAGCAGGCCCCCAGCAGAGACCATGCTGGTGGAGACCCCCTCCCGTGGGTGCAATGATTGACGTGGCCCTCCGACTTGGGGAACTCACCGCGCAGCTCCAGGCTGATGAAGTCGGTGATGCCCAGGTTCTCCAGAAAGACCCCTGAGGGGGCTGTGGTCTTAAAGAAGAAGGAGATGTCCCCACTGAGCTCCCCTTGGAAGGCGGGGAAGTGCAGGTAGGAGGTCTCGGTGTGGAAGGACACGGAGTTCCAGAAGGACCCTTATTGAGGGGAAGAAGGGAGAGAGGGTCAAAAGCAAATTCAGGACCCGGTGGGAGTCAGGCTGTCACACACCGTCTGCCCTCAGCAGATCCCTTCTTCCTTCCGACCCAGCCCGGGACTCTGCTCCCCTGGCTGCCTGTCTGAAAGGAGTTGGAGCCCTGGCGCAGCAGCAGTGAAGTGCCTGGCAGCTAACTCACCCGTGGGCTTCAACCCCACCCCTGCTCCTTGGTAGAGAAGACTTGGGGCTCTGTTGCTGCGGGAAGCAGCCGAGGAACCAAACGGAGAAGCGCACTCTGCCCCATGCAGTTGCTACCAGTCAAATCGACCCCACGGAAGCCCACCACTGCCACCCCCTTGAAGCCAGCAGCCCGAGTCTGAGGGCAAAGCCACGCCGATCCCTCGGAGGCAGCTGTGCTGTGCTCCGAGGGTCACAAGGCAGTTTGTTCTTCATTTGTCATGTTAAGACCCTATGTGATGTTGTGTTGACAGAGAGGAAACCTGCAGAACCCGAGAGCTGTCCCCACACCCGTCTAGAAGCCCTTGTCTGTGGGCACTGGGTCCTCAGGGAGGTGCTCTCCGACCTCAGCCTGGGCCAGGGCTCTTGGGATGCCAGACCCATCAGGAGGCGTTAGTTCCGGGTCTCCACATGCCCTTGTGAGCGCATCCTTCCACGCCAACCTATCCCCATGCTGCTTACAAAAGGGGCTCCTCAGAAGCCACACACGCCATTCTTGTTGCCCCGGGGGTGGTTTCCCATTGGTCGAAAACAGCACAGGATCAGTGCTCAATGCAGGTAAAGGCACGTGCTCAGGTGAGCCAGAGGCACGTTCTTTCACAGTCACAATGAATATAGAGCAGGGCCGGGCTGGGCGGTGCTACTTGTTGTGCTACCCAGGGTCACTGGGAGTCAGAACCGAGCCAGCGCTCCAACAACCCCAACAACAGTCAGGAGAACGTGAGACCCATTCAGAATGGAGGCTCCAATGAACACCGGGTCCACAGGGTGCTGGGCACCGACAGGCCACAGAAACCAAGACTTGGCCCTCTGCATTCCTCTGGTAGTTCATGGTCTATTGAATAGTGTGTCGGTCTTGGTGCACTAGAGAGACTCCAGCTCTAGGGCTCTGGCTGGGATCAGCATAACTTCATGTGACTTGAGAGTGTGTGTCCTGCCTCCAGGGAGGAAGACAGGAGTGCCCAGAATCCCCAGGAGAAGGCCACGCCCACACAGAGGCTTCATTGGCTATAACCTGATTGACAGGCTAGACTCCACCCTTTCCTCAAGCTGATAGTAGATTTTGTAACTGCCACAAATAGTCTTTGCCAATACTAGAATTCAAGGCATTGATTCTTTGATTGTCCTTATTCGGTGTCCAGTTTCTACACACACATGAGACAATGGAAAAGATCATGGTTTGGGTCAGGGTCACCTTAGTCAAAGGACAACTTCACTTTGTAACAGTTAAAAGAGCTCATGAACCTGATTTTCCTAATGCAATACTTAATTTGATTTCATGACTGATAAATCCATGGACATTAATTATGGATCTGTGGTAGTTTTGCAATCTGACAATTTGAGAGGATTGAGAGTGAAGGGGTGAAGTTTAGCCTGTCAATCAGGTCCCAGCTTGATGACCTCATTTGGAGGCACAAAGGAGATAAAGGAGATATGGCTCACTGGAGGCAGGATGTAGGTTCACTTCCTGGGAGACATTATGGATGAAGCGCCTGATGGAGCTGCACTGATGCAGCCAGAGCTCTGGAGCCAGAGGAGCCACATGGAAACCACTGTCAGCGCTGAGATGCTTACAATGCCACTGGAGCCACAAGACTTCCCACCCGCTGGCCTGCAATCCTCCTGCATTCGGCATCATTGCATGTGTTTTGTGAGTCTGAAGAGGACTTTACAGATTGGTATCGGACATATGGGCTATTATTGGACTTATGGACTTGATCTGGACTGGGCTGGGAAGTTTTCTTAATGTACAATTGCTCTTGTATATAAAACTCTTTCTTATACACATGTGAGTGTCTCTGGATTTGTTTCTCTCATCCACCCGGACTGACACAGGACCCAGGTTAGAAGAAACTCTTGGCAACATCAATAGCTCCTGCATTGATCATAGCAGATCTTGGTCCAGTCGTGAGAGCTTCTCTCTTCTTAATGTTGAGGTCTGATCCATTCCGAAGGACACAGTGTTTGATCTTCATCAGTATGTGCTTCGAGTCCTCATCAGTTTTAGCACACAAGGTTGTGTCACTTGCATATCTCAGATTGTTGACGAGTCTCCCTCCAACCCTGATGCTCTGTCTTCTTCAAATAGTCTGACTTATTGGATGATTCCTTCAGCATACAGATTTAGTATGATGAAGGGATGTAGCCCTGACATACACACTTTTCCTGTTTTAATAGACACACTGGTTTCTTTTTCAAACAGTTGTCCTGTGGACTATGCACACATTCCACATTAGCTCAATTAAGTGCTTCGGACTTTCCCTTCATTGCAATGTGAGCCATCATTTGTTATGATCCAAAGAGTGACCACAGTCAGTGCAGCATAGGTAAATGTTTCTGGTAGTCTCTGCTTTCTGCCAAGATCCATCTGACTCCAGCAAAGATATCCCTTGTGCCATGTCCTCTTCTGAGTTTGGGTTGAGTTTCTAGCAGCTTCCCATTGATGCACTGCTGCAACCATATCTGGTTGATCTTCAGTATGGTGGTGACATAATCTGGTGTCAACTTGAGACCGCCTAAAGTGAAGGGGCGGAACTTAGCCCGTCAATCAGGGCTCAGCGTGATGACCTCATTTGGAGGCACTACGGAGATAAATAGCTCACTGGAGGCCAGACCCACATGCACTCTCTGCTGGACATTCCTGTTGACAAGTCACATGGAGCTATGCCACTAGAGCCAGAGCCCTGGAGCGGAGGAGTCACACGGAGACCCATGCTCATGCTGAGACGCTTCCACCGCCACTGGATCCACAAGACTTTCCACCCACTGGCCTGTGATCTTCTTGCATCCAGCATCATTGCATGGCTGCGTGACTCTAAAGAGGAATTTATGAACTTGTATCCACATTTGGGGTAATATCAGATGTATGGACTTGATCTGGATTGGGCTGAGATGTTTTCTTAAGGTACAATTGAGATAAAGTTCTCTCTTACACATATGAGTGTCAATGAATTTGTTTCTCTAGTCCACCCAGACTCACACATTCAGCAACATTTGACCTGTGTGTGAGGTTCATGCTATTGTTCGACAATCTCCACCCTCTGCTGGGCCACCTTTCTGTGGAGTGGACTCCTGCAGTCAGCTGGCATGCATGAGTGAGTGCTTCCACGCTTCCTCGGCTTATTGGAACATTTCTACCAATTCCTAGAGCCTTCTTTTTAGCCAATTCCTTTATGGCATTTTGACTTCTTTCAGTACGATTGGCTCTTTATCTGATGCTACCTCCTGAAATGTTAAGCAATGGTTTTTGATCGTGATTTTGTGTATGCCTTCCACATTCTTTTGATGCTTCCTGCATAGTTCAGTATTTTGCCCATAGAATCTTTCAATATTTCAACTTGCAGCCTGAATTCTTTAATCCTTTCTGCTTGAGAAATGCTGACCGTGTCCTTCCCGTTTGGTTTTCAGAAGTTGCACACTTCTTGATAAGCCAGCACGTTCTTCCCGTAGAACCCTGCACTCTGTCTGCTCTAGCTGCTCGGTGGTTTCTTTCATCCGCTCTTCTAATTCATCTTTTGGGTTTCCTTTCCCTTTAGCTACTGTGCATTCAGAGAGAGGCGCAGCACCTCCTGCGACATCTATTTCGCTCTTTTCTCCCTTCCTGTCTTTTCGGTGACCTTTCACTGTCTCCATGTGTGATGTTGTCTAGGGCTGGGGCGTGGGGCTCAAGGCATCAACTCTGTTCTTGAGACGGCTCCCAAATTTCAGGAGGGTGTGCTCCAGGTCATACTGGGGCCTCGCAGAGTTGTTGCCAGTTTCTCGGGCTTTCAGTTTTCCCCTGGGGTGTAACTAAACAAAGATGTGTGGGTGTCTCTCAGTGTCCTCTGGGCAGCCGAGTCTGTGCTGAGTCACAGGCAGCACCACCACATTAGAAGGGGCAAGGCCACACACTCAGGAGGAAGGATTCCCTGGAGCTACTCCTGGCAGAACCAGTGCCAAAGGATCCTGAGAGAAAACTCAGATTAAACCAACATGAAATATCAAACCACAGCGACTCCCCCAAAGCTGGTTGACCAGGCCCCAGGAATGCTTGAATTGCTTACAATTCCAATGAGAAAAAAATATTTCCAAGGTACCATATATACTCGGGTAGAAGCCGGCCCAAAATTTTCAAACTAAAATTTTGAGATTTTAGCTTGAAAATTCCAGGTTGGTTTCTACTCGGGCACATGTGGCGTATCTTTCAGCTCATTTCCATTCGCCCAGGAGGAAGTTCAGGTGTGGTTCAATCGAGGATTAGGATCTGCTTCCCAGGGCAGCCTCTGTTCAGAGAGAGAACATCCCTGGGTGAGGTTCACCATTTACTGCCCCTCTCTGTTGAAGTCTTCTGACCAATATCTATTTATCAGCAGCCTTTACTAATTCTTGGACTCAGAGAAACTAAAGTAATCAGGTATGAATCGAGTAGGGTCCATTTAATAGTATTTATTAAGGAAAAACAAAATATATTCACGCCCCACACTGGCATTGGGCAATGGCGGGCAAACTAAAACAAAGCCACACCCTCTGCTTCTTCTCCTTTGGCAGCTCCTGGAGTGCAGGCAGCGGGAGAGTCCAGGGTAACTGAGTGACACTCTCAACTCAGGGGTGGGAACCTAGACTGTGTATGGACGTTGTCTATGCAAAGAGTTCGCCCAAAGCAAAAAGAGAACCACAGAAGGGGGACATTGGCAGTGCCACATTGAATAAGGGATTCATCTCTACAGTTGGTAGAAGCTTCAACACCTCAACAACAAAAAAGACGAATAATCCAACTTAAAAAGCGGACAGTGGCCATGGGCAAACACATCATCAAACAAGACATTCTGGTGGCCAATGGGCCTATGGAGAAATGCGTGTGATCATGGGCCATTAGAGAAAGGCCAAGCAAAACAACAGCGAGATGTCATCTCACCCAAGGACGGATAGCACAGTTAGAAAAACAAGACCCCCAAACAGAGAAGAACGGTGCTGGGGAGGGTGTGCACGGCACTGCACCCACTGCTGGTAGGACTGTGAAATGGTCCAACCAGTGTGGAAAGCCATACACACGATGCGTGCAAGTCAAGGGAAGGTTTTCACACGGAAAGAGACATCCTTTGATGGTTACCAGTGGGAAGAGAGGGGAGGGCAAAGTGCGTTAGCTGACAGCCACATTCACTTGTGTCTCGGGGCAGCTGAATCAAGAAGTAAAACGATGCTGGCTGTGCGTGAAAAAGAAGAATGAAAATAGTACATTGCATCTATGTGCACGTGTATTCAATGCATGCACATACCTTTATGGGGTCTTAGAGGGTCGCTATGAGTCAGAATTAACTCTATGGCAGTGAGTTTTTATTTTATATATGAAATAGTTCTGGAATCCAAATAATTATTTATATGAATCAGGGAGATTCAATAAATGCACCAACATATATATCCACTTGGGAACACTAACTTTGATAGCTTTGATGGGATTCAGGGTGATTTCATAAATATTTTCTTTTTTAAAACTTTTATTTAACCTGGGAATAAATTATCCCAATAACCAAGTATCCCTTAAAAAGGAATAGAAAGTTTATTAAAGGTACATTGCTTTATAAAGCAAGATGTTTTCTTCCAAAGTAGCTATAAAAAATCCCAACCATCTCTTCCTTAAAACCACGTAGAGAAATGATGAAAATCCAAGTGGGCCTACATCCCGAGTCAGGTCTGCATTTCTAATTGTTAACAAGAAGAGCACGCGAGGACATGCCACTTTTCTACAGCAGCAGGGCCCCGGTCCTGGCTCGGAGCACAGGCACGCTCATGTACTGATCGCAGACCTCACTGGCTCCTCTTGGAAGACATTTAAATGGTGTTTTCAAATGTTTTGGAAAATAACAGTTGGGATCAAATATAAAGCAAAATGAAAATAATGAAATATGGCGAGGCAAAATTACGGTTTTGGTTTGTAGACCAGCTGGAAAAAACAACAAAGCTATTCATCACATCGGCATGGAGAAACATGAGGGATGAAATGAGTGTGTGCAGAGAAAACGTTAATTATTCTCAAAAGCTGTTCTTACAAATTGAGCTCATACCTACCTCATCAAAGGACATCTGGTCGCCTCCAACACTTAGGGGCTGTGGGGCTGTGGGTTCGGCAGGGGGCTGCTACCTGCAAGGTGGGCAGTTCAGACTCCGCAGCCATTCTAAAGGAGGAGGATGGGGCTGCCTGTTCCCACAAAGATGTACCGACTGGGACCCCTATGCAGGGTGGCTGTGAATTAGAATGACTCAATGGCAGTGCGGTTGGATTCCAGAGCTTATGCTTATCTCCGGCTCTGCACATCCCTGTGCTGACGGAAACACCTAACGCATGCTGGTCTTGTCCAGCGCCATCAAGGTGGTTCCGGCTCAGAGCGGCCCTATGTACAAGAAGAAGCATGCTCACAACTGATGGATTTAAGCCCCTTGTTGACGCCACTGTCAATTCATCTCACTTAGGTTCTTCTCTTCGTAGCTGGCCCTCTAGTTCATCGAGCATGGTGTCCTTTTCCAGGGACTAGTTTCTCCCGATCACATGTCCAAAGCGGATGAAGCCAAGTCTCGCCATCCTCACTCCAAAGGGGCACTCTAGCTGTACTTCCTCCATGACAGATCTGTTCGTTCTTCGGCCAGGCCATCCGACTTTTAACATTCTTCACCCAAACCAGTATTCAAGTGCATCCATTTTTCTGCGTCTTCTCGATTTGATGTCCCAATCTCACGTGTGTGAGGTGACTGAAAATGCCGTGGTTTGGGTTAGCTTGGCACACCCGAGTCCTCAAAGTGACATCCTTGCTCTCCGACACTCTGAAGACGTCTTGTGCAGCAGACGTGCCTGATGCAGTGCATCATTTGATTTCTTGACTGCTGCTTCCATGAGCACTGATTATGGATCCCAGTAACATGAAATTCTTGATAACTTCGATCTTTTCTGTTTATCATGTTATTTATTGATCCAGCTAAGAGGATTGTTTTCTTTACATTGAGTTGTAACTTATATGGAGGCTGTAGTCTTTGATCGTCACCAGCAAGTACTTCAAGTCCTCTTGGCTTTCAGCAAGGAAGGCGAGTTAGCCAGGTTGACCAAAGAAATGAATCTAAAGAACTCATATGCGTGTAAGAAAGAGCCTTATATCAGAGCGTGATTGTATATTGGGAAAACATTCCAGCCCAGGCCAGATCAAGTCCACAAGTCCGATATTAGCCCTTATGTCGGACATGAGTCTATCAATTCCTCTTCAGACTCATGCAGCACATGCAATGATGCCGAATGCAGGAAGCTGACAGGACAGTGGGTGAAAAGTCTTGTGGATCCAGTGGCAGTGGAAGCATCTCAGCACTGGCAGGGGTCTCCACATGGATCCTCAATAGGAAGATGAAGCAGACAGAGTGTGGCCCTCCTCCAGGGAGTGAGAGGAAGTTCCCAGAATCCTCGTGAGAAGGCCATGCCCACAGGAGACCTCATCAGCCTGTGATCTGATTGACAGGTTAGCCCCCACACGTTCACTCATGATATCCTCAAACTGACAGGAGATTATGTAACTACCACAAGTGGTTTTACCATCTACATATCTCAGATTGCTAATGAGCCTCCCTCCATTGCTGACCTGGCTCTGATGCGTATCATCCGGCTTTTCAGTTTCCTGAGTCGTCACAATTCTCGCGCAGTTTCACAGGCACTCCTCCCTCCGCCTGGATGGCTCCAATCCACCTGGCCTCCCGGAGGCCCTGCCTTAGAGACTTCCCTCCCTGCTTCGCCCCGTTGCCCTCCCTGCCACACCATGCCTGTGTGGCCTGCCTTTCCTCCCTTCCACATGGCCCTCAGAGCGCTCTGGAGAACAGCAGTGACCAAGCACTTTGCTCCTGATGTACCACTGGGCACGCCGTGAACATGAGATGCAATGACCCTGACACCAAGCCCTCTTCTTGTTAATGATGAGGCATTCAGTAAACTTTCCCCCACCTGGTTTTACAGGCATCTTGGCCTATAAGCCCACTCCTGGTGTTTGTGGATTGAATCAGGAAGAAGGGGAAGCATAAGGGGCTGGGTACAGGAGGAGGACAAGACAGGAAGGGTGGGCGGGAGGGGCTATGGAAGGAGAGGACGGGCTGGGGGCTGGTTAGACAAGTAACAGAGAAGGACCCCAGGGGGAGGCATGAGAATTACGCTCCACACACAGCTCCAAATGGTGCAGGGCGGCTGCTCCAAGGAGGGTTGGCGGCTACAGGAGCGGTTGAGCACCGTTGTCTGGGGATTGTTGAAAATGGGATTGATCCTCCATTGTCTGAGATGGTTTAGATGTAGCCTTGCCAAATGGGAGAGAAATTAATGAAATCATCACTCTACAGGTCTGTCTGCTTCCATGGGATTGTTTATTGCTGTGGGCACCTTAAATATTAATGTGTCCTGGGCGGCTATGATTTCCCAGACAGCTGTTGTACTTGCTGCAGACAAAATGAGAGGCTCAACAATGTCTGTTCACTGCAAACTAGTTAGAACCGAGTCTCCCAACTTCTGTGGCCATGTCAGCAGGGAGGATACTTAGATGAAATTTAAAATTTTAATGGAATAAATTATCTGAAAGGAAATACACAGCATAAACTGGGCTGTGGGATTCAGATGCTGAAGATTAAACCTGGCTTTGCATTTCAGATCATCAGTCAAGGGCAGCTGAGGAGCTTCTCCAGTCCATGTGTGGAAAGTCTGCCCACAGCCTTGTGGGTGAGGTGGGTAAAGCTAGTTTGCAGAATTCCTCTCTCCCAAAGACTGGTGGGGTGAAGAACGTTAGCAAAACTAAGTATTTCCCATCTTCAACAACAAAAATAAACTCTCAGAAGGTTGAATTGAAGCCGTGGGTGTCTCTGATGTGGTCCCTATGGATACTAGTCAGCAGGACCAGGACCAGTGTCCAGCCCCCACTATAAATGGTGACCACCCACCCTGGTAGTCAGCCCATTAAAAATGCTTTTTTTTTTTTTTAAATTGTGTTTCCAGTGAAGGTTTACACAGCAGATTAGGTTTTCATTAGACAATTTCTATGCAATTTATTCAGTGATATTAGTTACATTTTTATTTTCAATTCAAAGAAAGCAGAAAATAATACAATAAGGAACAAATTAAGACCAGGTTAAAAAGGAAAACAAATGGTAAGATGTTAAATTTTAACCTAATTACATCTGTAACAATTCACTTTCCAGTGCTTTCTGTCTGAGGGCAAGTCCAAGGGTATTCAGTGGAAGCTCATTCCACGTTGGGGCTCTGCAAATGGGTTTGGGCTCTCACTGTCATCCATAACCTTCTGCACACTTGGTGCTCAGAATCTAAGCTCACATACATTTTCCCTCCCCAGGTCTTAGAGTTTGTTATTTACAGTCCTAGGGTCCCAGGAAGCACAGACGGATGAGTTTCTTCTGTGTGGGCTTAACTGTCACCTCCCTTAGAAAGTTGCTTCTTTTAAGACCCTAGATGCCATTCTTTCTGGCAGCATCTGATTCTCCACTGCCCTTTGCTCACGTATCTTGATCTTCAGTGATCCCTTCGTGAGGGTGAGTATTGAGCAGGTGGCCCTGCCTCGTATACAAGATGGAGATCAACCTCCTTGTACCCACAAATTAGACACATGGTAGAGAAATGATGAATGGAAAGATTTGGAATTCTCCTCCAGAAACCCTGAGTCTGGAGAGGGCATCTGAGAGTTGGAGACCAATGCTGAAAACCTGAGGGGCATCTCATTGTCTCCACATGGGTTGGACTCGACAGGCAGGAAGCACCACACCCTGAGTTCAGACACACTCAGAGCCAGGGCTGGAGGGCCACAGTCCACTGAGGCCACAGTCCACTGAGGCCACTGTCCACTGAGGCCACAGGCCTGGGGTGTTCTGTCGTCACCCAGCAGGCGCCTCTGACCTGCAGCCCTACCCTAAGTTAAGGTGACCAGATTTTAACATTGCTAAAGCGGGACACCATTGACCGGGGATGGAGTGGGGTGTGGGGTGAAGGGTTCTTGATTAAAAATGTGGTCTATATGGAGCGACAAGAATTTTCATAGAACGCAAAAATAGTATTGTGATATATATATTTAAAATTTCAACATAAGTACAATTTACAAATATAATACTTTAGAAATTATGTATAGTATTATTTTATTCTTTGGCATATTTCTCATTTGAGTGAACTATTTTTAGTAGATTGTTGTCGTTGTTTAAAAGGTCATGAAATTTTCCACAAGAATTTGTTAAATTATATTTCACACATAAAATGGCTTTCAAAATCTCAACACTTAATTGTGAATTTTCTGATGTCTACACTCTATTTACTGTAGAAAAAACGTGTTCAGTCACAGCATTAGTTCCTGGTAAGGACAGTGTGTACTCCACAATTTTTAGTGCATTATTGTATGGAACATGGTTTATTTCAAAATGAAGTATTTCTAACCATCTGTTCTCTATTGTGATTTTTGCTGTTGCCCAAGATTTAACCTTTTCCTTATCAATATATATTTTAAATAATGATGCCTCATTAAAAAGATCATTTTCAGAAATATTGCTATATGGGAACTTTTAAGTAATGTGATCGAATGATTTTTTGCACATCATTCCAGTACTGTCTGCTAAATTCAAGAAAATTCATGTATTTATGAAAGAAATAAATTACTTACCTAAATTATCTGAATAGCTGATTTGTTGACATCACTTGTTTAACTAGCACTAGTATGCGGTATGATGTGTATCGTCTGAGAGACAGTTACAAAGTATTTTCATCATTGCCAATGCCAAAAATGCCATTGTTCATTAAGTCCAAACAATGGTGGTTGAATTCTAACAACTGATCAACAATGCGAACTTTGAAAATCAGTTCTCGATAATCAGTTCTCAAGAATTATTTGTTATTATTAAAGTTTAACATTATAAAAGTAACAAAAATAATATAAAACTCAAATCCTGGCGAAATAGCCACATGGCAGCCGAAAACCGTATATTCCTTTCCCGTTCTCCGGCCGTTCCCTAGCTTGTCGTGCATTCTTTCCAAAAATCGGGACTTTTTAAAAATGCTGCAGGACGCGGGACAAATTGTTAGCAATCGGGGCTGTCTGCCCAAAGCGGGACGTCTGGTCACCTTACCCTAGGCCCACCAGGAGCCACAGCTGTAAGGGGCCTCCAGCTACAGCCTTCTGCTGCACCAGTGCTGCCCAGGGGTCTTCAATGACCGTAACCCTCTTGGTTTAACGGGGTTGTCTGTCCACTCACGGCTCAGTTTTCCAAGACCAGTGACAAGCACAGCTGCAGCGCAGTGTTAAGTCAAAAGTAACGCAGTTTGGATTTTCATTTTATATTCTAATCCAGGTTTGGAGGCTAAGAGCTGTGAGAAAGTTAAAATGGGGGTTCATCTGGTGAGGCACTGTGAGGCACCCAGCTTCTTCAAAGACACTTGTAAGTCTGTACCATGTGACCCAGTCCCCAAGGGCTGGGGGTGGGGGTGGGGGTGTGCTCCTAGGCTCCAGGGTCCTAGAGAAGGTCAGTGGACACAGCCCTCCATCTGGAGAGTCCCTGTGGAAATGTGCCCTGGCTACTAAAATGCACTTACATTCAAAACACCGTTAGAGGACAAACAGCGTGTGCGGGCACTATCTCAAGAACTATGACGTCTAAGTGAGAGAGGAGAGAGAGAGAGATGGAGATGGAGATGCAGGGGAGGAGGAAGAAGAGGGGGAGGGGGGAGCAGGAGTGGGGAAGGAGGCGCTACAGGGCTGACAGAGAAATAAATGGTGACCCTCCTCTGATTCATTGGTTGGCTCTGGTTGGTGGCCTGGTCTCGCAAGAGGAAGGAAGGGTTGTACAGTACCTGAGCACCTCTGGTTGGGAAGGTGTGTGTGGCAGAAGGGCCCCACATCCCGTGGCACCCCGTGACACCTCGTGACACCCCAGTAGTCCTGGAGGAAGTCCTAGGGCCCTTGTGGCCAGCTGGACTCTTGGCCACACCCGCTGCCTCTGGGCTAATGCTTGCGTGGCCTTCTGAGAAACCACTGAGCCACAGCCATGGGCACTGGGCTATCTGCTCCACTCCCAGCCCCACACAGGCCCAGTACTTACTGTCCCCCTGGCAGAGCAGGGCCCCCAGTTGGTACGCGGCCTCGGAGCCTGGCCGGCCAGTGTCTGTGATCACAATCTGAGTCACCGGCAGGTGCTCCTTGTGGGACAGCAGCCCGCTGTCACTGGTCCTGGGGAGAAAACACAGCTGAGTTCGACAGAGTCCTGGCTTGGCCTCGTGGGCTTGCTCAGACGGCACCTCCTGAGACCGCCCAGAGAGCAGGGCCCTCTGGGCCAGCCAAGGCCATCTCCTCAGCCTGAAGAACCAGCACTGCCCTTGTAGACGCCTCGGGGTGAGTGTGAGCCCCCTGGGCGCCAGCCCATGCTCGGGAGGGAGAACTCCCCCCGCCCCGCCGTGTTGTGGCTCGGTTTTCCTGCACAGTGTCCTCCGTGGACATGCTGTAGAAGAGCGTGGTGTTCTTGCTTTGTCTCCTTATCCGGCCACTTCACTGTGGGGGTTCTCGGGATTCTCCTGGCCCCAGATGTCAGTCCCAGCCAGCACAGTGACAGCCCACAACGTCATCCCCGCCCCCACCAGCCCACTCCCCAGATGCCACAGCACTCGCTGCCCCACAAAAGAACTGATGTCCCTGGAGAATGTGCCAGGCCTGACCTGGGAGGCAGCTGGCCCTCCAGCTGCAGTCCCCTAGGAGGGTTTCCGAGGTCTAAACTCAGGGCTGCCTACATTCTAAAAAAATCTTCCTGTTTACGAATGGCGTAGGCTTCATTTGGATTTGTGATGTACAGACAGAAGAGAGTTCGGTGAGGACGTGTAACCCCTGAACCTGTGGGGATGGAGTAACCCCGGGCTTCCTCTCGCTCAGCCGCTGCCTGTACCCATCTCGATTGGATTAACAAAAAATACCCAAACTCACTGCCCCGAGTTGACAGCGGGAAAAACAAACCTGAGTTACCACGCAGAGAGACATTGCTTGGTTTTTTTTGGCAAAGGAAGCTCCCTTATTTAGGAAAAAAACAGGTGTCAAATATAAAGGAAAATATTAATGCAGTTATCATTTTCTTCCCATGTCAGAAAGCACATCTCTGAGAAAGGAACAAGTGGTAGAAAACTATGTAACATGGCACGCTACCTTGGAGACATGGAATTGCTTGCTGCGTTTAGCCTAATGGTCCAGAGCCCTCCCTGATTAAGCTTGCAGTTGCTCTGGATAGCTTAGAGGGTACAATGCAGATCGCCCACACCCACGGCGCGTGCTCTGGGGACAGCACGTGCAGTGGACAAGCTTGCCTATGGGGGACGCTGGGCTGGTGGCTGCAGAATTGCGCCCACTGTTCCCGTGGGTGTGGTGGCTGTGGGGGGGGGCGGCCAGACTGTGGGGCAACTCAGTGAGGAAACCTGAATGTCCAAGGACCCGTCTTGCAGGCATGGCGCTCTTGCCGCAGGCTTCCAGCACAAGAACTCTCAGATCTGTTTTAAAAGACTTCTAAGATTATGGAAGTCCGTATGGTTTTATTCAAAAGCATACAATCTTCCCCAGGCTCCTCCTTGTGGCTGTGTAGAGGGCTCTGTGATATGAAGTGTGGCCCAAGCCACTGTGGGAGCCGGGAGGGAGGAGAGGGCAGAGGTGGAGGGCCACCTCTGACACTGGGGACGGCTTGGTGGGAGAGGGTGCCTCAGGTTGTCCCTGGCCTCCACGAGCCCCTCAGGACCACCTGCAGCTTGGGCAAACCAACCGAGTGATTGTAACCTCCTTATCATCGTGCTGCGCTCAGACACAAATACATCACCAGGTAATTGTTTATCTTACTGTAAACATCTCAGGCCTTCAAAATGGCTCAAAGTACACAATAACGAACTCCAATGTGACAGTGTGAGAAGAAATGAAATGGAAGCAGTTACGGATGGCACGGTGCACACCAGACCGACAATTCGGAAGCATCTACGGACCATGAGGTTCAGGAGCATGAACCTAGCTGGGCCAGTGGACACATAAGTACCTATTTCTCTATGACAGCAACGCAGAATGGAAGCAAAAAGCAACATGACCAGGTTACGTTAGCATCAGAAACATAAACCCTCCAGGACAAAGCTAGCGGAGGTGTGCGGGATCTCCCCACTGACCTCACTCGTGTGTCAGAGCTGTACTGGACAACTCCGTGCGTGAACATGTCGACCCTTTACACTTCCTGAGAGGGCAAAGGCTACGCCTCCCCCAATCACAACGGCAGCAGGAGACAATGAAAGGATCCTAGCTATGGAAACGGTGGTGCTGCCCACAGAACCGACCAGCCCTCCACGGGAGGAAGATGAGGCTGTCCGCACTGCTAAGAGTTCAGTCCCTGGAACTCACAGGGGCAGGTCTGCCTTGTCTTAGAGGGTCACTGTGAGTGGACATAGGCCCGTTGGCAGGGAGTTTGGTTCTTTTTGGATCGTAGACCCGAAACTTAACTGGAGATGGAGGGACGGATGGCACACAGGGCAGACTCCAAGTGATGGGAATTGGGTTCTGACAAAACCAAGCTGATTAAATGGGAAGAGGTGGGAAGGGGCGAGGAAATGAATAAACTTACAAATGGGTATATAGGCAATCCGTGAGAGGTAAAGAAAAATTTAAATAACAAAAATGCTAAGGCACAGTAAGAGGTTGAATAAGGAGACAAGGGATAACGTATTTAAAAAGCATTCACTGTAAAGGTAACTCAAAGAACAAAAGGCACATGTTGTTGAGCACCAAAGCAATCCCCAAAGCTAAGACAAGATGAAAGAAATGCCCGCAATGAAAGTCCCTGCCTTCCGTCCACACCGACTCACAGGGACCCCACAGGACAAGGCCAAGCTGCCCCTGTGCGTGTCCAAGGCTGTCACTCTGCCTCATCTGTTGCCCACAGAGCGGCTGCTGGTTTAGAACTGCTGACCTTGTGGCTAGTAGCCCAACGTGCACCCCACCGCGCCATTAAAGAGCCAGAAAATGCAACAGTTCTCATGCCCGTGACATAAAATAAGACGGCAGAGTTGAGCCAAACCCATGAGCGTTGCCGGCAGGTGGCAGTGAGCTGGAAAGTGAGCACCAGGAGCCCTGCACGACTCCGAGGAGCTGGTGCGAGTGCTGGCATTACCGCGGAAAGCAAGTCCATAGCAGGGCAGATCCAGAGGCGCTGTCCAAGCTAATGTGGTGGATTCTGGAACAGCCGCAGCAAAGCTCAGCGCCGCCAAACAGAACACCCAGCGGAGCAGCAGCGTTTGGAGGGCGGGAGAGGAGCACACACACACATACTTCAGGAGGATTTAACCCGGGAGGGAGACGGTAAGTCAGTGGGGATACCGATCATCTTAGAAACATCATCTCTGAGAGAGACTCCCAGGGGCCGGCAATGCCTGCACTTGACTATCTGCCAAAAAGTGACGGCCAGACTCAGTCAGATCATCTCGTAGGACCAGACTCAGAAACCCCGAACTCACTGCTGCTCCATCCAGTCCATCCGGAGCCTCCCGTAGGGCAGAGTAGAACTGCCCCTGTTGGTTTTCAAGACCAGCTCTTTAGAGGAGTAGAAAGCCCTGCCTTTCTCCTGCAGAGCAGCTGGCGGCTCCAACGTGCTGGGCTTGTGTGGTTTGCAGGCTAATGTGCAACCCACTGCATAACCCCGCTCCTCCACAGGGCAGACTCGCCCATCCGCTCCGCAAGGCCCGGGGCAGCTGTGCTCGGCACACAGGGCCACCAGGGGTTAGGCAGACACAGTGGCCACCAGCAGCTGCAGTTACACCTCAAATACAAAGACAGGCTCCTCTCAAGCCCATCTGGACGGTTCATAAAACCTGGGCCATGTGGCATACAACCAAACGTAACAATGAGAAACACTGTAAATAACACACTCAAAAATACAATACAACAAAAACACATGATTAGCATTGCAACCCGCCCCCCCGCCCCCTGGAAATTTAAGAGCTCTTGATAAAGAAATGTGAAGTCAGAGGGATGTAGACACTGGAATGCCGACTCACCAACCCTCAGCCGCTGCTTCAGACTCATTGTGCTGTGGACAGCATGTGCAGGATATTTAATGCATCTAAAGCCGCGATCAGAGGAAAATCCAAACCCTTAAATACGGGCATCGATAAAAATGAAGGGATGACTTTAAAGAGGTTAAATTCTTACCTCAAAAGCTGACACAAGAGCAGCAAAACAAAGAGGGGGAAATAACAGGTGAAAGTAACGAGCACAATAACAACAACAGTAATTTAATTAGCACATCCAAGAACTTTATTTTTAAAATATACATGATTTAGATAAATAGAAGGAAAAACCTCAACCATTCAACCCAGACAAGGGAAGAAAGCGCATGCTCAAGTTCGACGGGGGAGATGACATTTCGTGGTGAGCGGTGGTCAGGAAACAAAGCAGAAAGTGCGCTCTGGGCACACTGCACACCGCTGACCCAAGATGGCTGCACAGAGAGTCCCGACAAACATGCAAAGACCCCAAGTCTTGGTGCTGATGGGGGGAGAGGGGCAGGCTCATCGCCTCTAGTGCCTGGGTGCCTTCCTGGGGCACAGCACTCCATTTATGTCTGACTCCGTTTATTTCTATATTTCTCTTCTATCTCTCATGCTCTCTATAACTTTACTATAACATTTACTTATTATCGTGTACAATTGTGCCTACCGAACCCGCAATGATTGTGCTAGGAGCTGCCTTCTTCCGGGGTGAGAGAGACAACCTGACCTCCATAAAGGCACACAAAGAAGCCCCATTTCTGAGCGCTGAGGGCAAGCCTGCTGAGCAAACTGTGAACCATAAATCTGCCACCACGGCGCATGTGCTGCAGCCAGACCAAGCAGACCCCTACCAGGACACCCGCTCACACAACAGGTTCATGTAGTAGACCAGGTTAAGAGAAGTAAGATGAACACCCTTTGATTCATTTCCATAAGTGCTCGAAGGAACTTCTGGGAACACCCACTCCTAGCAAAGCACCCAGGAAGGTAAGAATGGGGGTGCTTTCTAAACATGACCACACAGGTGAATGCTCTTCTCATATGGCATATCCTATACCTGTGTGTCTGAGTCTCTGATACGTGTTTCTACCCCATGCACAATCTTAGTCCCACAGCCAGTACCCTCTGAGTTGGGGCCATGAGATCACCCAGCAAGCATGCCCGCAATTACCACCAAGAGCCTGAGGTCTGGCCAGCGCTGCTGGACGAGAGGAGTGACCGCCTGGATCTGCAGTGCACACCCAGGGAACTGCATTTAACCGCCAGCAAAACCAAAACCAGTGGCTAGAAAGCCGGGTTAGACTCAGGGCAGCTGTGTTAGACCGGTTTAACTAAGAGGAAAAAAGTTCAGAGACATTCACACATGTGTAAGAGAGAGCTCAATATCAGAGCAATTGCATATTGAGAAGACGTCCCAGCCCAGTCCAGACCAAGTCCATAAGTCCGATGGTAGCCCGTATGTCAGATACTAGTCTATAAATCCCTCTTCAGACTCATGCTGCACATGCAATGACGCTGAGTGCAGGAAGATCACAGACTAGTGGGTGAAAAGTCTTGTGGATCCAGTGGTGATAGAAGCGTCTCAGCGTGGGCGAGGGTCTCCACGTGGCTCCTCCAGCAATCTGAGTGTGTGGCTCCTCAATGGGAAAACCAAGGCAGAGAGAGAGGGTGTGTGGCCCACCTCCAGGGAGAAAGAGAGGAAGCTCCCACAATCCTCATGAGAAGGTCACGCACCAGGAGGCATCATCAGGCTAGACTCCACCCCTTCACTCTTAATACCCTGAAGTTAACACGAGATTGTGTATCTGCCACAGTGGCCATGGGCAGAGTGGACCTGCTCCACAGGGGCCCTGGGCTGTTATTTCACTGGAGCAGCTGGTAGGTCGGACTCACTTTTGGTTCAAGCAGGGCCACACCAGGACTACCAGGCAGTAAGTAACAAAACGCACACCATCCGGTACCTTCCTATCCAGGAGCAGCCACCAGTGGGCAGATACCCAGCATAGGAGACGCTCACAAAGAACTGCAGACATAAGAGATCAAACGGCACAAACAGGAGCCTGGGGTCTAACCTATCCCCAATGTCATCCTTCTCCAAGTGGGTGCTGTACCACTTCTTTGTCGCTGACCACACTCCCCAGGTCCTGTCCCCTCATGCTCACCCTCCCTGTGGAGGTTTGGCAGTTCTCTGCAACATCTCACAGACCTGGGCTGAGGTACACCTTGGTACCAGGATCAAAAGGCTATAACTTGTAAACAAAGTCTCCCTTCTTTAATGTCCCGCGGGACCCCTCTCAACACCTCTCACCGCTGAGGATGGGCTCCTCTCCACTCTGCCAAGGTTAGGCTCTACTCTGCCTCTGGGTGCTTCCCAGTCTCTGGCTGCCTTCAGGCTACATTCCAAACCTATGCCAAAGCACTCTTAGGGTGCCCTTGTCTCCCCTTCTCTCTCAGTATCTTCCTGCTGCTTCTCTTTTGCCTCTAAGCCTCTGAGGGCTGGCTGCTTACACAAACTCCTTGTAAGTTTCAAGGTGTGGCACTCCCAACAGGACCATGAACTGACCAATCTCTACCAGGAGGCCACAGACACTTGATTTGCATAGTAGCAACAGCTCACCTCATTTGCATAGTCTGTTGACCATGTCTTGCAAGGTGCATACCAATCATAGGAGAAGCTGCAGCCAGGAGCCAGGACCCATCCAAATGTGGATGGCAGTTTCCCTGGGAAACGTAATCCATCTGGACAAAGATCACAAATCCTCTGGTGTAGAAGTCGCATGAAGGTGACTCACTCCCTAGTGCGGCTTTTCCAAAGAGCCACGGCCAGCAGCAAACTCCTGTCATCCTGTCAATCCCGACTCCCAGTGACCTTATGTTGGGCTGGGAGGCTGTGCATCTTGACAGGAGCCAACAGCCTCAGCTTGGTCCCACGGAGCCACTGGGGCGTTTGAACCACTGACCCTGACAGGACCACCAGGCAAAAGGGCAAAAGGCCACACCAAGGAACTCATGCCACTGGGAGAGTCCCTTGGCAACAGCAGAGGAGGAGATGGCACCATTCAGGGTTAAACACAGCAGAAAGGGCCAGAGGTGTATGTGAGGAAACCTGCGACATTCCCAAGCAGCCGACTAGCAGACCTCAGTGTCTGCTCCTCTCGGATAAGGCAGCGCGGGGGGGACGGAGGTCGTGTGCTCTTCTGTAAGTGTAGAAACGTAGTGCCATCTCAACAGAGACCCCAACAAGCTTAATGCAAAAAGTGGCCGTGAGCAAGCATGGAACCCCAAGCTGCCACAACATGCGGTATTATTTCTTCAAGGATCACTATCATAAACTATTGCTATCATAAAGTATCACCATCATAAAATGCAAAGGAGTACTCCCGATGAGGCAATAAAAGAAATGGGGCAATTAGATTCAGTATATGATGAAAAATTTTCCTGTGTCACCAAAAACATTATTAGGACAACTGGAGAAATTATAATATGGATGCTGCGTTAGAAAGCAGCTTTGCATAAATGCTAATGTTCTGATCTTGTTCATCGTGCTGTGGTGACATAAAATGCCACCTTACTTTTGGGTAAAAGGGTATTGTATTTGAAAGTGACTTTGCAAAGCTTCAGGAGAAATATGTACGTACTGAGACGGCGAGGGGAGGGACAACTAGACAGATATAGTATCTGTCTATAATCTCTTCGCAGGCCTGCAGCTGGAGGACAAGGCCAATGTCAAATGCAAGTTGCCTTTGGAGTCCCGGGTGCAGGCAAGGTTCCCCTGCCTGCTCTTTGAAGACCTTTGTCCTTTGACTTACCATGTTGTCCAGAAAGCTCCCTGCAGTAGGTTTCACATGTGAAGCCAAGGCTGAGCTCACGTTCTGTGTGTGGTTCCTCCACTGAAAAGGACCCCCTTTCCCTCCACACATGTATCAGCGACATGCCTCAGGCCTGTTTCCTGTCCTTTGGTTGTCTTGGCAACAACCACACATTCCCTTAGACCCCAGGGTCGTTTTCTGGCTTCCTCGTGTAATTTACAGAATTGCCATCACCAACTACCATTACACAGGCCCACACTACTGATTTCAGGGGAATGTGGGGGAGCCTGCACCCCTCCACCCTCGAACGAGAGCTTGCAGGGTGGCCCAATATCTGCCACTGCTCCCCAAGGGAGGCAGTCCACTTGGGTGGATCGTGGACAGATGGCAGCTGGGAGGGTGGACAGGTTAGGAGCTTCCACTTGGCTTTTCCCTTTCCAGGTGTTACTTCCCAGCCCGCAGCTGCCAAGGGTAAGTCAACAGTATCACCACAAAGTCACCGAAGCCTTGATTACAC
The DNA here is from genome assembly GCF_000313985.2 of Echinops telfairi. Classification (NCBI taxonomy): domain Eukaryota; kingdom Metazoa; phylum Chordata; class Mammalia; order Afrosoricida; family Tenrecidae; genus Echinops; species Echinops telfairi. The sequence continues at coordinate 65,192,668 of NW_022103899.1, forward strand.
AAAACCTCCCAATGGGAAGCTCTGAGTCTGGGCACAGCCTCCGTGTGTGCCTTCTGATGGTGGGGTGCCCGACTTAACCCTTCCCTGCCCTTCCCAGGAGCAGTCCGTGGCCACCCACAGGGGCTCACATCACGCTCCGTCAGTGCTGTTGGGGTCTCAAGGGCCAAGATCAGGGTGAAGGGTGGATGGCGGTGTCCCAGTGAGACCCTGTAGGGCAGGCAGCGTGGAAGGAGGAGCAGGCCATGAGGTGATGGAACAATCCCTGGGCACAACTGTCTCGGCCTTTCTCCCACCAGAGCCGTTTTCTGTTCTCTTAGAACTTATTCACAATGAGCCCGTGCCCAACCTGTGTCCTCTGAGAAACTCTGTCAAGTTTGGAATTTAAAATGCAGTGGCCACAACCTTCAGCGCTGACCGCTCCACCCATGTTTGGCTGGCTCAGCAGGTCCACTCGGAAGGGACGTCGTGTGGGCTGAACCTTTCTCTGGAAGACGCCCTAGGGAGCCCAGGGCAGATGAAGCAGAGTTTGTCTGCAGCTGTTCACTGAGCTGAGAGATCTGCTCAAACCTTTGGCCTGGATCGACGTGTGCATGTGAGGAGAGCAGGAGCCGGGTGCGAGGCAGGCTTCCTTTCCTACCCTTGTCTGTATTCAGATCACACTCCCGGTCGAGAGAGCTTGGCAAAAGGTCACAATTCGACTCGTTCTTGCCGGCCCCAGGGCCAGGGTACATTTCCCATCTTCTGACACCTGGGTCATCATCCTCATCCTACATCCCACCCACTGGAGCAGGCTCAGTGTCCTTTCCCAGTGAGGGCTCTCTGGGAATGACCACAGGCCTCAGGGCCAGGTCCACGTGTGCGCTGGATGCCACTGCATGCGCTCTTCTTCCAGTCTTTCCTGGACATCAGGTTCTGGGTCCGAGACTGGGTCGAGGTCAGGATTTTCCATTGTGGTTCCCACATCCCCACGGCTTGTTCCCAGAAGTCAGGCTTGTTGCCATTTCTCTCCCGGTTATCAGCCTGGAGCTGAGGGGCCTGGGAGAGCAGGCTGACTTGCTGCCCACTGGACACACCTGGCTTCCTGTGAGGACGTGTACCAGGGGCCATCTCATCCCTGTTGATGCTATGTCTTTCTGCACTACAGTACTACCCTGCTCTGTCAGCCTGGATAGACCAGAGGAACAAATTCATAGACACTCATAGGAAAGAGCTTTAAATAAAGAGTAATTATATATTAAGAAAACATCCCAGCCCAGGCCAGATCAAGTCCATAAATCTGATATTAGCCCATATGTCTAAGACTAGTCTAGAAATTCTTCTTCAGACTCACGCAGCCACGCAGTGATGCTGAATGCAGGAAGATGGCAGGCCAGCGGGTCTAAGGTCTTGCGGATCCAGTGGTGATGGACGCATCTCCGGCTAGTGTGGTCTCCACATGGCTCTTCCAGCTCCAAGGCCCTGGCTATCACCAGCTTCGCTCCATGTGGCCTGCCAAGAGGATTGTCTCGCAGGGAGGGAGTGTGTCTTGCGCTATTTATCCCCATAGTGCCTCTAAATGTGGGCATCCTGCTGCAACCTGCTTGACAGGCCAAACTCCACCCCTTTACTCTTAACAGTCTCAAACTGGCACCAGACTATGTAATTACCACACCTGCCCATCAACCCTGTCTCTCCCCACCCCTCCAGTATCTTCCACATTGCCTTATGAAGCAAGGGTCCTGTGGCCACTAGGGACATGGCAGGAGGTGGGTCCTTAGAAAGTGATGGATTCCACACACGGTCATCTCTGAGTCTGCTGTCCCTCCCCCAGTTTGCTGCCCAGGCAGGTCCATCAGCTGTGCTATATCCCTGGCCAGCCAGAGGTCAGCAACTGGATTCTGAGGGGCCAGACGGCAAAACCAGTAGGAGTCTGCACCCAAGGCCTCCTCCACGGCAATGCCGAGGGTTCAGACACAGGGCGAGTTCTGAGTCAGCAAAACCGGAGGTTGTTTGGCTCGGCGGGGCGACGCTGGACCCGAGGGTGAGTAGGAGGAGATGGGCATGTACGTCATGTGAGCAGGCATCTCTAAAAGGCCAGCACATTCCATGTGGATCGCCCTCCAAGGGATTCTCCAGGCCGGTCTTCCCGTTTCCCCACGACAATTCCAGTGGTGTTCAGGGGAGAAAGCGAACACCACCCTGTTGAGACGGTGAACTTGTTCTGCGTGAACTGACTCTTGAGCACAGCCCACATCTGCTGTCCGAGCGAACTGAGAGGGTTGCTGTGGGTGGTCTGGGACCTGGTGGAGTAATGGGTTATGAGCTGGCCTGTGAACCACAGGTCAGCAGTTGCAAACCTCGGGAGAAGATGAGGCAGTAAGAGGTGACCATCTGGGAAACCCACAGGGCAACCCTCCTCCTTCCTGTAGGGGAATCGACTCCACAGTGGTGGGGGCTTCCGGCTTTCCGTTTGTTGTGAGGCTGTGTTCACAGGTGCTGCTGGGGGCTACAGGCAAATTTCAGCCCCCAGCAGCACCAAGGCAGTGTGAAAATGCATCTCTAGACATTCGAACAGGTGGGAAGTTTTAGACCTGATGATGCATTCCTATCCACACATCAGAGATGTAAAAACACTGTCACTTTAAAAGTTGAAAAAAAATCAATATGCATTCCATGCTTAGCCTCAAGTGCAATTACTACATTCTCGATTTTCACTAATTTTCTCATCAGCACCAGGCAGTTCTCTTGTTGAGCAAATGCTTAGGGCCTGGTTACCTCCCTGGCGCTCTGTACTCCCAAGTGTGGCAGCACTGGGGCACGGCTTTTCACTTCTCAGCACGCAGCAGCAGCCGCAGCAAGGAGCTGCTAACAGCTCCGAGGCCCGCCCTGGTGGAGGTTGTATTACAGGGCTCCTCAGAGCCCTTAACATCCTAATAGTGCTCCCTGGAGCCCTCAGTCCCCTTGACATTCTAGTCTCCCGGGGGCTCCATCCTACGTCTGTCCCACCAAGGGACACTTCACAGGACCCTCTTTGGAAATCATTGTGGAAGAGATGTCCTTTTAACAACAGAGCTCTGAACTGGATGTAAGCAGGCTGAATTAAACGTTCTTTAACCTGATGGGACTATTGTATTGAGCAGGAATGATCTGCATGGTTTACAACAGATTAATCAGGGTGCAGTTATAACATGTCACAGGTGGATGATGGGTGGGGGGGTTTCACCACAAGGATCCGGCACTAGATGACAGGGACATTTATACAAGAGCAATATGTGCCGGTGGCCGTGGAGATTGGGTGACGGGTACATGGTGCTCACTAATGCTACTGTCACCATTTGTTTGTACCTTTGACGCAGTCCACAGTAAAATGCTGAGAACAAGAAATAGACCCAACAAAAAGAAAGAACGAAAGAGAAAGAGATGAAGGGAGGGAGGGAAGGGGAGGTAGGAGGAAAAGAAGGAAGGAAGGACATCAGAGAACAAGTCCTTGATGAAAACACTCAGGGTTCAGATGAACAGTGTCACACCCTGTCACCAAGTGTGCCTGTACCAGGCCAGACACACTGACATCCATCTCCCTCCTCACCGAGCCTGAGCAGACACACGTTCATGCTCACAAGACCCCGCCCTGCCGAGGGAAGCCATGGGAAATTCACCATTCATCCTGGTCAGCATCGCAGTTGCACAAGTACCGCGGGTCCAGGCAGTTCCCTGCTCGTCCACAAGCGCACGTCTGCACACCAGGCCGGGAGCCGCCCCAGTAGGTGTGGGTCTCATTGGTTCTCCCCACCCACCAGCTCAGTGGGGCACCACCTGAAAGACACACGTGAGAAATGTGAAGGCCACCACCCCGAGGAAGCCCCTCCTCTCCCAGCTGTTCCAGGGGTGCCCACAGAGAAGAGACACCCCGTCTGCATCGGAAACCTTCCACCCCAACATCGCAGCAGGCTGGATCTGAGAGTCTCACAGAGGGTGCCTTGGTTTGCCTGTGTTAACTTAGCACCGCTGACCCATAGTCCCCCACCGTGGGCTTCCGAGGCTGTCGCTGTTGGTGGGAGTAGAAAGCCCAGTCTTTCTCCCATGGAGCTGCTGGCGGTTTTGAACCTGCCGACCCGTGCACATCGCAGCCCAGCGTGTAACCACTACACCACCAGGGCTCCTTGATGTTACTTGATCACTCTTTCAATCATTGCTCTAACTTGTAATCTTAATGAAACAAATAGCAGGACTTAACGTCCTGACTTATAGTACCAAATAATTTTTGAGAAGCACAATTATATCATTTATTTAAGAATGACTTAAAAAATGAGTTACCATCAACTTTTTAAAAACCCAGCAACTGATATGCCGAAGCTCACATCGGAGTGGGATCATAAAATGCCAGCTTGAGACAAGCCCACAGCACGGTGGGAAGCCCTTGGTTTCTCTCTGGCACCCTCCTGGGGAAGTCGGTCTGCAGGACAGCCCAATGGCAGCAGGTCTTCTTCCTGCCAGGTACCCTCTGCTGGGATGCCGCCATCCCTGGGCCCCTTCCCAGGACCCTTGGGAGACCTGAACTTCAAGGTCCCTTAGGAACACCACTGTGTTTTCACCAAGTCAGATAAACAGCTGCTTCCAAGAGCAGTGTGGGGACATGCGGAGTATGGGGTGAAGGGGACCCTAAAATGATGGTACACTGGGATGGACATTCCATCAGTGGAGAAGATGGCCCGGGGAGGGCGGTAGGGAAGGTGCCAGGCAGACTAGCAAGTCAGCACCACCAGGCCCACAGGGAGAGTGGGCTGGGGGTGAGAGGCACAGAATCCTTGCTGCAGCCCAGAGCCCCTGAGCCTCTCAAAGAAGTGCAGGCCCTTCTTGCCACGACCCTGCTGCTCTGGGAAGGACCTGCTGGGCGTGAAGCACCAAAGATGAGTTTCAATCACAGTTGATGGCTTGCTGCTTCAAGACCAAAGGGACTTAAGACACTGAATAGACAGCTACCTTTGACAATAACACCTTAAAACGTCAATGACTTCAACATGCTTTGGAAAGCGAAGAGGAAGAAGCCATTCACTCCAAGTTGCCACGGTTTTTCTTGCCTTCCCAAGAAAACAGGGCTGAGCCCATGTCTTGGATGCTACCAAGGGCCCTTGGATTCTGGCGGTCAGTGTTCTGGAGGTTTGGGGAGACTGTAACAAGTGCTACAGGAAGCAGGAGAAGAAACGGTGTCTCTCTGGCTGTGAGCCCATCTGCAGCCCCACAGCCTGGCCCAGCCTGGCTTCCCTCTGCCACGGGGCTACGGGGTTCCAGCAAGGGGAGGGGCCCCAGCACAGCTCCCCTGGGACCTGGACGGCTCTCTGAGTCTGAAGTCCCATCTATGCTTGTCCAGCACATCTCCCTCGCCACCTTTCTTCCCCAGGACCCCAGCCCCTGCCCTTCACCTTCCAGAGTGCCCTCTCCTCTCTCCCTCCCTCCCTCTTTCCCCAGCCGCACCCTTTCCAGGGCACCTGAGGGAAGCACGCAGGGCCCACAGAGGTGAGGACACGGTGCAATGGACCCTGGCCAGTGGTGTCAGCACAGCAGCCTCCTTCACAGAGTCCCAAACCTTCACCCTGTCATCACAGCCATCCTGACCGGAACCAGGGGTTTCCCAGTCCCCCCAGACCTTGGTGGGCCTTTACCCCCTGCCCCCCAACCCCCAGTCTGCCGCCACCCCGACACCAGGCCTGTCCCAGACTCTAACAGGTCTTCCCAGAGCCTGGGCCTGTCCCCTCCCTGTTCCAGGCTCCGCCAGAGTCCCATGTCCTGAACTCACCTAGGCTCAGATGTTGTGTGTGAGTGGGGTGGGGTGGGGGAAGGAGCTGCAGAGGGCACATCCCAGGAGCATGCCCTGCCCCGACACAGAACCTGGCCTCCGGAGACCAGTCCGGCCCTGTGGACACACGGCCAGCTGGCACAGGGCCGGGAGCTGTGACTCCCTCATCCTATCACAGTGAGTGGGGGTGGGCAGGGCGCTCATTTGAAGCTCATGCAGAATGAGCGGCTCCACGGCACTGCAGGTGGCCTGCCTCCGCCATGGGGGGTCTGGCAGGGTGGGTGGGCGGCAGCCCTGGCTGTTGGTTTCCGGACTTGGTGCGGTGGGCTCTGCGCTGAGCAGGCAGGAGTCCTGCAGCAGCAGCGTCCACCCCTGTGAGGCTGCAACTCAAATGAGCCACCCCGAGACTCCCTGGGCAGCCCAGAGGTGGTGGTGGGCGGAGCCGAGTGCTGTGGGACCCAGTGGGGCGCGGAGAGAGAACACCCTCCTGAAACAGGACTGTGGGGGGGCTGGGGGAAGGCCGCCCGCAGGCAGGCCTCTGCTTGGCCTCTCCTGAAGCCACTAGCCCCCGAGGGGGACAATCCACTCTTGGGGACCTCCTCGCATATTCCCATGGGAGTCCCCACCCCTGGGGCCCCGCGCACCTGGCCCGTCCCGGAGCCGCGACCTCCTGCAGTGGTAGGCTAGCTCCTGCTGGCAGTGGGCAGCGCGGGACACCGTGGCCAGCAGCTGCGCCTCGCTGGCCGCGTACTGGAAAGCTGCGATGTGGGGCTGCCCCCGGCTGGCGCCCTGGAACCGAGTGAGCGAGGAGCTGTTGTGCTGTAGGACAGTCCACGGGGCGTCTGGGGAGAGGTCGAGAGGGAGAGACCACTTCAGGCCCGTTCCCCAGGCCCCCTGGGTGGAGCCTACATGGCTAGATGGGGTGGGGGGCGGCAGCAGATCTGAGCTGCTCAGTTTCTAAGGTGACCCTTTCACAGCTCTCAAACTGGGGAGTTATGAATAGTCAGGGCATTAGTCTCCCAAAACTTTGATAGAAATGAAGAGCTGGTGACCTGCATGTGTGACCTGGCAGGGGCAGGAGACACAGGGACAGCCCATCAGTTTGAGCCAAACCTGCTGGTCCCCTCAGAGGAACAGCCACAGTCCAGGCACCAAGTCCTTAGACCAAGGGCTCAGCAGTGGCAGCTTGTTCCTGTGGATTCCCCCAGGCTGCGGCCCTAGACTCGGCTAAAGCACCTTGCGCCCCACTATCCCCAGGCCCGGGACAGACGGGGCCAGGTAAAGTGCAGGGTCGACCTTGGGGGCCGAGTCCTGATTTGTAGGCACAGAAACACGCATGGGCATGGACATATTTGTCTGCTGGTGGGCACGTGACCTTGCACTTGAGGTAACTGAGAGTTCCATGGCTTGGTTTGAAGGAAGGGAAGGGGTATGTCAGGGCGGCATCACTGCACCATCTGCACGCTGCACAGGAACCCTGGAAGCTGGGCTCTGACGAAGCGGGTGGTGTCAGGAGGGGAGAAAGATTCATTAGCAACCTATGCTATTCAGATGGACAACTTTGCTTGCAGGAGGTGAAAAGGACTTGGATTACCGAGAAAGCCCAGAAGCTGTAGCTTTCAGTACAGATTACACCTCAATGTGAAGGAAATGAAAACCCTAAAAAAAGTGCACTAATGAGCCACACATGACAAAAGTCGAAGAGATCAACGTTACCACTTTCGTCTGCTCCACAACCAACGCCCATGAAAGCAGTGGCTACAAAATCAAACAGCACATTGCACCGGCACATCTGCTGCACTGGGCCTCTTTAAAGTGTTCAAAAGCAAAGCTGTCACTTTGAAGACTGAGGTGCGCTTCACGAAAGCTTTATTTTTAAGGCCTGCATATGTGTATGAGAGCTGCCCGTTGCTAAGGAAGACTGCTGGAGCCGGGCGCGAACACCGCATGTGCGGCGGGATGCCAGGAGACTGAGTGAGTGCGTCTGGGAGGAAGGACAGGCAGCTTCTCGGTGGAAGCAAGGAGGAGGAGACTGGTCTCATGGGCTGAGGACGTGTCCTCAGGAGGTGCCACGCTCTGTCGAGGGCCACCGTGGACACGAAGAGGGTCCGTGATCCAGAGAAAGACCCTGAACGCGATGGATCGACACAGGGACCACAGTGATGGATCCAGCCTGTTTGGTGAGGATGATGTCACACGGGGCAATGTTGGTCTCTTGCCCCTCAGGGAGCCGTGAGTCGGGCTGACTCACCAGCACCTGACAATAGGACCCACGTCACAGTGTGTCCGAGTCCAGCTGGCAGCCGAGTGAATGACGGTTTTGTGCTAGAGAAAAGTGAAAGCCAATACAGGATGGTAACTCACCCGTTATGTTGCAAAACACCAGGAAGGGCTCCAGGGGGCCGCTGCCATCAGGGTCCACGTGGAAGAGCCCTGACGAGTTGCCTCTGTGCTTGTAGGCCTCGCAGGACTGCTCGTAGAGGGCTGCAAAGAAGCATCTCCCGTGGAAGGGGGACCGTGTGGACGCCAAGCTCAGCATTTGGGTGGGAGACAAGGAGAAGCTGAGCCCCTTGTTCTGTTTGCCCACCCAGCAAAAGCGTGGCCACAGCTAACATATACAGTGCCACGCTAACATATAGCACATACAGTGATTCTCCACATGTGTGCATGGCATTAGACTTAACTTGGTAGAACAAACACGTTAGAAATATTTTCACATACTTTTCATCCTTCCAAGGGGAATACAACTGCCTCACCATGCGGGGCTTTGTGTCGCCCGAGTTGAGGATGGCTCAGGCACTTTCGCCGGGCTGGAAAAGGGCCCCTTGGCTGCTGAGCTGCTCAGGAGACAGGCCTCGGGTCGCCTTTCAACAGGTCTACTTCTACTGCCCCCGAAAATCCTGAGCTTCCACAAAGCTCAGCTCTTCTCCAACACGCACTGAGCCACCAAGAATCGAGGGTGACTGTGCAGAGCTGCCGGTTTTAATGTGTTGTCACTGGGTGACTCGTGCTAGGGAATGGGTGAACTCTCCATCCATTGCTGATATAGATGCAGAGCTGCCCATGTCTCTGGGTCCCGCCGCCCCCACCTGCTCCCCCAACCCCAAGCTAAAGTAGCAAAGCTGGGAGGCCATCACACCAAGGCTTTGATTTTGGGGTGATGATTCTGACACCCAAGGTCACCTGGAGACATTTTCAGCCATCATCACGGAGTGTGGTGGTAGTGCCACTGGAATCTAATGGGCTGGGGCTAGGGGTGCTGCTATAACTCTGCAGCCCCCAACCCCCTCCCCCCAGCAGTTACTGGGCTGCAAATGTTAGTGATGCTGAGTTTGACAAACGCTCATCAAAATGAAGAAAGAAGGAGAAGGTGCATTTCAGTACAGTCTCTGTTTCCTCAGCAAAAAAATGGGGATTTTAGTAGCACCTACGTTTTGGAGCTGCCTTGCGGACTGAATTAGGAAACACAGACAAGGCACTAAACCGTCTGTCTTGTAAAAAGTCCTTCACATGTAGGAATAGTGCTCAGCACCATCACCATTATCACGATGACAATCATCACCATCACTGCCTCAGCCATCACCATCCTCACCCCCATCACCATCCTCACCACCACCATCATCTTCACCACCACCACAGTCACCATAGTCACTGCCACTAACACCACCAATGCCACCCCATCATCCTCACCCCCATCACCATCCTCACCACCACCATCATCTTCACCACCACCACAGTCACCATCGTCACTGCCACTAACACCAGCAACGCCACCCCATCATCCTCACCACTATCACCATCCTCACCACCACCATCACAGTCACCACCATCACAGTCACCATCGTCACTGCCACTAGCACTACCAACGCCACCCCATCATCCTCACCACTGTCCCCATCCTCAGCATTACGCCCACTAACACTGCCCCCTCATCACCATCACCAGCATCATCTTCACAATCTCATCATCATCACTCTTAAGTACTACCAGGGTAGTAAGGGTCTTTTTTAGGAATGTGTTCCCATGGCATTTAGGCCACTCTGCCAAGGTTCCCCCGGAGACACTGTTCATTTTGGGAGCATTAATGACGACACACCTTGCGCTGCTGCCCGGAAGTGCAACCAAAACGACGGCCACTTCAAGAGCCCAAACAGGAGGTCGTAATCGGCAGCGTGCTTTTCTCTCTGATTGCATTTACTTTGCTTACACACGTTTCCCTTTTGTCTTTTCCCCTTTTCTGCCAGTTTGGATATTTTGGGAAGTGGCATAAGCTGGCACTTGGACGAATGTTGTTTGCCAGACCCTGGCTGTCATGCAGAGACCCGTGCACACACCCTAAGGGATCCCCAGCGGCCAGGACAGACTGACAGGGCAGGCTGTGGCATGGTGCTTACAGTGGTGGCACGTGGCGCCCGTGTAGCCGGTGCCGCTGCAGTTGCAGTAGAAGTTGTTCCAGGTCTGGGAGCACCGGCCGCCATGCTCACAGTAGTTGGGCAAACACCTGCAAGAAGAAGCAGAGGCGTCTCTGTCCCCTGGGGCCACACACACCCAATTCAATGTGGCTTTTGATGCTGTAAATTTGGCTCCTTCCCCCAGGAGGGAGCTCTTAGATAGCGCAAACAGTCATTGTGTTGTGCTATTAACCACAAGGTCAGCAGTTTGAGTCCACCCAGAGGCACCTTGAAAGAATGGTCTGCCAGCCCACTTTGCAAACACCCGTCATTACAAACCTTATGCAGTCAGACTTGTACCCAAAAGGGCCCAGCAGTCAGACCAGCCCACAGCCCTCTGGTACCAGCCCTGTGGACTTGGCAGTAATGGACATGCCACGCTCCAATGTCACCATGCATTTGTGACAGGGCACCTGTGGCTTCTCCGTCCCTTGTCCTGGGGAGCTGGTCCAGCCCTCCACATGTGCATAGAGTAGAATGGCATCTTACTGTGTTGGATTGCCCCACTCTTTATATTTCTAAAGGAAGAAATGCCGTTGAAGGGGACGATGGAAATTGGAAAGCATAGCAAGATGGCAGGGCAGACGGGGGCTCTTGCTACACAGCCCGCCTGGGCTGGGAATCGGGGCTCATATACCATCAGTGTAATTTTCCCATTTAGACTTTGAATTAAAGGCCATTTGGGACGAAAGCTTTATGCACCTGTGTTTCCCAAGAAACCCCAGTAAACCCACAACTCCCCATGCTTGACGGGGACTGTACCACCTGCTTAATCAAAACCCAGGAGGGGACACTTGAAAATCCAGTTTCAGGACGTCATTGAATTCCAATCGGCCAGGGTCCTACTGATTTCCTTTATTATAAAAAGTAAATATTCACTATGAAATAATCAAACTCTCCCAAAGAATACAAAAAAGTAAATCCCATCTGAAATCTGAGCATGTAAAACAACCACTGCAATGATGCTTGCACACATGCTCAGATGTAAGGGTAAGAGCTGCATTGTATGACACATGTACTCATATGTTAGGGTTCAGATCTGTCTGCATACTCATGTGTGAAGATATAACATGTGAATGATCTGGGATGCTGGATACCACCCTTAGCCATGAATTGATAATAAGGCATGTGCATTTTCATGGCAACAAATCTCTCTTTATGTTAACCCTTCCTATGAGTCATAGAAATCCATTAACACTGTTATAATTTATTTTAAATATTATGTATTGGAGTCTACTGGAAGCCTAGTGTGGTGAGAAGGGTTTGTAAAACATTAAAACCAGTGGCAGAAACAGTGACTGGTGATTCCTCAGAGACCCGGACGCACCTCGCTGCTCTCTTCAGCAGACAACCTGGAGAACACGTGTCACGTCTGAAGAGCTAAGTTACCGTGAGCAGAAGAGTGGAGGTGAAGCCTTCCACCTGGAACCGCCCTGTTCTGATGGAGCCACAGTTCCCAGCCCATACGCCTTCCACCCAAATGTTGTCATTTGCAACCCAGCATTTTACACAATCACCAGTCACATTTTTGTTTGGAACGATGAGAACTGGAACTGGGCTGCTTCCGGTGTAACTAAGCTGGGGGTGGGGAGAGAAATGACCCTGAGCCCCCCACCCCCACCCCCAGCTGTGTTCTTCCTGGTGAGCTGCCATCAGCATCTCAGGGGAAGGGATGTTCTGCCGAAAGCTGTTCTTACCTGTCCAGGATGCCACAGGTGTCTACCTGGAGGTCGCTGAAGTTCCCCAGGGACCCCAGCTGCACTGCAATCAGGTCCACCTCTTGGGTATTGATGGAGATGTCCCTCAGACAGCCCTGGAAGCCGCTGAGGGTCAGTGCACACGCAGGCCCAGAGCCCAATCGAGGGCACCCTGCTGGGTGGGAGAAGCAGACATCAGAGCAAGGTGGTGACCAGGACACCTTGCTGCAGGGCACATTGGTTCCCTCCGTTTATGGCTGCCTGAGATGTCCAGTCCCTGCCCCTGCCAGGAAGGCCTCCCTGCTCCTTTACGAAAGGAGGGATGGAGCTGGGCTAAGATGAAAGGCTCCGACGAAGTCTAGCCATGCTCCTTTCCTAAAGCACGAAGGGAAAAGAGCCCCTGCAGCATGGTCACCAGGCGTGGGAAAAGTGAAATGTGCATGGATTTAGCACTGGACAGACTCCAACATCAGTCAAGGACAGTTACCACCCGGATGCTTCCTCTTCTCAGGAAGCTGAGTTGGGGGCCAATTGCAGCACATCGTCCCATCTTGAGTCCCCATGGGGGACCCATCACAGCACATCGTTCCATTGTGAGCCCCCATGGGGGACCAATCACAGAACATAGTCCCATTATGAGCCCCTGTGGGGGGACCAATCAAAACACATTGCCCCATCACGAGCCCCCGTGGAGCACCCCAGCGTGCAGCCTTGCAGTGTCAGGTGCAGTTACCCCGAAACATGGACCGTGCTCTCGTCTCCAGGCAGGGCATGCTGCAGCTTGGATTGGTCTCTACCACCTCACCACCATTTAATATATTGGGCCTGTAAGAGTATTAACTCCACAAAATATTGAGCAACAATTAATTACCTGCTAGAAACAGTAGCTACTCTGTTAATTTCCTTTTCTCATTAAACATACTCCTCACTTGCCCAGAATAAACGATACTCGAGGCAGGCGCGAGCCAAGCGTGGAGTGCCATCAGGATGGACAGCAGAGCAGATGCACCGAGTGCACTGCCGCTGACAAGAAGAGCGGGTCGATCGCATGGAGGGCATCACAGCCGGAGTCACTGTGGAAGGTCGGATGTGCAGACTCGGAGGAAGCTCAGTCCTGCATTGCTGGAGTTTGTCCAGGAGGGCCAGCTCCTCTCAGGGCGGCAGGTGATTTGCTACTGGGCTCTTTGTACCAGGTCCACTGAGCAGGTGGCCAGTATGAGTGCCTGGAGCCCGAGTGTGAAATCAAAAGACTCCACTGGGGCTTGAGGGGCTCTGACATCAGGCACCCTTGAGAGGAGGGGATAAGTGCAGGGATGGGTGCTAGATGCAGGGCAGCCCCTCAGAGAACACGTCACGGAGGAGCCTGGTCTACAGGAAAGTGGAACACAAACAGCAATGGCCTGATGCCCCTGCAGTGGGTACAGAGCGCTTTGATCTGGACCACTTCTGTCGTAATGAGATTACTTGAGACCGAGAAATCACCCTCCCCACCCCGCCTCACCACCACTGTGGTTCTCAGCCCAAAGGACCAGCCCACCAAAGACCGCCTTTGGTGGAGGAGTTTTACAAAAATAGTTTCTTTACTCAGAGTGGTGCCTGGAAACTCTTCTCTGGGTCTGCACCAGAGAAAGAGGGAAGGAAAGGGAAGCAGATTGTGAAAGTCTCAAAATGAGGGACAGACTATCTATTGATCTATAGTCTGTCATGTGTCATCCACGTATCTATCTGTCATCTGTCACCCTATCTACCTCCCTCCTTCCCTCCCTATCTCAAATCCACTGCTGTCAAGTTCATCTGATCCACAATAACCCTGGAAGACAGAGTAGAACTGCTCTTTGGGGTTTCCAAGTCTGTAATCTTCATGGGAGCAGACAGCCTCATCTTTCTCTGGCAGAGATACTGATGGGTTTGAACTGCCAACCTTGCCGGTAGCAGTGCAGCACTTACCCCACAACTCTATCAGGGCTGTCTACTGCTTATGGGAAGCAATAGACAATTGATACAAGAAGAGAGAGAGGAAGGAGCAGAAAAATAAAACTTTAATGACTGAAAACTTCCTGAATTGCTTGAAAAACATGAATCTGTAGATGCAAGAACCTCAACAAACAGCACGTTGGATCATCATAGAGACCCCCAGCCGCACCCACTGCACAGCCGACAGTGAAAGACAAGGGCGGAAAGGGAGTCCTGGCGCAGTGAGGGAAACAACGCACTATTCTCTGGATGCGTCGGACAATCACAGCAGACGTTTTATCTGGACTAATGAAGGCCAGAAAGCAACGGAACCGTGTAGTCAAAGGGTCAAAATTAATTCTATGCTCAGGAAAACTACTTCTCAAAAGTGAAGGCGAAATAAAACATCCCAGAAAAGAAAAGAGTGAGAGACTGGGGTGCTAGCAAATATGCCTGAAAGAGATGAGGGGTCCTTTGGGACAAAAGGAAAGGAAGTCAAACAGTCGCCCAGTCCTCGCCAAGAACAGCCGGGAGATGGGGAAGACGGGCGGGCATGAAAGACGGCGTCTCATCCCTTTTCATTCTTCTCCTAACAAATCCAAATGGCATAAGGTTGCAGAACTCATACTTATTAGATATTTAATATCAAATATTACATTTCACATTTAAATAGCATTAAAATATTACATATTAATATTTAAACCCAGTAAAATTATAGTACAGAAACATAATGTAATAAATTATTATATATTCAGTAGCAAACATATTAGCCATTTAAATTTAATGTAAATATTACATATTAATATTTAAATATAATAAGATTATAACATAGAAACATGAAGTGTTTGTGCTGATAATATCCAAAAGAAAAAAGTGGAATGACTTGTAGCAGTTTTTTATCTTACCAGAATTAAATTATTATTAATATGAATTAGAGAGTAATAAATTAAAAATGTGAATTTTAATCTCTACAGCAGTCACTAAGGAAACAACATTTATAAAGCAATCACTCAATAAAAAGGCAAAAGAATCAAAAGCCTACAAAGGAAAAAGGGAACAGAAAATACTTTAGAAATATAGAAAACACAGCAAAATGGCATATGCAGTGTGGATAAATTTCAAAATTATTATGGTACATGAAAGGTCCTAGACACAAGAGACAACCCATTGAGTTATTCCAAGTATATGAAATGCTCAGACAAAAAAGAGGAAGTCACAAAGATTAATGACTGTCTAGGATTGGGGATGGGGTTAGGGTTTGATTTTGAATGAACGTGAGTTGCTTATTTGGGAGAAATGGAAATATTCTAAAAATGGATAGTGGTGTTGGGCACACAGCCTATCCATTTACTAAAAATTGTTGAATCACACTCTTTAGATAGACAGATTATACATCCATAAAGCTGCTTAAAAACAGCATCGTTCTTCATGTTTGCTAAGTCCCAGGATTCCGGTACCCATAATATAACTTTAAAAACTCATGACTTTATTTTTCCCATTGTGTCAAGCACATTTGTACATTTGCTGCCATCATCATTTTCAAAACATTTTCCTTCTACTTGAGCCCTTGGTATCAGCTTCTCATTTTTCCCCTCCCTCATCCATGCTGCCTCCCTCATAAACCCTTGATAGTTTATAATTTTTCATGTCTTACACTGACTGATGTTTCCCTTCACCCACTTTTCTGTTGTCTGTCCCCCTGGGAGGGGGTTATATGTAGATCATTGTGACCAGTTCCTCCTCTCCCCCCCATCTTCCCTTTACCCTCCTGGTATGGCTACTCTCAATATTGGTCCTGAGGGGTTTATCTGTTCTGGATTCCCTGTGTTTCCAGCTCTTATCTGTACCTGTGTACATGCTCTGATCTAGCTGGATTTATAAGGTAGAACTGGGGCCGTGAAAGTAGGGGGAGGAAGCATTAAAGAATTAGAGAGGAAAGGTGTATGTTTCGTCGGTGCTATACTGCACCCTGAGTGGCTCATCATATCCGGAGACCCTTCTGTAAGGGGATGTCCAATTGCCTGCAGATGGGCTTTGGGTCTCCACTCCGCACTCCAATAATATGATTTTTTTGTTGTTGTTCCGGGTGTTTGATGCCTGATACCTGATCCTATCGATACCTCATGATCATACAGGCTGGTATGCTTCTTACATGTGGACTTTGTTGCTTCTCAGTTATATGGCCGCTTGTTTATCTTCAAACACTCAAGACCCCAGTTGCTATATCTTTTGATAGCCGGGCACCATCAGCTTTCTTCACCACATTTCTTATGCACCCGCTTTGTCTTCAGTGATCGTGTCAGGAAGGTGAGCATCACGAAATGCTAAGTTATTAGAACAAAGTGTTCTTGCATTGAGGGAGTACTTGAGTAGAGGCCCAATGTCCGTCTGCTACCTTAATACTACACCTATAAATATATGCACATAGATCTATTTCCCTATTATCATATATAATATATTTACATATGTACATGCCTGTATTTAGACCTCTATGCGTGTCCTTTGCCTCCTAGCTCTTTCCTCTATTTCCTTTTATTTTCCTCTTGTCCCACTGTCATGTTCAGCCTCCATTTAGGTTTCAGTAATTCCTCCCGGTCACATTGTCCTTGATCAAGCCCTACCAGTCCTCCTATACCCTCCTCGCCATTGATTTTAGATCACTAGTTGCTTGCTTGACCCTGGGCTTGTTAACACCACTTCCTTTCCCCACCTCCCCTCTCCCACGTCCCCTGTGACTGTCGGTCTGGGTGTTTTCTCCTCGGGATTGATTATCCACCTACTTATCTAGATAGACCTGCAATCATGACTTTGCTAAAGACACTCCTGCCCCTTTGCTCACCACCAAAGTAATAGGTCTCTCCCGAATCAATTTCCACGGGAACCACAGCGTGGGCGGTAGAGGCCATGTCGTCATCCACTGTCAAAATCAGGTGATTCCTCTTGGCTACGAGAGAGACGGAGTGCCACTGTCCATCATTCAGCCCAGCACCTGAGGGACCAACACCAGGTAAAAGAGACACCATCACCCACAGGCCTGGTGAGGACGGGGCAACAGTGATATCAGCCATGCAGTGGATCCGTCAAGTGCAGAAACCGAGGAGGCTGTCCCCTCTGTGTGGAAGGAGGGTGTGGGCTCACCTCCATGTAGAGTGAACCCTGGAAGTGTGAACATCTAGAGCAGCAGTTGTCAACCTGGGGTCTCCACCAGTTTGGGGGTCGAATGAACCTTTCACAGGGGTCACCTGATTCATAACAGTAGCAAAATGACAGGAAGTAGCAGCGAAAATAATTTTATGGTTGGGGGGGGGCGTCACCACAACACAAGGAACTATATTAAAGGGTCGCGGCGAACCACTGACCTAGAGTCTCCCATCATCTGACTCGGGGCACCCTCCATCTCACATTCACGACACTCAGCTCTCAGGAGACTCAGAACAGTCATTGTCCCAAATCCCAGGGTAAATGACAACCGCCTCATGTTACTTCCTACGTTTTCATGAACCCTGCTTAGTAAAATATCTCCTTTCTACACTCTATCTAGGCAGATGCTTTAGATGTTTAGGAGGATATCGATAAAATGTAAAATTCACAAGAGATGGTGTGTGTGTGTGTGTGTGTGTGTACAGGCAGGCCCGGTGTCTCATGTAAACAGTAACATCCATTTTACTTCACTGTCACGTTGTGCTTTGTTTTCCAAACTTCCACAAAGGACTTGAGCTGTTGCGTAATCAGGAGACAACCTCTCTCCTGGGTCGTAAAGGTCAGACGGTCCCTCTAGGGAGGCACAGGTGGGTCTCAAGGATCCCAGTGAAGCACTACCTTGCTCCTGCCCCAGAAGGAGAGAGCGGAAGCTGCTGGAGGACAGCAGTAGACGTGCTAGTGAGGCTCCACGTCAGGGGAACATCAACCTGGTGTCACTCTGCAGATACAGCTGCTCCTGGCTGTCCTCGGTGGCCCAGCAGACCAGATTTGGGGACACACTTTCCCAGAACTAGGTCCAGACAAGGTGGGGCAAACCCTGGGCCATGAGAACAGGCTCAGAGCAGCACAAGCTCAGCCTGTGGCTTCGGTCTTACTACTGAAGAAAGAGGGTTTTCAAAGACTCCCTGTTCTGGGGTCTGAGGTAACAGGGGAGAGAGCCACAGAGCAGGGTGGGGCTCTGTTCTACCAGCAGCCCTGGTGTTGCTATAGGGAGCCTTGAGCCCTGGGTGGCACGGAGATGGGTGGGAGTTCTCCCACGGCCCCCCCAGCTGTTCCCATCCTGCTTGCCCCTGAGGAAATCCGTGGCCTCCGCTCTTCTCTCCAGCAAGCACCTGCCCTCCTTCCAGCCCGCGTTTGCCTCCTGGCTGGATCTGCACCCCATGGCCTCTGGATGTGCAGACTCACCTGAGGTGTGAAAAGCAGAGTCTGGTGGGAACTGAGAAGCTCGCTTTCCAACAGGCTCCCGGGGGGGAGCTGGACATGAAGTGTCTGTCGGGAGGGACGCTGAATAAAAGTCCCAGCAGAGTACCCAAGGACGCCCCTGTGACTTGACAGATTATCTTGGTGGCAGGGGCAGGAGAGGTGGTGATGGCCCCCCTGGGGGGCATGGTCCTACGGGTATCTGGTCCAGGGGACCACAGGGAGCATATTTCAGAGGGCAAAGATCCTGCCTCTGGCTGTCGTCACTTCTGGGCAGGAGCCTGTCCATAGTCCTGGTCCTCCCCAGGTGAAGGGACCTCATGCAAATGCCTGCACGGAGGGGCAGGGACTACCACAGCTGACCAGGGCTAACTCTGCCAGGCCTCGCCCCAGCTACATAAAGGGAGCAGGTGTCCCCAGAGCTCTCGGGTCCCCGACTTCCCCATGAAGAGCTCGACTAGTCTGTTAGTCTTCCTGATTTCTAAATGTTGGCTGGTGTTTGAAAAGGAAACTGTCCCTGAGCCCATCCATATCAAAGACAGCCGAGGGGCAGGGTACGGGCCCTGGGCCCCTGCAAACCAGCATGGGAGTCACCAGAAGAAGCATTTGGCTAACCTGTGCAGTGGGTTGTAAGTGCGTTGGTCTCTGGTGTGATCTTCACAAGGGAGGCAAAGAGAGATGAAATTGCATGCGGCATCAAGCATGGTCTTGGTATGCAGACTGGCTAGAATAATACTTTAAACCAGCGGTTCTCAACCTTCCTGATGCTGCGACCCTGTAATACAGTTCCTTATGTTGTGGTGACCCCCAACAAGAAAATTATTTTTGTTGCTACTTCATAACTGTAATTTTGTTACTGTCATGTATTGGGTGACTCCTGTGAAAGGGCCATTTTGACTCCCAAAGGGGTCGCGACTCACAGGTTGAGAACCGCTGCTTTAAACACTTTAAAATGCCAGTTTGCCCTGTTTTACGTTGTTATAAACTCTGTCTGTGCATTAAAGCATTTATGTACATTTTAACCCAATTCAGTTCCATGTTTAAGGCATTTTAACTTTCATTCCAAGTAAACATAATAATGCACAGAAAATTACTACTTTAGATCTCTAATAGCCAAGAAAAGTAATAAGCCACTTTTTTTTTTTTTCTGTAAGAGAGAGTTTTATATAAAGGGTAAGTGCATATCAAGAAGACATTCCAACCCAAGCCAACAAGTCCAATACTAGCCCCTATGTCTGACACCAATCCACAAAGTCCTCCTCCATCTCACAAAACACACACAATGACGCCAACTGCAGGAGGAAAGCAGAGTCAGTGAATGTGTAAGCATCTCAACACTGGCAGGGGTCTCCACAGGGCTGCTCCAGCACCCACAGCTGCATCAGGGTAGGTCCATGCTGTGTCTCCTCAGGGATGTCTTGCAAGCTGAAGCAGGGAACTGCTAAGGCAGCTGCACCCTGGTTTGACCATCACAAAACAAGAGACACAAGAACTAGAAAGACGAGGCTCACCAAGCCGCTTATCCCTCCACCCTTCAGTTAACCTCACATGTGTTTATTTGCCAGGTTGGCACACTACTTCAAGGTCTTTCGCAACTGCTTTTCTTTTTTTTTTTTTTTTTGAGGATGGTGCAGAACCAGGCGATAGGTTCTTTTATTCTGTCGGGTCACCCTGTCAAAGCTACTCACAGACAACCAATGGGAACAGCTCTGAAGCCACTCTTATTTAGTGGAAGAATGTAGTTTATTAGGACAACAATCCATAAGGAAACCAGATACTCTGCTGTGTGGTTCAGGGAGTCCCTGGCTCACAACAGGATCAGCCCCTAAAGACGTCTCTAAGTGGAGTTTGTAAGTCCAGTCCACCCAGAGGCACGCTGAAGAAAGGCCTGCCATCTCCTGCAGCATCAGCCACGCAGATGCTGCAGGGTACATGGGTGGCCTGCACACACATGGGCACCTCGCGTGGGGGGTAGACCCAACCCACGGCAACCGGCTTATTGGTGCCAGACACTTGAGTTCACAGCGGCTGCGTGTTGCTACGTGATAATCACACCCAAGCTGGCAGTTTTAAACATGCCTATCACATGTCCTTGCTGTCAGTATCTCCTGCTAGGCACCAGGTTGGTACAACATGCATATAAATGGCATGGAATAAATGAGTATAAACGGCACAACACGAGCACAAGAAAGAGCACAACGTGGTACAACATTCATGTAAAAGGAAGTTCACGTACTGGGACTCACCTAGAAAAGTAGGGACACTGAGGGTGCTGTTGTCTTAAGGTTGGCTGTGAGCTTCTCTGAGACCTGAGGTGGTGCTGACATGTTTTCTGCGGACACTCAGGTGGTTGAGCTGGAGGGTGGGGGGGCTGGGGGGAGGGGTCTCTGGGACCTGGGATGATGGAGTCACAGGGGGGTTTGTGGGGCCTGAGATGACTGGTCTGTGTGTCTGTTAGTCTTCCTGATTTCTAAATGTTGGCTGGTGTTTGAAAAGGAAACTGTCCCTGAGCCCATCCATATCAAAGACAGCCGAGGGGCAGGGTACGGGCCCTGGGCCCCTGCAAACCAGCATGGGAGTCACCAGAAGAAGCATTTGGCTAACCTGTGCAGTGGGTTGTAAGTGCGTTGGTCTCTGGTGTGATCTTCACAAGGGAGGCAAAGAGAGATGAAATTGCATGCGGCATCAAGCATGGTCTTGGTATGCAGACTGGCTAGAATAATACTTTAAACCAGCGGTTCTCAACCTTCCTGATGCTGCGACCCTGTAATACAGTTCCTTATGTTGTGGTGACCCCCAACAAGAAAATTATTTTTGTTGCTACTTCATAACTGTAATTTTGTTACTGTCATGTATTGGGTGACTCCTGTGAAAGGGCCATTTTGACTCCCAAAGGGGTCGCGACTCACAGGTTGAGAACCGCTGCTTTAAACACTTTAAAATGCCAGTTTGCCCTGTTTTACGTTGTTATAAACTCTGTCTGTGCATTAAAGCATTTATGTACATTTTAACCCAATTCAGTTCCATGTTTAAGGCATTTTAACTTTCATTCCAAGTAAACATAATAATGCACAGAAAATTACTACTTTAGATCTCTAATAGCCAAGAAAAGTAATAAGCCACTTTTTTTTTT
>NW_022103899.1:65214175-65229325 GCF_000313985.2 Echinops telfairi
TCTGTGGGGGCTGGGATGATGGAGTCACAGGAGCGTCTGTGGGGGCTGGGATGATGGAGTCACAGGAGCGTCTGTGGGGGCCTGGGATGATGGAGTCACAGGAGCGTCTGTGGGGGCTGGGATGATGGAGTCACAGGAGCGTCTGTGGGGGCTGGTGTGATGGAGTCACAGGGGGGTTTGTGGGGCCTGAGATGACTGGTCTGTGTGTTTCCACTTTGCAGGCAGCTGTGCTAAGTTACCTGCTGTGATCTTGCTCTCTCCTTGTCCCAGAGGTCTGTGCAGGCTCAGTGTGAGGCTCCCATCTCTGAGAACAAGTAGAAGGTCCCCAGAAGCCTGATGAAGCTGGCTGGACAGCAGGCGTCCTGCTTGGTTCCACGTTCGAAACTGGAAGCTAACAGTGACACCATCTACCCCCGGGAAGCCTGTCAGGGCCAGGGAGCTCTGGGGGGTCAGGAACGTCACTGGCACCATCTGGGGCTGTGAGCAGGAGAACGACGTGCTGCCCTGGGACCAAAGGAGGGGGGTCATAGGTCAGGGCACGAGCTGTCACCGGGAGCTCCCACAAAACCCACTTCCATGGCACCGATCTCAGAGTACCATCCGCCTGACCCATCGTGAGGTCCCAATAAGCAGGTCCCTGACCCGTCTCCCATCCTTCCCTCAACGTAACTGAGTCCGGCGGACATTTGTAGTGCACTGGCTGTGCTTGCCGGGTGGGCACCAGCCCTGCCCTCCACCATCCCTCCGCTTCCATCTGTCCCCAGGCCCCCAGCCCCTGGATTACACAGATGTGGTCGATTGGGGCACCTCACCCAGACCAGACACTTTGTTCACTTTGTGTGGGTGTTTCGTGTGCTGCTCGGGCGAGGGTGGGGGGGCATTTCTCAATGGCTCAGCTTTGCTGTCAACACCCCTGCACTCAGGAGCACAGAAGGGGCCACTTTGGCCACATGGGGCCGGTGTCCCTCCTACGGTATCTCCCCACCACAGCCCCAGAGACTCCTACCATAAAGAAGACCCGTGGACTGTGACGCTTGGCCAAGCCAATGATGTCCTCTCCGTTGAAGTGGACATTCTCTAAGCAGCCCTGGAAATGCCTTCTTTGAAATGTCACCAGTTTTCCAGGTGCTGAAATCCCCCCGAAGCTGGTCTTAGAAAGAAAAATGACATTGGTAATACTCTTCCGTGACCTGAGAACTTGCTCAAAACCTCTCTGATTCATGGTCACGCAGGCATAGCTACCGCCCTGCATTACCATGCTTGCTCCTTGTCAATGAAACCCTAAGAAAAAAAAAAAAAGAAACCCTAAGAGACTCGCAAACGCTTTTGCTGTGGGTACCGATATCCCCGGCCACCAGAATGCTGCTCTCTGCCACCAGGAGACTGTGTGAGTTAACATCTGACTGTCCCTGCCAGCCCGCGAGGCACCCTCCTCCCTCAGCCCACCGAGGTCCCCACGAACAGCTTCCTTTAAGGATGGGGCTTTGCGTGCCTGGGCTAGCCCTTCTCTGTTGCTGCTGTGGGCAGGACAGTGGCATTGAAGAGCCTCAGGGGCCCCATGTGGCACAGGTGGGAGAGGCCTGCACTGCGGGGTCCCCTGTGCTACCAGGCTGACACCTCCCTGGGCAAGACTTTGTCTGGGATCACACCCCAGCTGCTCTCCTTCCCTGCCTGCTGCCCTCACCCTCCTGGCCCTGCTGTGGGCCCTCATGTCCAGGGTCCGGTCTGGGGGGTTGGACATTCCAGTCACAGAGTCCCCACCCTGGCAAGTTTGCCCCCACCTCATGATGAAGATCCAAGTGGCTCAGGTCCCCCGGTGCCTGGAAGTGCCTCGTGTGGCCATCTATTGTGAGGGTCACCTGCTGGCCCGCGTGCTCCAGGAAGACAGCATGCCAGTGCTGGTCGTCCAGGAGGCTGCCCAGTGCAGCGGGGCTGGGGGCATGCAGGGACGCAGGGGCCGCTCCACCTGGGGGCCCAGAAAGCAGGGCTGGCTCCACCTAACCGAGTGCAGGTTGGCTGAGAACGTCCCAACCCTGTGCTGCTGGCTGGCCCCAACCCTAGAACACAGGGTTACAGCAGCTGACATCACGCCCGCTCCGCTCCCAGTGACTCTGTGTGCCAGGGCAGAGCTGTGCCCATGAGGTTTCAAGGGCTGGCTCATCAGATATCTGCCACCAGGTCTTTCTTCCAGGGTCCTCCCTTGGGATGGGCTTGAAGCTCCAACCACTCAGTTAGCAGCCGGGCACGGGGTCTCCCAACAGTATGAACCCGGCTCACTGTGCCCAGTACGTGCACCCACGTCCTCCGATTCCACCCCTAGGACAGCCTCTCCTTGCCCCGCCCACTGCCCTCACTACCTCTCATGCCTGCACAGCCCTTGGAAATGTCTGCCACGAATTCTTGTTCGTACCACGGCATCTGTGCCCTTGTCTGATGATAGAACAAGGGTCCTCTCCAGGGTGATCTGTCCCCCAGGAGGCACCTAATGACATAATGACATTTTCGTGGTCCTAATCAGGGTTGCACCTTGTAGGAGGAGGTCAAGGATGCAGTAAGCACCCTACAATGTTCAGGGTGCCTCCCCCCAAGTCTGTTGAGCCGACACGTTGGTTGGACTGAGGGGGAAGCCCGGGATTCCACTAATAGCTGCATTTACCCATGAGCAGAGTGTGAAGGCTGCCGCCCTGGACAGCGGGGACGCGTAAACATTCCCCACGAGCACACGGCTACAGACACAAGGGAGACCTGTGTGTCTGTGAGGCCTGGGAGAGGCTGGCACCAAACACGTTGGCACGCACGCAGGGCATCCACGTACTCAGGTGATGGAATCCTTTCTGGTACAGGTACCTGAGCTGCCGAGTAACAAGAGCCGCCCTCGGACGAGTGCCAGGGTGATGTGAGCTCCGTCTGTCCCCTCCCTGTGGAGCAGGACCCCCTCCTTCTGCCTCGTCTTGAACTTCAGAGAAATGGCATCTTTCGCTGGGAGCGCGACATTCAGAGCGGGTCTGTAGATCAGGGAACTGTGGCCATCGAAATCCACCACCTCCGATCCTGCATAGAGATGGTAAGTCCCTCTAAGTCTGCCTCCTTCTCCTAGAAGTGCTCCCATGTACGGGCACACAGACGTGCACACACACAGATGTGCACACAAACACACATGTCCATGCACGTCAAATGCGACCTTGCTGACCTGTCGAGAGCTCTGGTGCTGCCGTGGTTAAGAGTTCGGCTGCCAACCAAGGTGCTGCCTGCAGTTCAAAACCACTGGCCACCCCAAGGGAGAAAGACGAGGCTTTCTACTCCCGTAACAGCTTGTCTTGGAAACTCACCGGGGCAGTTCCGCCCTGTCCTCTAGGGCAGCGCCGAGCCCGGTGTCTCGGCGTTTCTCCCGACAGGTGCTGATACCTGCAAATTCTATCTGCAGCCTTTCCTAGCAACATCCCCCGACGTTCACCACAGTGGATGTTCTTCTTAGAGCTGTGGGCATGGTGCGACTCCATCGAAGGGGGCTGTGAGTAGGAATCAACCCCACACAGTGAATTGTGTTCTGTTTGCAGCCAGACAGTGGTGATTCAAGCCACAGAACAGGCTTTCCAGACGGTGCTGTCAGTCTGACCCGTGGACTGTGTCCATCGCCCCATGGAGGGGCTTCCTCCTTTTGGACCTCCGCACCACCAAGTGCGTGAGAAAAAGTCTCACCATCCTGGCTCCAAACCTAGTGCAGAGGGTTTGTTGAAAAGACCCAGATCGTCACCGTGGGCAGGAAAGTGCGCGTATCTGACGGGGATGGGGTTGTTCACCAAGGCTCCCGGACCTGGACATTTTCCCAACGTTTTCCAGAGTCAAATGGCGCAGGACTGCCCTGGCGTCCTCTGCTGAGACCATCGCCACGGGCAGCACGCCCAGTCCCCAGGCCACACCAGTTTGTCCTCTGAGCAACACCTATCCTCAGGTCATGTGAACTGTGTCTCTACGAGGTGGTGTGGTCCCACCGGCGGCTGAACTGACAAGCACCTTAGAGCAGCCTGGAACATCTCAGCCCCACGCCTGCCATGCCTGTGGCTCTGGCTCCACTCAGGAGCTGGTTCGACCCACAAGCCTCCGGGGCTGTGGGTTCCTCAGACCAGCAGCTGAAGACATTACCAATTCCCTGTCATGCCGTCTTTATCCCCTGGGCATCTGCCATGGTCTCTTCTTGTGACAAAACACACCTCTCCTCCAGAAATGACTTCACCACAGTGCTATCAATGGTCTCATGATCACGGCGCTAGCTATAACCTATTTCTTCTCTCAAGTAGTCAATATCTGATCAGATCATCATAATATCTCTGAGGTAGTTAGTTTATTGTGCCACCCTGGCTGATAACACATCTGGGGTTAATTGAAAGGTGGAGGGATAAATGGCTCAGTGAGCCTCACCTTTCTAGTTCTCAGGTCTCTTGCTTTCTGATGGTCAGACCAGGGTGCAGCTGCCTTAGCCAGTTCCCTGCTTTAGCTGGCAAGGCTCACTTCCTGAAAGACATCCCTGAGGAGAAGCCACATGGACCTACCCCGATGCAGCCCTGGGCGCTGGAACACCCGTGCGGAGAACCCTGCCAGCGCTGAGATGTTTACACATTCACTGACTTGGCTTTCTGCCTGCAGTGGCATCATTACATCTGTTTTGTGAGATGGAGGAGGACTTTGTGGACTGGTGTGGGACATATGGGTTAATGATGGACTTGTGGGCTTGGGCAGCACTGGGTTGAGATGTTTTCTTGATGCGCACTTAACCTTTATATAAAACTCTCTCTTATACATGAGTTTCTGTGGATTTGTTTCTCTATAGTACCCAGACTATCACAATCTCAAAGCGGTCTCACAGCTGGGCTCAGACCCCTGCCCCCAGTCCCTCAACCCACTTCCTTCTTGTTTCAATACCTGACCTGAGGCAGATCTCATGTGTTCATGGAGGGAGGATATACCCACTTGAGGATCTGCCCTTATTCTACTGCTGAAAAGCCAACCATCCCAGCAACAGGGTCATCATGAGCAGCTACACGCAGCGGCAGCACAGCGCAGGTTGCCATGGGGATGCAGCAGGTTGCCATGGGGACAGAGAGGAATGGTTTCTGACCTGGAAGTTGTCGGGAAAGAACAGGACCGAGAGGATCCATTTTCCACTCAATGATCCAAACACATTTTATTACAAGTTCCTGACTGAAGTCCTTCCAACCACACACACTGACTCCGCTTCCTCCCTGAGCTCCCTGTCCCCAGGCTTCCTGCTCCTCTCACTCGGACACTGTCCTTGTAAGGCCACCCTTTGCATCTCTCTCGGGGGCAAGCACCTCCCTCGTGTGATTTCCCTCAGAGACCTGTCTCTCGTGGGGCCGTCGGGGTGAGCTCATGTCCAGACCTGAGGGTCACTGAAAGCCATGAGCTCGGGGGTTCCACCAGGCTTTCGCTGACCAGTGAGCCTGCCTATTAACACAGTATTGAGTTTTGTTCTGTCAATCTGCACTCAACTCATTTTAAAAGCTTCAATCAGAAAAGAGAGGTGTGTGTTATGAGAAAGAGAGGCCGGGGGAGACATAGGAGTTACATATAAACCTTTAAAAACAGAAAAGAAAAGAAAACGGAGTCGGGGGCTGAGTAAGGACTAGAGGAGGAGGCAAAGAACCCCGGCACAGGGCCGTGGTGGTGAAGCATCCACGGGGCTGAGTTCCACCACAGACCCAAGGACCGTGCAGCCTGAGGGTGACTGCCTGGTGAAGGGTGTGAGGGGAGGGGGTGCTGGTACAGCCTGGGACCCCAGGGATGGCTGCACTTGGTGCATTCGGACAGGGTGTGATACTGCTGCTGGTTCCACGGTGACTCGGACGCTGCCGGTGCTGCCGTCTACATCCATGGTGCCAGTCACTGCGTGTCCCACTCCAAAGGGTCCCGATCATGTCTCCTCCCAGGGTGTCTTTTCTAGCGACTGGCCTTTCCTGATGGCGTGAGATCTAAGG
The DNA here is from genome assembly GCF_000313985.2 of Echinops telfairi. Lineage (NCBI taxonomy): Eukaryota > Metazoa > Chordata > Mammalia > Afrosoricida > Tenrecidae > Echinops > Echinops telfairi. The sequence continues at coordinate 65,220,169 of NW_022103899.1, forward strand.
GGCATTCCAGTCTCACTTCCGCAGAGACAGGCTCATGGGTTCCTCTGGCATCCGGGGAGTATGTTCCCAGTGTGCCTCACCAGCTGCCCTCCTTTCCCCTGGTCCAATGGGGCAATTGAACAAGCCATGAGAGCCCTGGCTGGGGTTAGGAGCACCTCAGTCCTCACAGTGACATCTTTTCTTCTTGTGGTTCGATATGCTTGTGTGTGTGTGTGTGTGTGTGTGTGTGTGTGGTGGGGTGGGGGCATTTAACAACGGAAAACATCCATGCTAAAACACTTGGGACATGGAAGCTGAGTGTGAGGAGAATGCTCCTTACTGGGGAACCTGTCCTCCTCCTCGGTTGCTTGGGGTGTGGCATGGACAGACAAGGATGGCAGTCATTGGGCACAAGGGGTTGGGGGCCAACTTCACTGCTATCAAGAGCCACTGGGTGAGGGGAACAGAACCGAGTACATTGATGAGATTTTCACTCAAGGAGTCTCTGCCCCCTGCTGACGGAGGTGCACGGAAGTGCCGGGGCTCAGGCAGAGCCTGCTGTGGTCAGTGGGGTGGAGCGTGGAAGGGCCCTAGCAGGAGCAGTGGCCCCGGGATTCCAAGAGATGGGCGGCTTTTCACCACGTGGACTGTGCTTGTCAGGCTGGGGCTGTGTGTGGTTCTCACCACGTGGACTGTGCTTGTCAGGCTGGGGCTGTGTGTGGTAGTCCTGGGCTCACGTGGCTGTGGGGCATGGTGGTTCCCAAGATGGGGGCCCTGAGCGAATGACTGCTCTTGGGGAGCCTGCGAGAAGCAATCCTGTTCACCACGGAGAGGCGCTCAGAGCCCATGGCCCTGGAAGGTGCTGCAACCCATCTGAAGAGACCTGGCGAGCCTACAAGGCATAGAGTTACCAGGTGGGCTACTAACTGCAAGGTCAGCGGTTTGAAACTCTCAGGAGAAAGATGGGGCTCCCATAAAGAGCTGCTCCCAGGGCAGTTCTTCTCGTCTTCCAGGGTGGCTGTGGGTCAGCATTGACTGGAGGGCAGGGGGTCTGCATTTCTGGAAGCGCAGGAGGCAGCCGGGGCAGCACATGGGAGAGACACCGTGCCCAGAGGCTCTGTGCAGGGCAGGCGAGGGAGAAGGTTAGGGCGCTGGCACGGTGCGGAGCGCTGCTTCGCTGTGACCGCGATGGTGCGTGGCACAGTTCATAGTGTGGGGCCGCCGCCCCGCCCTCACCAGCAGAGGTCCTTCCTGCTGTGCATGGGCCGCCCTCCTGTTCCGAGGGAGAGGGGCTGAACCATCCCGAGGAAATGGCGGAATCGCCTTTGTTCTGCGCACAGGCACACGAGCATGGCCTGTTACAGAGGAGCGGGCCAGGAGACACTACCCTGGGTGCTGCCCAGAGCCGTGAGGGAGGCAGTCGCTACGGGGCACCAGGCGCTCAAAGAGGGAGCGGCAAGGCGGGGTGGGGGTGGGGGTGCTGGCCAGAGCCCCAGGCAGACGTGAGGTTGTCTGGAGTGAAAGGCGAAGGACAAGGAGACGCGGCGCGGAGGTGGGGGCAGGAAGGAGCCGGCGTAAATGTCCCTGAGGCAGCCAGCCCATGCAGATCCAGCTGCAGCCATATGCTTCCACGAGCTGAGGTGAAGGCACGGCCCTGGCATTGTCCCCTCCGTCCCACTTGTCCAACAGCCTGGGCCCTGGCTCCCAGCGTGCCCAGACAGCCTCCACCTGGCGTCCGTCTACTCCGGGACAGAGGTTGCTGATGGGACACCGAGTGGCCAAGGTCAGTGACACCATGCTCCGTGCCTTCTTGGGGGGCCTTAGGGAAACTCTGGACACCAGGCTCCTGGGAGATCTGGTGCCATGCTGCCCAGACGGCATTCTCCCTGCTGCTGTCCACCCACAAGCCCGGCAGGGGACACTGGCCTCTGCTGCCTGCTCTGCCCTGCACCTGCCCTGTGCCCCTCTCTGGGGTGCAGCCAGGCGCCCCCAGTACCCATGCTGGTTGGGCACTCACAGTAGGCATCCACCCAGTGCCCCATACTCTAGGGTGCCAACCAGTGCTCCCGCACCCGGCACTCACAGTAGGCATCCAACCAGTGTCCCGCGCCTGGCACTCACGGTAGGTGCAACCATAGAGCTCCACACGCATGCCAATGCGGCCATCTCGATGCCAGGTGGCTGGCAGGAAGCGTAGGTGCCGGGACTCCAGTGGAGGCCGCAGCCGGTACAACACCACACTGTCAGCGTTCGTGTTCCCAGGGAAGACCTGTAAGGGTGACAGGGTCAGCATGAGGCTCCACGTCCCTCCCCTGGCCTCACCACCCCCTTACGCCCACTCCCACCTCCAACCCCTGACCGAACCAGGGCCTCTGCCCCCAGAGGAACCACGGGGTCCATGGAGAATCATTCAATCCAAGGCACCCTGGACTCGGAGGACAGCAGGGGGCGTGGCTCTCAAGGTCCCCAAGGGACCCCACCCAACTCTGGGACCAAGGCCACCTGCAGGCAGGGACAGGACAGATGAGGGAGAGACTCCCCCAGCAGAGACAGGGGGCTGGCACCTCTGCTCCCCACCAGCCTCCAGAGCACCCAGGCTCATACTGCAGACTGGGTGCTTTATGGAATGTTCCTCCCGGTCCCTTATCCCCACTGCATGAGCTGGCCCTTCATGTTTCAACAGCCCGAGAGGCTCCCTGTCCAGTAGCGCCATTTAACTTTCGTGTCTTAAAATGCAAATGCAGGAAGAGACCTGGCAGTGTGAGTGTGAAGTTGTGTGTGTTCCCGTGAGCATGTCTATGCTTGCGTGTGTGCATGTGTGTGCATATGTGCATGTATGCACATGTGTGTGCATATGAGCAGGTGTGTGTGCACGTGTGTGCTATTCCCCATCACATGCTTATCTTTGTTGACAATGTTGCACTTTTCTGAGCCCTGTGATTCCAGACAGCAGTGACGCCTTCTGGTTTATGACATGCCCTTTGCCAAGGACCCCTTCCCCCTCCCACACACACACACACACTGCCCCCAATGCCCTCTGCCAAGACCCCCCACACCGACACCCTGGCTCCCACCCAAGGCTTAGCTGAGATGCCAGATGTCCCAGCAGACCCTCCAGGTCACCATTCTGTGCCCCCTGGAGGATAAGCAGAGATGAGTTTTCATTTGGACAAAATGTGGGCTAACCAAGCTCTTGTTCTTTGCTCCTTCCCCAGGAAGGTGGGCCACCCAGAGTGGGCAACTAAGAGCAAGCGAGCAACTCATTTTCCACCTTTCCCCTAGCGACAGCAGCTCCCTCTCTGGAAGGGAGCTGGATGGACACGGGGGCTGCAACAGGGGCTCCGACACGACAGTGCTGGTGAGAGTGGCGCAGGCTGGACACTGTTCCCTTCTGTTGGGTACTGGGTCCCTGTGAGTCAGTTACAAGCTTCCCTGGTGGCGCTACTGGAAAAGCATTGGACCACTAACCCCAACATCAGCAGTTCAAACCCAGGCGTCTAACTCCCCATGATGGCAGTGGGTCTGATGTGGGTTACATCAGTTACAGTAGCATAAATCATTTAAACTTAAACACCAACAACAAAACAGTGAAGAGAGGGAAGAGTTAAATTCTTTAAAAAAAATTTTTATTGGGGCTCATACGACTCTTAACACAATCCATACACACATCCACTGTGTCAAGCACATCTGTACATTCATTGCCCTCATCATTCTCAAAACATTTGCTCTCCACCCAAGCCCCTGGCATCAGCTCCTCATTTTCCCCCTCCCTCCCCGCACCCCATGAACCCTTGATAATTTATAAATTACTATTTTGTCATATCTTACACAGTCCGAGTCTCCCTTCACCCACTTAGGAGATTATATGTAGATCCTTGTAATTGGTTCCCCCTTTCCACCCCACCCTCTCTCCACCCTCCTGGCAGCGCCACTCTCAGCACTGTCCTGAGGGGATCATCTGTCCTGGAGGAAGATCTAATTCTGCTTGTTCATTCAAAAGCAGCTAAGTGCATCGTGGAGCAGCCCCACTCGTGTTTGTCCTCTTTGTGCTTGTCGGCAGATACGTCGGACCCTCTAAGAAGTCTTCCCACGCTGGCTTCAGTACTCGTTTCCCTAGCATCATCATACCAAAGCTCCAGGAAGATGGATTTAACCTTCAACTTCCCAGTAGGAATGCCGTTTGTGTGCCATTGCAGTCGGTCAGCTGTTGTCCAGTCCTGATGCAGCCGGCTGAACCTCAGGCACCAGCTGTTGTGCTCCGATGACCCCTCACAGTTTGCTGTGGGCCCAACCCTGCTCATCACGGAACACAGAACCACTGGGAGGCTCAAGCCCTGCTTGTGTTGTTTTTTAAGTCAATGTCTAATCATTTTCCCAGGTGGAAATTTAAGTTTGAACTTTACAAAAAGTAGTCAAAGTCAACAAATGTTTTCAATGCTCATGCATTGTTCTTATCTTGAAAATAAGGAGTTCAAAGTATTTTGGACTAGGATTTCAATCAGCCTTCTTGTAATCTCTCCAAACAAGGGTGGTCCCAGAAGCGCCATACATATTGTTATAGGTTGATTTATATTTCCAAAAAGGTATTTTAAGCCCTAATCCTGGGTATCCATAGGTGAGTGGCATGAGGTCAGACTGGAATCAAGTGGGTCCTCACCCATCTGAGGCGTCGAAGTATGTGTGGCTACGCCCTGGGCTGCTAACTGCAGGGGGAGTGATGACGGTGATAGAAATGAGGCCGGAACCAAACGGAGAGCGTGGCCGAGATGATGACAGGGGATAAAAAGGGCAACACGTGACTTGAACGGTTCGAGCCTGATACACGTTGGGCCTGATCTGTGTGTGAGTGTGTGTGCGCGTTTCATATGGGGCTTATCTCTGATGTAGTTGTCACTATGAGTAGCTTTCTTGAATCTTTGTTAGGTGTTTCCTGGTATATGAAACCCAGTGTTGATGAACCAATAGAGACCAACAGTAGAATCCCGCTTCCTGGGAGGCAGGATGAGGGAGGTGGGGCAGGGGGCATAACAGGGAGCTGATATCAGAGTTCAAGTAGGAAGAAAGTGCTTTGGTAGCATTTGTACAAGACTGCTCGACGTGACTGACATATGAAATGGTGTGATATCTGTATGGTTTTGAAAAAACAATTATAAAAAGTTAAAAAACTGCAAGACCAGCAACTTGTTCATAGCAAACTCTTTTTTCAACAACACAAAAGGCAACTAGACACATGGGTGTCTTCAGATGGAGCTCAAGGATTGTGGTCTTCAGTGTGGATTACAACTGAACGTGAAACAGACCCAAATCCTCACAACATCATGGTCGATGGAGAAAAGGTTGGTCTTGTGAAGGATTTTGTTTTGCTTGGACCACAACCAACGCTCACGGAAGCAGTAGCCAAGAGAGCAAGAGGCCTTGCATTGGGTGGATCTGCTGCACAAGACAAGACCTCTTTGAAGTATTAAAGAGCAAAGATGTTCCGTTGAGGACTAAGGTTGGCCCGAGCCAAGCCGAGGTGTTTCCCATTGGCTCATAGGTGTGTGGAAGTTGAACACGGAGTAAGGACGACCAGAAAAGCACCGGTGCATTTAAGTTGTGCTGGAGAAGAGCATGGTGGCGCCTCAGACTGCTGCAGGGACAGACGGGTCTGTCTCGGGGGAAGCAGGGCCGAGTGCTCTTTAGAGCAAAGAGGGCATGACCTGTCTTACACACTTTGGACACGTTGTCAAGGAAGACCAGGCCCTGGAGAAGGACACCCTGCCCAGTAAGGCAGAGGGCAGCGACACAGAGGCAGGCCCCAAGGAACTGAGCGGACACCGCGGCTGTAGCGATGCTCACGCACGGAGCAATGGGGAGGCGCGGGAGCAGCCATTTCTGTGCCGTGCCTTAGGGTGACGAGGGGTCGGAACAGGCTCGAAGGCCCTAACTACAAGTCCCCGAGGAGCTGCGGTCTCAGAAACTCTCAGGGCCAGCTCTGTCCTGTCCCACAGGGTGGCAATGAGTCAGAAGTGACTCAATGGCAGTGAGTTTGGATTTTAGGTCCATCTGAGTGGTGACTTTATGACAAAGATGCACACAGGTCAGGACAAGGACAGCCTGATCCAAGTGAAGCTGCTTCTGATGCCCCATAAGCTGCAGAGTCAGACGATGAATAAGGAAGATCAGGGAAGAACTGATGCACTGAGATCATTGTGTTGGCAAAGAACGAAGACCATCTCTGGAATTACCAGAAGAACGGACAAGCCCACACAGGAAGTGTTACAGCCAGAAAGCTTCTTAGCGGTGAGGAGGAAAGCAAGACTTCATCCCACACGTGTTACCAGCAGGGCCAGTCCCTGGAGAAGGACACCATGCTGGGGAAAGTCGAGGGCAGCGACAAGGGGGTGGGCCCTCCGTGGCAGATGGACCCAGTGGCAGCAGCAGTGGGCTCACACACAGCCCCAGCGCGAGGCTGGCAACAGCAGGCCACATGCACATGCACGTGGTCAGGAGTCCTCCGGAACTTCTTCTCGAGCTCACAGTTTATGCACAGCACCATGCGCACATCATTCCGAGAACACACGCGAACCTGTACTTGAGATGATTAAACCGAAGGCTGACCCGTGTGGACTTCACGGACATATCTGCAACCACTCACCGTCTCAGATACAAGAGTCCCCAGATCTGAAACATGCTTAGTAAGGAGAAGACTTATTCATTCTTAAACAGAAAGAATCAAGAGGAGGCACAGCAGCGGGACGAGGGAGACGCTTCGCCCTGAGTTGCGATGGTGTCCAAGGGGTGCTGGGGTTGGGAGACGTAAGTAAGACGCAGAGGGCAGAGGATGCAGTCACAGGAGCACGGTCCATGGCAGACCACACATCACTGTTGGCAGGTGAGGACACGGTGAGGGACCGCGATAGGGACTGTGCAGGGCAGGAGAGCTGGCGAGATCAGCTCGGGATCCTCTGGCCAAGGCAGTCAGGATGTGACTCTCGACCTCGCGACTCCAGCACCCAGTTCTCATTAAGGACACGCCACTATGCGAGTCCCTAAGGGCTTTGCTGCTTCTCCGGGACTGGCCAGGGGAGTGACAGACATCCACTGTCTAGGACCCTCTGTCAGCCTGAGGGCAAAGCCAGTCCTGCTGCTGGTTAGCGGTCAGGGCAAGTCAAGGGAGGTTGAATTTATGTGGTGACTTAGGACTTTTGTTACATTGTAGAAGATTTATATTTATATTATATAGTAGACTCACATGACAGGGTGGTTCTCGAAGATTTTCTCAATCTCTAGGTTGTCTTTTCACTTCTTTTGATCAAACCTTCTGATGGAGAAAATGAGGTCAAGCTTATGAGGCCCAGTTTAGCTATTTTGTCTTTTGCTGATTTAACTTGTGCAACTGTGTTAGATAACCCATTATTATTCCAGGCTAGCTTTGACAGCCATGCTCATGGGACTTTACTCTATTGAGAGGGAAAGGGATAGGGAGGGATGGAGAAAGAGAGAGAGAGAGAGAGAGAGAGAGAGAGAGAGAGAGAGACTCGAACAGCAGCACTTTGATAGCAAGCACTGCTGGTCATAAACCTGCTTCATCAGCCTGTGTGTATTCCACCCTGTGTATCTGCCAGTTCCAGCAATATCTCTTTCTAAAACTGGGCTACATGGGGGAGCAGGGGCAGCTTATAGCACTTCAAGCAGGGGTGGGGGAACACAATAGGGCCACCGGGACCCTGGGAAGTCACACAAATCCAGCCCTGGACCAGGAGAAAGAGAGAGAGAGCTGAGACCGGGCAAACCCAGACCCCAATGCCCCCCTCCCCTCTCCCTGCCTTCACCTTTCAACTCCTTCCCAGGGACCAACAAAGGGTTCCTGGGAGCTTTAGTGCTAAATGTAAAAGGTTAAAAATAAAGCCATTGCAATTGGACATCCCCTTACAGAAGGGTCACAGGGAAAGGAGATGAGCCACTCAGGGTGCAGTATAGCACCGATTAAACATATAGCTTTCCTCTAGTTCTTTAATGCTTCCTCCCCATCCACTATCATGACCCCAATTCTACCTTACAAAGCCGGCTAGACCAGAGCCTATACATGGATACAGATAAGAGCTGGAAACACACGGAATTCAGGACAGATAAATTCCTCAGGACCAATATTGAGAGTAATAATACCAGGAGGGGAAGGGGAAGGTAGGGGGAAGAAACAGGGAACCAATAACAATGATCTACATATAATTTCCTCCCAGGGGGATGGACAAAAGAAAAGTGGGTGAAGGGAGATATCAGTCAATGAAAGACATGAAAAATTTTTTTATAAATCAGCAAGGGTTTTATAGAGAGGTCTGAAGGGCAGGCCCCAATCCCAACTACATGGACAGCCAAAGAATTCACTTCAGAGGACAGCACTGAAGCCACAGCTCAGGGAGAGGGACACGTCTGATCAGAGTGCACAGGAGCAAGTGAAGGGGGAGAGAGAGAGGGGAGCACACCCTGGACTCCCAAGCCCCGAGGACGATATCCTGCTCAGAGCAGCCAACGCACAGAGAGGACCAGAGGGCCAGTTCCACCAGGAGACAGCCCTCACTAACTCATAAGGCTACAGGGGTCAACACTGGAAACAGAGTGAGGGAATTGTGTCCAACCTGACCCCACTATACCAGGGCGAAACACTAAGGGAGGGCAGCAGAGCAGCAAGGGGAGCAGAGCAATGAAGTGCCCGGGGAATGCCAAAAATAGACTCTTGGGCAAGGGCACAGCACCCATCAGACTCGACCAGAAAACACTCCTAAAGGTCAACAAACAGACATTGAATTATTTATAGGTTTTTCCATGGTTTCTCTGTTTTGTTTTGTTGTCTTGTTTTGCTCTGTCTCATTTTTGTGCATATTATTGTGTCTGCATGTCTATCTAGATAAGATAGGCGGGATAAACAATCCAGAAGAGGAAACAATGGGACCTATGGTTCTAGGGAGAAGGGGAGGCAGGGGAAAGGAAGTGTGTGTTAACAAATCCAGGGACAAAGGAACAACAAGTGATCCAAGATCAATGGTGAGGAGGGTGTAGGAGGACTGGTAGGGCTTGGCTTGATTGAGAAATTACTGAAACCCAAATGAAGGCTGAACATGATAGTCGGACAATAGGAAAGTAAAAGGAAATAGAGGAAAGAACTAGGAGGCAAAGGGCATTTATAGAGGTCTAAATA
>NW_022103899.1:65230661-65238567 GCF_000313985.2 Echinops telfairi
CAATGGATACAAGAATGAAGAACATGATCTAAAATTGATTGTAGTGATGATTGCACAACTCTTTTTTGTATATTTAAACCATTAAATTGAATCACACATGAAGTATATGTCAATAAAATAATTGCTCCTGATGCACATTTTAAAAAAGACAAGCAGCAATAACTTTACCTTTTGATATTTTTGCTTAATAAACATTTCTATGATTTTTATCAATAGTTGTTGACTTATCCTCATGTGTCTCTTGCTCTGTGTGTGTGAGAGACAGACAGAGACAAAAACAGAAACTGGAGCAGTGCAATGGAAACAGCCACATTGTGTTGCAAAAAACCAAATCCATTCTTTCATATGATTACAAGAACACGTTTCTGAATGGCCGTAAAGAGGCACTTGGCTTCCAGTGCTTTCTGCAGCATAAAGTAGCCTGTCGCAGCAAGCTCACATTGTAGCTGGTGTCTGAGACTCCGTGGGAGCGGAATCAAAGCTACACTTTAAAGGCCTTTATGGATTGGATGTGGAAATAGCAAGAAGGCAGAGCCTGCTCTGGAAGACGCCTCCTCTGGCACAGCAGGAGAGAACCTCAGGCAGCTCAGGCTTGGGGCAGGCGCCCAGGGACACAGATGGAGGACACCCAGAGCCAGCCTCGCTCCGCTGCTGTTGTGTTGTTGCTGAGGCTCACGCCCCCTGGAGAAGGGGAGCTCAAGCAGGGCTGGAAAGCCAGCCGGACGCAGTGAGTTGTGGGGCAGGAGCGCGTCTCAGAAGCAGATGATGAAACTAGACAAAACAATGTGCCAGGGCCCCGGGAGCCAATCAAAGAGATACAGATGGCACACTGAGCAACCGTGATTCTTGAAACACAGCTCGACTTCAGGGAAGAGGGAGAGAAGTCTGTGGTACCCTGCCCTGCCCACCTCACACACAGTCCTGTAAGTGGTCCTGCTGAAACCAGCAGCTGGACAGGCAAGGGAGCGGTCATTTCGAGGTCCTTTATAACCCAGAGGCACAGCTTCGACAGACTGATTTTAGAAAACAAAGAACCTGGGTCTCAGGGGGAAGTGGTCCCAGTCAGCTGGTGAGCAGTCGGAGAGATGAATGTATGCAGATGAGCAGTCTATAGGCGGACTGCACTGAAGCTGGTAGACAGGTAAATGTTCACAGGTGAGCATGTATGGTTGGACTTACTGATGGTGATGAGAGGTAAATGTAGGCAACATGTCTGTTTTTAAATGTTCCTCCATGGCAGTCCTCACATATGGTGTCTACATTTTGCTGGTAATCAGCATAGGAGCATAGTTTAATAGCACTGGAAGTCAGCAGGTGTTATAAAAATATTCCCCTTGCATAGGAGGCCTGGTAGGGTGTGACCAAGGGTAATGTAACCGAGAGGAATTACTGTAACCCAAATGGAGGCTGAGGATGATAGTGGGGCAGGAGGAAAGAAAAAGGAAATAGAGGAAAGAGCTAGGAGGCAAAGGGCACTTATAGAGGTCTAAATAAAGGCATGTACATATGTAAATATATTTATATATGACAATAGGGAAATAGATCTATGTACATATATTTATAGGTTTAGTATTAAGGTAGCAGATGGACATTGGGCTTCTACTCAAGTACTCCCTCAATGCCAGAATACTTTGTTCTATTAAACTGGCATTCCATGATGCTCACCTTCCTGACACGATCACTGAAGACAAAGTGGGTGCATAAACAAATGTGGTGAAGAAAGCTGATGGAGCCCGAGCTATCAAAAGATACAGCGTCTTAGGGTCTTAAAGACTTGAAGGTAAACAAGCGGCCTTCTAGCTCAGAAGCAACAAAGTCCACATGGAAGAAGCACACCAGCCTGTGTGATCACAAAGTGTCGAAGGGATTAGATATCAGGCACCAAAGAACAAAAAAATCACATAATTGTGAATGAGGGGGAGTGTGGAGTGGGGACCCAAACTCCATGTCTAGGCAACTGGACATCTCCTTATGGAAGGGTCATGGGGAGGGGACGAGCCAGTCAGAGTGCAGTGTAGCAACAATGAAACAACTTTCCTCTAGTTTCTAAATGCTTCCTCCCACCCACCATCATGATCCCAATTGTACCTTACAAATCTGGCTAGACCAGAGGATGTACACTGGTACAGATAGGAATGGGAAACACAGGGAATCCAGGATGTATGATCCCTTCAGGACCAGTGGTGAGAGTGGTGATACAGGAGGGTGGGGTAGAGAGGGGGAACCGATTATAAGGATCTACATATAACCTCTGCCCTGGAAGATGAACAACAGAAAAGTGTGTGAAGGGAGACATCAGACAGTGTAAGATATGCCAAAACAATAATTTATAAATTATCAAGGGTTCATGAGAGAGGGGTGAGCGGGGAGGGAGGGGGAAAATGAGGAGCTGATGCCAGGGGCTTAAGTGGAGAGCAAATATTTTGAGAATGATGAGGGTAACGAATGTACAAATGTGCTTTTATACAAATGATATATATATAGTGATAAGAGTTGCATGAGCCCCTAAGAAAATGATTTTTAAAAAATTCCCCTTGCAAGCCCACCCTGGTCTATTGCCAGCATTGAGAAATTCAGCGATAAGCCAGCCGTCTCAGGGACGTTCTGAAGGCTGCAGGGCCGCCCACTCTGCAGGGTTAAGCCTTCGTAGCAGTTTTAGACTCTGCATCTGACCCGCATTTCCTAGTGGGAGGTTTCCAACTTCACACTGCAGGAGACGGTGGGTCACAGCTTTCCCAGAAGAAGAGAGTAACAGAGTTTGTGCATTCGCTGCTGTCTGCTTTTTGTTGTTTCAAAGCTGGATCTCACCCTTGGAAATGGACTCACCAACTCCCAAGTCCAAGCTTGGGTTTGAGCAGGGGAGCAGGCAGTGACCAGAGTTTCATTATCTCACGATTCTGACATCTGCCCCCCCCCACCCCCCCTTACCTCCAACATATTCAGAAGACCAAGCATGGCTGGTATAAAACAGGGCCCTGTGATACAAGTGGCCACACCCCACCTCCAGTAGGAGGCTGACACTGGAATCTGACTTGGGGCTGTATGTGTCTCTTTCCTGATCATTTTGTGTGCCACACTGTCCACTCCCTCTCCATTCCTGCAAAAAGGTTGGTGCAAGGACCACCATGGCACCATGCCCCGCAAACACTGAACACACAGGCGGCACCACGATGGCACAGTGGCACGGAAACACTGAATGGACAGCAGGCCCACATTCAATGGGAAGCTCATTTGGGACCTTCTGCCTGGAGGAGGAACATGCCCAGTTGGGTTCCCTTGAGCCACCACCCTCTCTGAGACCTGCGTGGATCATTCTTTAAACAGCTATTCTAGATAGTGGCATCAGTTGTTAATTTCTGAGAAAACTGTGATTCAGAATAGAATCCAATGAAAATCTTTGAGTAAGGAACACTTTGAATTTACTGCGTAGGCTCAATCACACATACATCAACATAATGAATATTCATGTAATATTTATTAGAGGCATTCAAACCTCACTGCTGTAGTGTCTGCAGCATGCTGCTCATCACAATAATGATTCTGAGGAAATCATTTTTCTTTCGGTAACGGAACTGACTGAGGTTGGGTGATACCTGCGCTCAATCGGTGAATTTGAGCAAGACTTGGAAAGAAAAGTTCCGACCTGAAAATTCCCTAAAGAGATTCTCGGTGAGAAGAAAGCAATTCATATTACATGTTTGCAGGCAAAGAGTTGAAAATGGGAGAAATTTGGCAAGAAACACTTATAATGACACCAAGAAACAATAGTAAAAAAATATACTTATTAAAACGAAAGGGGTAGCTTTATGAGGGTGCTGCAAACTTAGCTCACTCATGAATTGGTCAGGTAGTTAACGTGGTAGTTAAGGGTCATCTTCTAATACCCACAGGGACTTATTAATTGGAGATTTGCCATGCTCCCGGGACCCTGCCAAGAACGCCACCTCTGTGGGCACACGCCCCCATTTCCACAGCTCTGCAATGTGTCCGTGAGGGCCTTCGCCGCTGCCAACACCAGACATCATGGCACGCCATGAAAAGCCAACTGCGCCTGTAGTGTACGCAATGCGGCCACAGGCCGTCTTCAGGCCCACCCCTTGCTCACGTGTGAGGACGTCCTGTGGTCACAGACTGGCCTCAGGACGCCCGAGGACAGGGAGCTTCCCATGGCAGAGTGGCTGAGCAGCGAGGCATAGAAGGGTTACTTGGGGAGAAAGGAGGGTGTACGTGTGAGCATTAGTCTCAGCCAGGGTCCCTCTGTCCTGTGAGCACACGGTCAGTTGCACGGGCCTGCAGCTGTGACAAAGGCCGGCTGGATAATGTCAAGACGAGGCAGGAGCCTCAGTGTGCTGCTTTCCCTCAAGGGAAACAAGCCAAACAAAGGCAAGGCCACCCCCGTGCTCACCACACCATTCTCCCCCAGAAAGTGGGTGCGTGGTCAGGACTGCCGCAGAGGCTGGCTAACTAACTAACTCCTTCCCACACCTATAGTCTCTTCTGGCTGCTGCTGTGGAAACAGCTGCACACAAGTCCGATGTCCTCTTCAATGATGGACACAGTCAGGAATCAACCAGAGCAGCAGCCGCTGCGCGGGGGCCTGGGCACTTCCTGCATGGGCGCTGATGGAGTGCGAACACCCTGAAGACTCCAAGTGGTTGCAGCCGTCAGCTGGCGAGAGGAACTGCGCACAGGGTGTCCATGCCCCACGCAGACTGGGAACAGGTCCAACAGCAAAGCAGAGCAGCAGCATGGTGCGCACACAGCCCAACAACCCCAGGGTCCAGCCGAAGTGCTCAGCTGCTCACCAAACGCCCGGTAGTTTGACTTCATCCAGAGGACCCTCACAAACCAACCAACCAACCGTCTGTCCATCTCGCCCCCAATCAGCTACCAGGACCGTGAAGACCTGAGGGCCACAGCCCAGGGACGTCTGGCTCAGTCCAGAGGATGGTCTGCATTCTAGTCTGGTGGCTGTACCTGCCTGGGGTCTTAGAAGCTCGCAGGTGAACATTTAAAGGCCCAACTATTGGTCTCTTCCCTCCTGGAACAAAGGAGAATGGAGGAAAATGAATATTCACAGAGGAGGAGACCAGAAGGGATAGATGGTGACTGGCTACCACGACCAGCCTCAGACAGAAGCCATATTAGAAAGGCCTGGCTGCACTGGGTTTAAAGTGTGGAGCAAAACTCAAACCAAATGCACACACACTCATATTTACTGGGCAGAAAGCAACTGCAGGAACTCCAGAGACTACTGATTTGAGACAACTTTCTAATTTGAAACTGAAGACACTCCCAAGGCCATCCTCCAGGCAAACGACAGGCGGAGCCACTGGATAGATAATAGCTCGATAATTTTAGAGATTATATAGATTTAATTTTTGAAAAATGTGCCTCGGAACAATCCTCTCTACAAGACCAAAAGGTCAACCATCTCTGGCCCAAACCAAAGATGGAGACAGGAGACGAGGAAATGGAAACAGAGCCAGGTGCGCGCGTCAGGGTTCACATCAACCTGCCTGGAGGCCCCCACAAGTCTGTCTCACACAGTGTGGTCACCTCCATGCTGGAATCTTCTGTGGAAGAAGCGCGTGGAGGACCCCTCCTCAATCTGGCCACAACCTTGATACAATTGAGGGGAGGTTTCATGCAGGGCATGACCTACTCTTCATGCAGCTTGACCCTCTGGGAAGCTCGCTCACTTCCACTGGCTCTGGTTCCTACATCACGTTCCTCGACCTCTTCTCATATCACCTGCCAATCCCCAAAGCCATCTGCCGTGGTGCTCTCTGTGGGTTCCTTTGACACCACATCCACCAGCCTGTGGTCTTCCTGCTTCATCTTCCTGCTTCCTGTCCATCAGCCCCTGCGGCCACAGGAGTCAGGGGAAGCCTCCAGCTGACAACTGACCCATGGACTTGAACCGGAATGGACTTCCTCTCATCTACAGCTGTGTGAGCCCTTTCTCGACATAAGCCTCTTGCCGTAGCCATTCACATACGAGTGCAACCAGTTGAGTGCAACTGGTCGGGCTTCTCTGGAGAGCCCAGGCTAACACGCCGGGGGAAATAGCGAGCGTGCTCGCACTGTAAGGGGACAGCAGCCTCGGTCACAGAACAAGCGCTATGTATTGGGAACAACTAGTAATTGGACTATTTTGCTGTGTAAACTTGCACCTAATGCACACCGTTGTTACTGCTGGGTGCCACTACTTCAGCTTTTACAAATAGAGACATCTGTACAATGGAATGAAATACTGCCCAGTCTGTGGCATCCCCATAATTGTTGTTATGTTCGAACCCTTTTGTGCAACTATGGTGTCAAGTCTGTCTTTTATGCCAGCGCTGTGCTTCACCAAGCACGATGTCCTTCTGTCCTTCTCCAGAGATGTGTCCCTCCTGATCACATCCAGACTACATGACATGAAGTCTTCCCACCCTTACTGCTAAGCAGCAATCTAGCTATACATATTCCGAAATCTATGTGTTCCATCTTTTGGCAGCACATGGTATATTCAGTATTTTCCACTATTACCTTGATTAATTGGTATAAATTCTTCAGTCTAACTTATTCATTGTCCAGATTTCCCATATAGATGAGGTGACTGAAAATACCATGAATCTGGCTCACCATCCTCCCAAAGTCATTCATATACATCCATGGCTTATATGTCTCTTTTTCACTTTAGAGACATCATTATAGTTTTATCATAGAGGACATTATAAATCATCTCCATGGGGCACAGGGCAATTCTATTGATCATATCATAATTTGGGGGCTTGGATTTTTTCTGCGGTTCTCTCAGCTTGGGAAATGCTGAGCCTGTTCTTCGTTTTTGGCTCTCTAACTCCACATCTCTGCACATGCATTAAAACATTTTACTTTGCTTACTTCAGCTTCCTTTGAACTTCTCGCTCCAACTCCTGGCTTTTCTGCATTCAAGAGCCGCTTCAGAGTCTCTTCGGACATGCACTTTGATCTCTCTCTCTGTCTTGTCTTAATGACCTTTTGCTTTCTCCGTGCACGATGTCCTTGATGTGCTCTGGAACCGGACTGGTGTCTGTCGTTAGAGTACAGTGAATCAAGTCTATTCCTGAAATGCTCTCTCCACAGGTGGGACAGAGTGAAGCTTATCGTCTGAGCTTATTTTGCTTTCTTCAAGTTCAAATTTCACTTGAATGTGAGCAGTTAATGATCTCTTCTGTAGTCAGTCCCAGGTCTTGTTCCGACGTAAGACACTGACTTCTCCATTGTCTCTTTTCACAGCTGGAGTTGATGAGACGCCGTGTCCTTCTTGCGGTGAGGTCCACACAGACGTGGCTGTGCTAGGCCAGGTTCTCGGGAGAAGCACAACCCAATGAAGGCGTCTTCCCAGGGTTGTTTCTAAGGAGTGTTCTGGCTGTCCTGCTTCCACACGAAGCTGTTCTCCTGACAGCCCGCAGCGTCCTCAGTGCTGTTGGCCGCACATGCGTCAGAAGCCCTCGTTTTCCTTCACCTCCCTCTCTCAGGGTCCAGCTTTCTCAGGCAGGTGGGGCGACTGCAAACCCCGCCCAGCCTGGTCCACCTCAGTCCTGGAAGTGCAAGCTCAGCATTTGAACGTTTGACCCTATTTTTGGCAGCCGTTTTGCCCACAGGTATCATCTGATTTCTTGCTGCTACACACGTGGGACTTCACGGGGGAGCCCAGCAAGATGAAACTCTGGACCGCTGAAGTCTTTTCTCTGCTACCACGATGCTATTTGGATTGGTGTTTGTTTACGTTGAGTTGTAATCCACACCGAAGGCTCTGCAGACCTTCTTTAGCAAGTGCTTCAAGGTGTGTCGTCTGCATAGTGAGGTTGCTAAGGTCCTTCCTTGTGTATTCCAGCTTCTCGGATGCAGACGGAGTAAGTCTGCGGGAGGACTC
>NW_022103899.1:65239165-65249665 GCF_000313985.2 Echinops telfairi
CATGAGTTGCTGTGGATTTGTTTCTCCAAAGTACCCAGACTAATACACCGTTCTGCCCAGTGTAATCCCTGGTTTGTTATGATCCAGCCAAGGCCTGTGTCTAGTCAATGAAACAAAGCCAACGGCCCCTGTTTCCTGCCCATCGCTCATGTTGGCCTTCGCGGGTGATGTGCAGTGATGACCAACGCTCCGCCCTCTGCTGCTCAGGCTCCCGTCTGAGCTCCATGCTCACCAGCACCTTTCTGACGACTACAGTTCTCCGAGACACCCACGGCACATTCCTGGCTTGGACTGGGAATGCGGGTCTGCAGCTCCTGCCTCTCCTCCCCTCCGGAGTGGGCCGCATCAACCAATCAAGCCCCAAAGCTGTGTTCCAGCCACATCACCGAGACGGACTGCACTTCAGCACCCGAGAAGGCGTTCTTCCTCGGTGATGAGAGCACCATAAAGCTTCCTTGCAAGACGTTGAACTACCTTGCAAGACATTGAGCCACATCAAAGAAACAAACACAAGAAACTCCACTTTAAAGAAAAAATAAAATGTATCATTGGGGCCCAGATCAACAGCTGCATCCAAGAAGCCACCACAAAAATGTGGGACCCCTGATAAGACTGGGCTGAGACCTGAACGACGCCCAAAAGCTAGCCAAGCCACCTAAAGCGTGGAGAGACCCCATAAGACTTGACTGGGACAGTGAGGACGTCAAAGAGCCAGCCAAACTGTCAATTTAAACCCAGGTAGAGACACTGACTTTTCAGAGAGCTAGGAACCAAGGAGACATCATCTCCTGCTCTCTCCAACTCTACCCGGGGTGAGCACACCGATGAGGCAATGCTGATTGGGACTATGGTGCTATTATGCAATGTGTGAGGAGTGTTGTTATTCTGCCTTGAGGCTCATAGTTGTTTGCCCTTAGTAGTTTGAGTAATATTTTAGATTGTTTGATGTGTGTTTGCAGTGTATAAAGCGAGCATTTGAAAATGTCTAAGAGCGTCAAGTAATCATTGATGGCGCCGCTCATGACACTCGGTCGTATTTGAAAGCCTTCCGATCTGAGGGGCTCAGCTCTGATATGAGCAAAGGAAACTCCTTATTGAAAGTCACCCCCTAAGATCAATGCTCAGTCACACGGGCGATACAAGCACACACGCTCCAGACGTCCACTGGTGAAACCGATCAAAACCACCACCAGGGGCTAGCGACAGAACACCGAGGTGGTCTTAGGGCTTCTCTGGGCTGTCTGTTCAGAAGTAGATGGCCAGGCCCTCCTTCCTTGTTTGCTACCCTATCGACCGTCAGTGGCCCTGCTGGTATTTGAAGAAGGTCCCTACCTGTCAGCATCACAGCAACACATCGAAGCTGTGATGGACGACAAGGTGATGATGGAGCAAACGTAAAACAAAAAACAACCCATGCGGCCCCACGAATCATTGATGTGACAACTGCTATGAGCATTGATGCTCAAACAAACAAAGAAAAAAGCAGGCATAGGCCCTCGTGCTGTGTGTGCTGCAGAGCTATAGCAACTCGATTGAAGGCCCCTCAGGACCACCCCACCCCCACCAGACTCCTGCTTTAACTGCCACAGTGCCCACTGCAGGACTTTCTGAATGTGACACGGGTGTGACACTCAATGCTACCTTCTCAATGCTGCGCCCTCTCAAAACTACACCCTCTCAAAGCTACACCCTCTCAAAACTACACCCTCTCAAAGCTACACCCTCTCAAAGCTACACCCTCTCAAAGCTCCACCTTCTCAATGTTGCACCATCTCAATGCTGCACTCTCTCAAAGCTACACCCTCTCAAAGCTCCACCTTCTCAATGCTGCACCCTCTCAAAACTACACCCTCTCAAAGCTACACCCTCTCAAAGCTCCACCTTCTCAAAGCTCCACCTTCTCAATGCTGCACTCTCGCAAAGCTACACCCTCTCAATGCTGCACCATCTAAAAGCTGCGCCCTCTCAAAGCTACACCCTCTCAAAGCTACACCTTCTCAATGTTGCACCATCTCAATGCTGCACTCTCTCAAAGCTACACCCTCTCAATGCGGCACCATCTCAAAGCTGCACCCTCTCAAAGCTACACCTCCACAATGCGCCACCCTCTCAATGCTGCACCCTCTTAAAGCTACACCTTCTCAATGATACACCCTCCACAATGCGCCACCCTCTCAAAGCTACACCCTCTCAATGATACCCCTTTACAATGCTATATCCCATAATGTTAAACCCCACAATGCTACATCTTCTCAATGCTACATCTCCACAGTGCTACATCCCCACAGTGCTACACCCCCAGAATGCTACACCCCCACAGTGCTACACCCCCACAATGCTATAGCCCCACAGTTACACCTCACAGTGTTAAACCCCCAAAATGCTACACCCCACAATGGTGTCCTCTTCCCAGTGTGTTTTCCTATTCATGTTGGGAAGGCATCCAAGAAATGTAAAGCTACAAATGTTCTATTAGTTGGAATTACATCTGTTCAGAGAACCTACCAGTGTATAATTCCTCAAGGCCAAGTGCACACTCAATGGAACAATGGTTTTATATTGAAACTTAGAGTTACTTTAATTAATTTATTTTTGTTCCCCTCAAATCTATTTTTTCATTTACTTTGGTGACAGGTGTATTTCTTCTGCAAAACACTCACACAGTGGAAAGCATCCCCCTGAATCTTAAGCTTTCAGTGAGTCTGTAGCAACCTCTCACATTTTGAAGCCTCAGGAGTGTGTGCTGTACAGCAGAATTCTAATGGCTTCCTAATGAGAAGGGCACAGGTCCAGTTACGGGAGCAGGAAGCACAGACACAGTCCTCTGGGGGACACAACTGTCACATGATCGTCAGGTGAGGGCCAGCTGAAGCTGCGAGGCTGCCTCATGGCAGTGAATCCATAAGGATGACACCTGGGCACAGGTGCTTTCCTGGTGCCACCACCTTTCTGCATTGTGGTCAGTCTGTGTGTGGACAGCCCTGGACACAGGGACACCTCCGATGTCATCCACTCCCACTGCAGTGACCCTGGGCACAGGGACACATGCCTGTGCAGATGGAGCAGAGAGGGCCCCTCTAACAGTTGGAAGTGTTCCCCAAAGTAGCACGTCCTGTGACGGGTTCCCTGGATCGAGTCCCTCCACTCCAAGTCCTGGCTGGCCAGTCTAGTCCTCCTGGCTGTTTCTAGATCCAGCATTTTAGGAGGATGGAGGCGAGGGGCACATGGAGATGCAGCAGGAGCCAGGATGAAAGAGGAGGGAGGTGAGCAAGGGCAGAGGAAGAGAGAAAGGGGCCCAGACCTCTCATTCCTAGAGGGTGCCTCTGAGTTCGGGGGGGGGGGGCTCCCACAGTAGTGCCCTCTATGTGGTCTGACCCCCACAATGAAAGAATCAGGGGCCACTCTGTGCAGGTGGGCTAGCCATGTGCTTCCCAGACCCTCCTGCCAGAGCCAACAAGCCAACTATCCTCACCCTCAAGGTGGAGTGAGCTGGAGACACAGCCTGGGTCCCAAGAGCACTCTGAACACTGGACCATGAGCCTGGCCAAGGGCCACCTCCTTGGTTTTGTGCTAATAATCAGCATTTTGTTGTCCAGATTGTCCTCAGAGACTCCGATGGAGGGCATCATGGGTCTCTGCTGCCCTTCCTCCCTGCTCACCGCCCTGGAGCCAACGTCGACTCACAGTGACCTGACAGGGCAGGGCAGAACAGGGGACAACTGCTCTGGGGCAGTTGTAGGAATAGAAAGCCCTCAGAGCAACTAGTGGTTTCAAACTGCTGACCGTGAGGGTTACAGCCCAATTCGTAAGCACGACGCCACTGGGGCTCCCTCGGATGGTGCCCAGGCCCATGTAAAACCAAACTCTCTATTTTATATTAAGGGAAAAAAGATCGCTTTCCCACTAGACAGCACTGCTCTGAGCCTCCTCCTTTCTGCATTCCTTCCCAACAGCCAGCCAAAACCACTGGTAGCTGGTAAGCAGCTGCCCTGGCTGCATCCTGGTGAATCCCAGCCCGGCACCCTCCCAGCCGAGCAGCTTAACCCGAAGGAGCAAAGCAAGGTGAAACCAAGGTGTGTGGGCTGTCCCTTCCATTCTGAAAGGTAGGTACGACGTTACACGCCTGTTAAATGCCACCAAAACTAAGCACAGAAGAGTCCTGTGTCCCCAAAGAGGCACTGACCTGTGGCAGCATCTTGAGTGGTCAGCATGTTACTGTCACTGAGTAGAATCCAACTCATAGTGACCCCTCGAGGCCCGCATCAGCCTCACAGCTGTGAGGTTTGAGCTGTACACCCCTGAATCCCAGAGAAGCCTCCTCCGCAGAACCCCAGCCTGCTCTGAGGACAGAGCCCCGCCCCTTGGTGCCCTGCCTTTTAGGACTCCACGCTCATGGGGAGCTTGTTCTAGACCCTCGGAGAGGTGCAGCAGGAATATAATTTATACATGAGACACGCAGAGGCTGCGCCAACCCTACACAGAGTTCAAGACACGAGCCAGGCACCATGTGATGTGTATTTGACTTTCGACTACATGTTGCAGGGGCTTATACCTTCTGACGGCAGATGTTTGTGGGGTATTAGTAGTCCTTGCACCTGAGTCAGATCCCCATCCAGCACAGGTCACACACAGCTGTCCCCATCTGTCAGTGGAGGCCGGTGTGACTCAGTGATGCTGAATGGGCCTCAGGGGAGCGTCCAGGCTGGGAGACTAGGAGGAAAGACCAGGTGGCTGCACCTAAAGCCAGCCAACAAATAATCTGTGGGTCACAGCGGCAGGTCTGCAGCTGACCATGGCCGGCACAGGACCCAGAAGCCTTTCACTCCCTTGCAAGTGGGGCCACCAAGAGTTATGTCCACCTGGTGACAGCTAACGGCAACCACAGATGTTTGCTGACCTAGGCAGGAGCCACACGAAATGAAACCCTTGCCGCATCACCTGGAGGCTGTCCACCCCGCCCCCCCCCCACGTCCTCGGCTCTGTGGGGGCAGTGGCGCAGTCTAGACCACGGTGACAGGACATACCAGGAGGCTCTCCTCGCGCCGGTACTGCTTCCAGTTCCTGCCGCTGTCGCTGAACATCAGGAGGTAGCCGGTTACCCAGTCAGAGCTGCCGTAGCCACCCTGAGTGGCTACCGCCGTGACCTCCATCCTCTCTCCAAGGTCGACCTGCAACCACGGATGCTTGTCGGACACGCGGGGAGTCCAGCCCCCGGCTCCTTGTGGGGTGAGAGAGAGGAAGAAAATGGGGAAGGGGGAATATTACAATCTGTTTGCAAGAACACCTGCCTGCACCACATTTGAGAAAATAAGATTTATGGAGCTCAGAGCAAACACCCTCAAATTATAGCAACTATTGAGAAACAGGAATCACATATTAAAAATACGGGACCTAGATTATTGTGTGTTCTTCTAGGTCAGCAGTTCTCAACCTGTGGGTGGCGACCCCTTTGGGGTGGAATGACCCTTTTACAGGTGTTGCCCGATTCATAACAGTAGCAAAATTATAGTTATAAAGTAGCAACAAAAATAATTTTATGGTTGGGGGTTACCACAACATGAGGAACTGTCTGAAAGGGATGCAGCATTAGGAAGGGCACGAATCCCTGTTCTAGGTTGTGTGGCCTCGTGTTTCCTGTAGTCCCAGGGGCTCAGTGAGATGGGTGGACCCCAGCTGACCCCCGGGTTTTGAGCTTGTTTAGTATTCAGAACCTCTTCTAGGGACACCTTCCTGAGCTGTGCTGGCCCGGCACCAGCTATGTCCTCTAGTCTCAGGCATCTTGTTTTACACACACACACACACACACACACACACACACACACACACACACACCAGCACAAAGACTCCCAGGAGGGTGCAGGGGGCTCACACACTGACTGGTAAGCAAAGGCCGGAGCTGTGCGATGAACCGGAGGTCAGCCCTGAAGACTGGTAGCTGTGATCAGAATCCACTCCATGACAGCTGGCCTCGCTGCTCAGCCACACTGCAGCCGGGGAAGGAAGGACTAGCCTCGTCCAGGGGAAACAGTGTCTCAAGAAGAAGATCTACAGACTCCATGCCAACTCTGGGATCTAGTTCATACAAGCATGTGTCATGGGAAGATGGGCCAGCCCTCTGGAAAGCGCTCTACGTGAGCACTAGAAGTGGGCAGATGAGCTGATAGATTGCAGGTGCCTTCCACACCCTGCACATGGACGCGAGACATCGTAAGTGACAAAGGGGCTAAAGGGACGTGGGCGGGTGTGATGGAATCAGCGGGGTCGTTGTAAGTTTGTCATTTTAACCCATGGGAATGGATCCCAGAGCTGAGGCAGAGAGATCACAAGAACAGTCCAGAGCCTCATCCCAACACCGTACAGAAGCACAGGAGCCCGGAGACAAGCAACCGGACAGGCAGTGGAAGGGCAGGTGTTGGGGGCGGGGGTGAAAAGAACACAGGACACCTGGAGAGCACGTCCAACAAGACGTTTTTTCAAAAGGATCTTATCTCTTGAGTTATTCTGCTCTCAGTCCATGGTAAGCAAACAGATACAGGGCCAGGGGAGGCCCCTCGTGAACGCAGGAGCAAGGGCAGCGTCATCAGCAGGCCACCTCCACACATGGGAGCCACCACGACCTGCGGAGGTTCCCGAGCAAGAGCCTGAGAGAAACAGCCCGCGCTCCACACGGTGGGTGGACTCCGGGCGGAAACAGTGGGCTCGGACGGAACCACTGAGAGGGCGGCGCAGGACTGGGTGGGCTTCCTTCCGTCATACATGGGGCTCTGCGAGCAGCACCCACTGGACAGCACAGGCAGGGTGGTGGCAGGACGGCTTGGCAGGCCTCTGCCCAGCTTGTTTGGAAGACAGAGTAAAAAGGAGACTGCCCCCTTTCACCCGAGTCCTAGTTTTCAACCCTCAAAAATGCAACACACATCACTGCCATGGGGTCCGTTCCACTGAGGGACCCTATGGGCCAGGCCGGAACCGCCCAGTGGGTTTCTGAGACTGAAACTCCTTATGGGAGTAGAAAGCCTTGTCTTTCTCCCACGGAGGGCTAGTGGTGTTGAACTGCTGCCGTAGTTGACAGCCCAACTCGTCACCACTATAGAGGGGCTGTTACTTTGGGCCAGGTTAATTGACATTTCCTGGGGAAAGTATAAACAACTTGATTTGATACTTTTTGTCTGCAGCGTGCTCTGAGATTAATTAGCATACACGTTGAGCCCAGCTGTGTCTACTATGCAAACGAAGCACCCCTGGCCTAGCCTGAGATGGGTCTGTTATGGGTCTGGTGAGTGGCTATGCGTTGACATTGGTAAAAGTGAGTGTATGTATCTATACAGCCAATGCTAGAGGGGTTGGGCTGACGTGGAGGAGAGGAGGCAGAGCCTGCTCACGGAGCTCCACCACACTGAAGCTACTGAGGGCGCCCGGCTCCAGGGGCAGAACCAGCAGGAACAGTCAGGAGGGGCTGGGAGGGAAATATCCCAGGGAGGAGGGGTGCTGGAAGCAGCCAGTCTGGTCTGGGAAGACCAGGCCGCCTCTGGCTGGCTGTTGAACAAGGGGAGAATTGCAGGAGCACAGCCCTGCGCTAACTGGGAAGGGAGACCTGACCGCACGTTCCTGAGCCTGCACGAACCCTGCCCCACGCTGCAGCTTCCGGGGCTCCTTCATGGGTTCTTCCCACTGACCAGAGCCTGGAGGGTCACTCTGCTTTCAGATTTGGAAGACTGGGCCTGGGCCAACCGGGGCCAGCTTTGTCTGGGCCTCTTGTGGAATTTAAGGAGCAGAGGCAGAACGGTGGCTCACCAGGCATGAAGCCAAGGCCCTGAAACTCCACACTAAGCAGCAGGCTCCTTCCATGGCACCGACCTTCCACGCAAGCAGAGGCTCCCTTAGGATCGCCACAAAGGAAGTCTCCTCTGAGCGAATTGCACTGTTTCAATGTCCATCATTGGGATCTCACCTGATTGCTCTTAATTCACAGTCGACTCATTAAAAGGCCCGGAGAGGAGGGAGCAGGGCATCTGAACAGGGGGACCCGTGGTCCCTGCACAGCGTCTGTGTGTGGCTGTGAGATGAGTCCATTTGGTTCACGGCCAGGACAGCTGGGGAAGCCTGCCCACCTGCCCAAGCGCGGTTTCCCACTCTGCAAACCGAGGCTGTGCACAGGCTACATGCAAGCTGGGCTCTCTCCTGCCTTGTTCTTGGGGTTGTTGGTTTGTTTGACTGCTCCCCACTTCTAAGGGGAGGAAAACGCAAGAACAGAACTTGCAAAAGCGAATCTTCAGCCAGGATCCCAGCGCCCAGAGCATCCAAGGCGGCTGGAAGCTTCCTCTTCTGAGCAGCAAGGGACCTTGTGCTCCACGGAACCAGACACCATCCTCACAGTCATCCTTGTTCCAGCCCCTGCACGCAGCCACTGTGTCCACTGTCCCTCTTTGTCGCTGCCCCTCCCTCTACCAAGCCTGAGGTCTGTCTCCAGGGACTGCTCTCTGTGACATCACATCCAAAGTCCACGAGAGGACTCATCCTCCCTAGCGCTCAGCTCAGGGCTGAGTGTCCTGGAAACCAGCTGCAGGGCATGTTCCCTAATTAAAGTGGCCACACCGAGCTGCACAAAGGCCCCCAGCACCCTCCACAGATACTGGGCCTGTGCTGATCTGCCACTGGACAGATGGACACAAGGCCACCACGACCTTGTGTGTCACTGCTGACTGAACTGACTTGCATGCTGCCTGGATATGACGTCCGCAGTATTTCAAATTCCAGCAGGGTCACTCTGGGGGGCGGGTCTCAGTGGCACTGAGACGTACTAGGAAGAAATGTCTGGTGACCGCATTCTGAGAAGCCTATGGATCATCATGTCATGCCGAAAGAGGAGTCCCCCACATTGGAAGGGACCCAAAAGGCAGTGGCGGAAACAATGGACATGGAGGTGGGGCTGGACTACAGCAGGTCCCTCCGTTGTGTGCGGGGACACAGGGAGGTGCAGCCACATCTACAGCAACAACTGCTCAGAAGGATCCAACTGCCAACCCCACCTTCTTCCTAATAACAGCCGCAGAGAGCGGGGCCACGCACCCGTCCCTCCTTGTGACAGAGCTGCACAGGGGAGCGCTCCATTGTGCATTAGAGAAGGGGGCTGCTTTTTGCCTGCTCAGAACCCACACCCCTCTGCTTCTGACAAGCAGGAAGATCACCCACAAGTCTCCATCCCCTCTCCCCCAGCTCTGATGCTAGTGGGGGACCCAGCGCCTGGGCCCTGGACTGGTCAGGGCAACATTTCAGAGATGGCAAAGGGGCCCCAGTCTGCCCTTAAGGCTGAAGACCAAGTCATGCCAGCGCCAGGCGCTCTTCATGGATTTTGCACACAAGCCCTTTGCCGTTGTTGGGCTGGTTCCACCTCATTCACCATAACCCAGGTGCAACTGGCAAAACGCTGCCTGGCCCAGCACCGCCCACCCTCGTCCTCACTGCCATGTTTGGGGCCATGGTGTCAGCCCAGCTCCTGAGGGTCTCCTCTTTGGGACTGACTAAATCTGGCCAGGCAGACGTGGGGGAAAGAAGCACGACAGGATCCCACCCAATAGGCTGAGACCTGGAAGCCCAGTGCGACAGGAGACAGTGAGAGCAGTGGCCGCCCTTTCCCTCGTGCAGAGCAAAAGGGATACTTGGCATTGGGCTGGAACACAGAGCCTTGCTTACAAGCAGCTCCAGCCAGCACACATGCAGTCCCTGGATGGTGTCATTGGTTTATAGTACCAGGACGTGGCACAGAACAAAACCCAGCACAGCCCCTGCCCGCATGCCCAGCCCCCAGGTCTGCACCGCTGTCCACACCCCATCCTCTGCCACCCTTCCTGACCTGTGAAGGGCATTCACCACCATGCTTCCCCCTGTGCCCACTTCCAGACCACCCCCCCACTGCCCCACCCACCCCCGGCCTGCCAGACAGGGCCAAGAAGGTGGCGGACAGCAGAGAAGTGCATGAGCAGCGCCGTTTGCTATGATCCATCTATTAACAAAAGCTATACATTAGGAACATGTAGCCTCAGAGCTTTGAAGTCATCCTGAGAGAATCGGAGTAGCTGTAGGTGCAAACGATTAATAACGGTGTCTCCTGGGCACATTCATTTGTTTGAGCATCTGTTCTCCAAGGGCAGTTGATTCATATCACAGGTGAATTATATGCAATAAAGCTATCCGAGCAAGCCAAAGGCAAGAATATCTGCTGAACAGAAATAAATAGCTCTGCAGATAGATGACAGAGAAGCAGAGAGGCAGATAGACAGAAGACAGATAAGCTTATTACCAACCTGAGTCATACAGGTGACACAATCTTTCTTGCTGAAAGTGAGGCCCATTGTCACAGTATTTTCATTCACCTCATGCATGTGATTGATCATAGATAGAGGATACATAGATAGACAGACAAGTAAGTAAATGAATGATCAAGGTAAGTAGGTAGATAGTAAATAGATGATCAACTGATAGACATTTAGATACAGATAGACA
>NW_022103899.1:65249967-65252366 GCF_000313985.2 Echinops telfairi
TAGATGACAGGTAGGCAGGTGACAGGTATCTTGTTGTCAGGTACCGTCTGGTCAGTTCCGATCCACAGCAACCCCTGCAGAACAGAATGAAGCACTGCCCAGTCCTGCGCCATCCTCATCGTTGCAGCCTCTGTGTCCATCCATCTTTTCAAGGGTCTTCCTCTTTTCCACTGACCTAACTCTCCCAAGCATGTCATCCTTTGTCGAGAGACTGGTCTCTCCCGATGGCTGACCAAAGTCTGTCAGACAAAGGCTTGCCATCCTTGCTCTTAGGGAGCAAGACAGATTTGTTTGTTCTTTAGACTGTCCATGATACTTTCAATATTCCTCTCCTGCATCATAATTCAAAGGCATCAAATCTTCTCCCATCTTCCTTATTCAATGTCCAACTTTCATGTGCAGATGAGGGGAGTGGAAATACGATGGCATGGGCCTCACTCTCAGCAAGCAAGATTCTGTCGCTTGCATGGTTCAGGTTGGTAATAAGCTTGCCTCCAGCCACCTGTTCAAATCATCTCCTTGAGGGCCGTCCTCTTTTTTGCTGCCCATCTACTTTACCAGGCATGATGCCCTTCCCTAGGGGCTGGTCTCTCCTGACAACATGCCCAAAGTACACGAGACCACGTCTTGCCATCCTTGCCTCTAAGGAGCACTCAAGCCTCACTTCTTCTGAGACCCATGGTTTGTCCTTTTAACTTCTGTGGTATTTTCAACATTCTTCTCCAGCCCACAATTCAAATGCATAGATTCTTCTGTCTTCTTTATTCAATGTCCAACTTTCACATGCAAATGAGGCAATGGGAAACACCACAGCTTGGGTGGATCAGGCACACCTTAGTCCTCAAAGTAACATCCTTGCTTTTCAATATTCTAAAAAGGTCTGGTGCAGTAGATTTACCCAATGCAACATGTCTTTTGATCTCTTGACTGCTGCTTCCATGAGCATCAATTGAAAATCCAAATAAGACAATATCCTTGACAAGTTCAACCTTTTCTCCATTTATCATGACCCATGGTCCAGTTGTGCGGACTTGGGTCTTCTTTACATTGAGTTGTCATCCACACTGAAGGCTGCAGTCCTTGACCTTCATCAGCAAGTGCTTCAAGTCCTCCTCACTTTCAGCAAGCAAAGTTGTGTCATCTGCATATCTCAGGTTGTTAAAAAGCCTTCTTCCATTCCTGATATCGTTTAGATATTGTAACCATCCTTAATATATTTTTTATGAATTTTCACTTGAACAAAAACTGTTTCTACATCCTATTTAACTTTATGAAATTGCATTGTACTAGCCAGTAAATAAAGAGCCCAGGTGGCACCGTGGTTAAGTACTCAAAGGCCATCAGTTCAAGCCCACCAGAGGCTCTTAGGAGGGACACGTAGGAGTCTACTCCCATAAAGACTCCAGCCCTGGAGACACTTGGAGCAGTTGACCCTGTCTCATCAGGTCGCTGTGAGTCAGAACCCACCTGTCAGCACAGGGTAGCAGTAACAAGTAAATAGTTACCAAGAGTGAAACATGACAATATATATACAAGTGTGCTTTACACCATCGAATGATGGATTGTTAGAAGATCTGTAATACCCCCTCCCAATAAATTGATTTATTTCAAAGGTAAGTATCTAATAAACCTGAGGGTCACAGCCCATGACCAAAATCCTATCCCTGGTACCTTACAGGAACTGCAAAACCCACATCCAAATTGCAGGCTCATCACTGCCTCTCCAGAGCCACTTGTCCTCACGACCCCTGTGTGCAGAAGTCACAGGTCCTGTCCCTGCAGAAGCCCTGCACACCCTTTGTGATAGTTAGGTTTATTGTGTCAACAGGCTCCCGTAGGAACATGTAGGTGGAGGGTAATCAGGCTGAAGCTTGATTAGAAGGTAATCGAGATGAATGGCTCTCTGAGGCTGGCTTCTTCCTCTTTTCTTCCTAGTCATCGGACCAGCATGCTGCTGCCTGCGCTAGTGCTGTGCTACCTGTGGGCTGAGCCAACCCGTGGATGGTGTCACCTTGATGTGGTGGGTCCATGTGCTTTGCTCCCTCACTACTGGCCTCTGCTGAGTTGTTTAGGAAACTCGGACTGGATCTCCCCACCCTTTCCTCCAAATGCTGCACAGTTCCGCACCCTCGCAGGGATCAGGTAAGGACTAGGGGCCTGTGTGGAGGGCCTGTGCGCAGCCTGGGGGACACAGATGCTGCTGGGCCTGGGCTGTGTTCTCCACAGCACCATGGACCTGCTTCCATGCCGTTTCTCATGGGGTCTTCAGTCTGTCTGTCCTTCAGGCCCCGACACCCCCAGCCCTTCCTCAGCACCTAGGCCCCTTCCTCCTTGATGTTCCCACAGCAAGTCCCACTGTGGCTGTCAGGGTGTGCCTCCTCCGCTTTACAAACAAAGTC
>NW_022103899.1:65252517-65273509 GCF_000313985.2 Echinops telfairi
GTGGGGGGAGGTGGGGAGGGCAGAAACGGTGCAAATGAAGACAGCGGCGCTGAGGTTGGCAGGGTGAGCGTTTGCTCTTTGAGAAGAATTCACCCCAGCCTTTCAGGGCGTAGTTTCCCTGCTAAGGCTCTGGAAGGTGGGTGTTCTACTCTTACAGTGTGAGCTGACAGCTGTGGGGAGCTGCGTCAAGACCTTCCACAGTCTGTGGTCTCCTGAAAGTCCCCATGGCCACAGCTGACAGCTTCCTGCACACCCAGGACCTCTGGGAGGGAGGCCTGAGGGAGGCCTGGAGGAGCCCCTGTGCAGTTCTTTGGGGAGACCAAGGGCAGCCCAGCTCCAGAAACAGCCCCAGAGCACCTGCTGGTAGAGTTGGATCCCAACCAGCAGGGCTGGGTGGGGAAAGCTCTGCTCTCATCACCTTACGGATCGATAACGGGCATTGATGTCCACTGCTATGATCACAGAGGCCTTTCTCCTATGGGTGAGGCACTGGGATCTCAAACCTGTCACTGGCTCTGCTTAGGGAATCAGTGCTGGGAGAGTTGGGAGACGGTGCAGAGCATTTACACTGGGGTGCTGGTGTCAGAAGTGAAGCTCTCTCTAATCTCAGTGTCCATGAGTGTAGAGGGACATCAGTCTCATGGCCAGGAAGAGTGGCTGCCAGGCTGCAGTGACGTCACATCTCAGGGTTGTACCGGCTCCCCGCAGCACCCCTCACCATGGAATCTGCGGCCATTCACATCACCGTCATGAGATCCCACATGCAGATTCTGCAGAAGAGGCTCTGGCAGGGAGGCAGCTCCAGTTCTTCATGGCAATTCTGAAACTCAGGTGCCCCCCGAGAACAGAAGAGGGGCGAGCAGGTGCGAAGGCCATGGGACCTGCCCCTGTGATCTGTGAAGCTGCAAGAATGTAAAACACAGGCCCTGTGCCTCACAGCCACCCCCACCCCCCCCATGAACCAGGGACAGGCCACGCAGGTCAGTGTGCAGGATGGGAGGCAGGGTACGCAAGCATTCAGGAGTTCCTTGTGTCTTCTTACTGCTGCAAAGTCAGCTAAATAGAATCAGATGTGGATAATGTCTTCCTGGACATATTCTACACAGATGCATTTGCAATAAAGGCCCAAAGGAGACAAGTGGGAGTGTGGCGGTTACATCATCTCCTGTCGACTTGTGAAGGGGTGGAGTCTAGCCTGTCAATCAGGTTGCAGCTTGATGACCTCGTTTGGAGGTGCCACGGAGATGAATAGCTCACAGGAGGCCAGATACACTCTCTCTGCTTGTCTCTCTGTGAGACATTCCTGTTGACAAGCCAGATGGAGCTACACTAATGCAGCCAGAGCCTTGGAGCTGGAGGAGCCACGTGAGGACCCATGCTAGCACTAAGATGCTTCCCCGCCACTGGATTCACAAGACTCTCCACCCACTGGCTGTGACCTTCCTGCACTCAGCATCATCACATGTGTTGCATGAATCTGAAGAGGAATTTACAGACTGGTATCAGACGTGTGGGCTAATATCGGACTTATGGACTTGATCTGGACTGGGCTGGGATATTTTCTTAATGTACAATTGCTCTTTGATATCAAATTCTCTCTTACACACATATGAGTATCTATGAATTTGTTTCTCTAGTCAACCCAGACTAACACAGGGAGCAAAGCCCTAACAGGCTAAGGGAAGTGGGTGGGCAATCAAGTGAGAGTTACAACCACCTACTGTTGGGTTTTAACGTAACAGAAAGGTCACACAGAACAACAATGCCACAAAAGTGGGGGAAAGGAACAGAAGTGTTCAGGAGTAATGTTTCTGTCAATCACTGGAATCGACTAGTATAAATCTAACGCTGACTCTGATAACTGAAGCTGGAAGCAAGGCCCTCAGTGGGGTGGGTGGACACGTGGCTGGAGCACTCGTGGGGAGGAGCAGCGAGTGTCTAGCACGGGGGTCGGTGTGGATCGGAGCTGACTCGCCAGACCCATGCACCATGATAGCTGGAGTTTCATGTGCCAACTCCAGAGAGGCTGGGCAGCAGCACAGTCCTGCTCGTGGTTAAAATCGACGTCCTGCTTGCCCTTCTGAGTGAGGCCGCTGCGCCTCCACTGACGTGAACTGGAGAGTGTGCGGTTCGCTTCCCGCCCTACACGGTGGGTTCTCACGAATCGGGGGCTCATAAGAACAACAGAGTGAGAACAAACACTGAGGCCTTGACTTTGCTTGTCCAACCTAGACGTGACATTTGGTTTGATTTGAATTTCTTCATTTCCAATGATCTCCAAACTATTAATCGCATGCATTTCAGCTCGCATCTTACATCTCTGTCACTCACGCCTCCTCTTGTGCTCAGTTTTATCCACTTGGTTTTCAGTCAGACGTTATTACTGCCTGGTTATTTCCTTCAGTGGACCGGGAGCACTTGTTTCTGATGTCGAAATCGTGCTAGACTCGGGATGATTTCCTAATTGACTTTTGCTTCTAACAACCTTGCCTGATCCACTCAATCAGGGAGGAGCTTTTTCACACTAGATGACTCTGGTTCTGGTGGCTACGAGCTGGGCAGCTGACCACAAGTCAGCTGCTATGGGGAAGAAGACGGGGCTGTCCACCTCAGTCAAGAGTGACCATCTCAGAAATCCACACGAGCAGTTCCACCCTGTCCGGTAGGGTCCCTCTTAGTCCGGATAGTGTCAATGGCAGTGAGATTAGTGGTGGTGGTCTGGTCACTTCCCCCCTGGACAGATACACCGGGGAGCCTACAGCAGGGCTTGTGGCGTGTCCCTGGGCACCACCCACTCCTAGGTGGGCTCTGACGGTCAGTTTTGTAGTGGACCGGCCAGTCTGAAGACCCGTTTTCAGCTCACGCACTCTCTGCCGGGGCTCCACTGTCCAGTGCCCATGAGAGAAGCAGCGCAGCCTACAGCCAGCCTCCTCTAGGTCTGAGGCTGCATCGGGCTTGGGCCTCTCCCTGGTTTGTGTCCCCGCTGCCTTGGTAGTTTTCCAATATCTTCTTCATTTTCTTTTTGTTGCTCTGGCCTTTCTGGTGTTGGTCAGTGCAGACTGTATGTAGTTGGTGCTGGTGGAGGCAGGGCTCAGTGTGCTGATAGCTACTGAGAACTCCAAACGAAACTCACTGCCAGCAAGTGGAGGCCGGCTCGCAGTGACCCTGTAGGACAGGGCAGAACTGCCCCTGTGGGTTTCAAGGCTGTAACTCTGTACAGAAGGAGAAAACCTCATCTTTCTCCCACAGAGTGGCTGGTGGTTTTGAACTGCAGACCTGCGGAAATGTAAAATGCTTCCATGAACCCGGATCTGGGTCATACTGGGTGCTCCTGGCTCAGGGACACATCCTCTGCGTGAAGTCATCCAAACAGGGGTCTCGGTTCAATTGTCTTCCAGGTAAAGTGAGGGTAATGGTGGGCATGGCCCGTGGGTGAGCTAGAGAGCTCGCCCACCTTGTGGAGTGCTCTGCTCATCCCTGGACAGATTTGTCTCCTGCCAAATACAGCGTCTTGAGACTTATGACTTAGACCGCGCGTCAGTGTGACAGTGTCCTACCCACGAGGGGTCCCGCAGCTGAGGCTGGAGGTGTGGAGGCCTGTCCGGGCTTTAGACCTGCCTTCTAGTCAATGTAACACAATAGACACAAGTTCTCCAGTGAGCCCTCTTTACAGGAATGGAGCATTTAAAGCATTGCGCAGCTTAGATGACGCAAAGTGGGCACAGCGGCTGAAGCATCTGACGGGCGGTTCATGAGGCGCTTCCGGCGTCTGCTTGGCCGGGGCTCCAGGCAGCCTCTGGGGGCTTCTCCCTTGTTCAGCAGTGAGGTGGGAGGCACTGCTGAGAGTCAGCAAAGACCACCCGGCCCCTCCCGGGCGACTCTGAAGCATACCATGTTACCGTGTGTCGAACATCTGTGTCCTCATAATGAACCTGCTCCCCGGGGTCTTCAAAAGTCCATCACAGCGCTGTCCGCCAAGATGCCCCTGGGGGGCTTGAACCTCCACCCTGTTAGCTAGCAGCCCAACCCCTTAACAGTTAGCACCAGCAGCAAATTGAGCAGTTGATATTTGGAGCAAAGTGTTGGGCCTAGAGCTAGCTGGCTGGAGACCTGCTCCAGGACCGTCTTGGTGAGCACTGTAGAGCTGGCCGAGTCCGGGGTAGAAGGAGACTTTCTCTAAGTCTGTGCCCACCTCCTTCCAACAGAGTACCAGGCGGTCTGCGAACCCCTGGCCATGAGACCCTGGACCCCTACAAGCATTCCTTTCAGCCAGGGAGGCACCGTTTGCCCTGGGAAAGCAGATGGGGGAGAACGTAGAAGCCGAGCGCTGGTGCTGGAAGGCGCTGTCCACTGGTCTTGTGAAAGAAGAGTCTACTCGTGGTTTTCATTGTTGTCCATGCAGACAGACGCACGGGCATAACTGATGGGACCACTCCTGCCGGCTGACATTGAGGACCAGCGACAGATGGCCGGACTTCAAAGAAGTTGGACTGTAGGAATTGGTTCCTGGAATCCGCTCACCCCACTGAGGGCCTTGCTTCCAGGGGAAATCACAGTACCCATAAAGAGAAGGGATGCAAATGATAGAATGACTGAGTTAATTATCAAAGCCATACAAGGGAATGAGGATTTTGGTATATTTATGGAAAAATGCAAAAGTTAGAATTGGAACAACCCCAACTGACTACAGTAACTCCCGGGAAGTTCCCTATGACTGCCTTTCTGGGAAAGAGTGCCAAAGATAAGAAACAGCCCTTGATTCACTCAGTAAAACCCCTTAATAAATTTGCGTATAGTAAAGGGGACAGTAATGAAAAAAACCCTAAGACTGCTCTCCCTCCTTTGAATTACACTGGCATTTATGACGACAATGGAGAACATATTACTGAGGTAAATGGGAAGCATGTAAAATTTTCAACCTTATCTTTATGGAAAAGAATAAAAAGGGGTGGCCCAGTTTGGTGCATTAGATCTATTGAAGACAAAATAAGGTATACAAAAATGTTATTACAGAGTGGATTGTGTAGATGGTGCATAATGGAAACAAGAGAACAGTGGAAGCCCGATTGAAAAGGCAGATAAAAGAAATGGAGCGAAGGCTTAAAGAACGTAAATTTGATGAAGCATAGAAAGAATATTTAGCTAACTTAGACCTTTGTAGACTGAACTTTGTATTTTAAGTTCATGCCAATTTTCTACTATCTACTTCCTTGAACTTGAACACTGTTTGGCACCATTACCACAGACCTATTTCAAGAACCATTCATGTCTATGGTTAATCAAAATGTACGTTGGTCAAGATTGAAAACTTAAATGAACCAGTCACCCAGAAAGAACGTTCCGAGAAGATTTAAACAGAACCTCCTGGAAAACTATATACTTTGCACCTTTTATTATTAGAATTTTTTCTTTCCGTTTTGATTGTATGATTGCCAGAAAATATTGTTTAAATAGAACCTTAAAATTGTAAGAAAGCAGCAGATGATCACAGACTCCTGACTCTGCTCATCCCTCTCGCGTCGACGCCTTACCCACCGAACAGGGGACCCCTCACCCTGTCCAGCACATAACAACGTCTCGCCGATACCCACTAAGCTGCCACTTCCCTCAATGTCCTCAGAGTGCGCGTGTGTGGCTGTGCCTCCAAACCTGGCACCCTTCCGCTCGGTGGGAGACCAGCACCCTCCATTGCTGCGGCGGGAGACCAGCACCCATACTATTCACAGAGATACACGACACTCCAAACACTACCCAGGCACTAAGTAGGGGAGCAGTGAGGTGACCAGATAGCTCTGCCAGCCCCTGTGCAATGCTCCAGGAGGGGAAGATGAGCTGCCCAGGGCATCGGGCACCATCACAGAACTGCCCTGCCACTTCCTGCAGCGCAACTGTGGATGCTCATCTGCCCCAAGGGTCTCTCTTTTCTTCCCGATCCTCTTGGCTTGGAGGTCCCAGATGCTCCCGGGGCGGCTAGGGATTCCTGTGTTTCGGAGTCTGGCCGATTCTTTGTTGGTTTGGGATTCCTGCTCATATCCCTTGTCAAGCCACCCTCACAGCATGGGCCAGATCTAATGAGAATGTTAGGACCCTGGGAACATGCTTACGCCTTCAATAACTCACTCTCAATTTGCCATTCCTTTGTGATCCCTGCAGGCTATCAGTGGGGAGGGAAGAAAATAAAAACCAATAAAAAACAATGAATTAGCAAGTAAGAGATAATTAAAATGGGCCATTTTAAACTTAATTAACATGCAAATAAAATTCATTAAGGTTGAAATCTTGCTTCATTATGAGCTGTAGGAAAATAAAGACAGAGGATTGTTTCCTGGGATGGAGGGTGTGAGCTATGTACATGGAGGGGGGTGGGGGGTGGTAATCAAGCACCCCACCCAAGCAGGCACCCTGATTAAAGGCAAATCAATACTGCGTGTAGAGTGCGTGACTTCGCCAGTTATCGCTGTCCATCCACAGCCTGGGAGCCTGGAGAGAACTTGATCGGAATGCAAAGCCGAAAGAGAAAGGTTACGTTTCTCCTAAAGCGAGTAAAGGCAGAGCAAGCACCGACTTGTCCCAAAGTCTTTCCTGTTTGTTGCTGTTTTATTGGCACAGAAGTGCCCCTTTCTCCCCGGCCACAGTTTGAGTAAATTGAGCTGAGCCTTGGATCGAGGTGGTAATCTGATTTCACCTGTTTGTCCAGGAGCGACGCTACTTCCCTCAGAGACTGTGAGAAAATCAGAAGTAACGGAACCCTGAGAAAGAAGGGAAGAAGGCCTGAGACGAGGCCTGGGTGGGTGAGCAGGTGGATTTTTAAACTGACAACAATAGTAAATCCCTCTGTGTTTGTAATCCCTGTGTGCCCCTGCGTGCAGTGTAAGCTGGTGGTGCTCTGACTGCCTGTGGGGGGCAGGCTAAGGACACACGAAACATTTATATACCATGATAACTATCCAAACGTTTCTAAACACCTGTATTGTAATGTATGTGCAGGATGTCTCCATATCTCTACCTACCTGTTTGTTTACATAAATACATATCTACCTACCTACCTGTCTCTCTACCTACCTATCTTTCTTTCCATCTACACACCTCTCTCTATCTAGCTATCTATCTCTAGCTGCCTGTCTAGCTAGCTAGCTATCTACCTGTCTATGAAAATCTGAAATGCTTAACATCAAATACAAGTTATGTATTTGTGGCCAAAATTCACAATGATAAATATTAAGATCAAGAAATCAGAGGTTACAAAGAAATCAGAGGTGATTAAGACAGTGTGTATGTGTGTGTGTGTGTGTGTGTGTGTGTGTGTGTGTGTGTCTGCGCGCGCAGAATAAGCCATGGAGTCCTCTTACATGTTATAGTTTTCACCAGTGTTTTCACAAGTTCTGTTTGCTCGCCAAGGGACAACTGCCCTCGCTGTGGGTGTTGATGCATCATTCTTGCAAGGATCTTACGCAGAGGGTCCAGACAAGAAGTCTTCAAGGATGGGAACAGGACCCTAAGAGGCCCGCAGGCATGCTCCCCTTAAGCCCCCTTTCCTTCCAGGGGCTGGGGGTGGCTAGGGGGTTGGAAAGAACTGACACGCTATTGAAACAAGGCCTTCTGGTGTCCAGCGAGAAGTAAGACAATGAACGGTCTCTTGGAGAAAGAGAGCCCTTTGCAAACAGCCCCCGGCAGTCGCGGGGGCAGATGTGGTGCTGGGGACCGACATGGGGTAGGGACTGAAGATCCGATGGGCAGCGCTTGTGCCCACAGGCACGTGGGTGAGGATCTCGTGGCAAAGGCAAGCCTAAACACGACCCGGGTGCAGATTTGTTGCATTCTGAGAGGTGTTTAACCAAGCATTCTTTCAGGAGTTAACTTTCAGCGGTCAAGTCTGCTGCCCGCTCCAATGTCAGCACATGCAGTCTACATCTTACCTACAAATTCACACAGGACGAACGGAAACACCGTGGAAAACTCCAAAACCCACTGCCGTCCAGTTGCTGCCGGCTCACAGCAACCCCACGGGCAGAGTGGAGCGCCCACGTGGGTGTCTGGGCTCTTTATGGAAGTTGAACCCCAAAGGGGCAGCTCTATTGTCCTACAGGGTCCTGGTGAATTGGGATCAACTGATGGCTGCAAGTTTGTTCTGTGTGAGCTACAAAGTTATATGTCCTGGTGGCCCCATCCAGCAAGCTTATTGCTAACAACAAGGTTGGCAGTTCAAAGCCACCAGCTGCTCTGTGAGAGAAAGGCGAGGCTGTCTGCTTCAGGAAAGATTTACAGCTTCAAAGACCATAGGGTTGCTACAGAGGGGTTGGCAGTGCCTAGGTGAGTGGATGTGGTAATCTCTTACAGCAGTGACAGAATCAGCCACCCCCTAGTCTTTGTTCAGCTTGAAGAAGAAGAATTAAACCCTCAGGGCTAATGAGCCCATGCAAAATGCACACATGGGATCTGATATGAGGGCAAGGCAGACTCACCATCTCGCCGGTTGAGCCGGGCGAACCCAGGACTGTGGCTGCTGGACAGGGCGGAGGAGCTGCTGAAGGCCGAGGGCGGCAGGGTGGATAGCAGGGGCTCCTCACAGCTGCCTGCCAGAGGGAGAGACAGCCTTTGGGTTAATGGCCTCCTTACGGCATTTCCAGCCCACAACCTGAAGTATTCAAAACTCCCCGGAGCAAACGTCCACCTGGCTGGCCCTGCCGGCAGGAGCATGCTTGAGCATCTGCCTGTAGGGAGGCTGGCTATCTTATCAGTATACACTAGTCATCACATCTCTATACCCCCAAACGGTTAAAGACAGAAGTTTAAAAACCAGCATACAGAGTAAAAACAAAACTTCAAGTCCCTAAGACATTGCTCCCAGCTGGCCCAATTTGGTCCTTTATGGACAAGCCAAGTGTAGAGGCCCTGGGTTGGAGACAACGTTGTCTGGAACCCAGCTCCAGGCTACCCCTGAGAGTCCCCATCCGTCCTAGGGACCCACCTATGGGTTTCTGACAGCCTCCGCATCGCAGTGGGTCAGTCTGCTGCAAGCACTTTAAAGTGTTGAAAAGCCAAGATGTTGCTTTGAAGGCGAAGGTGCACCTGACTCAAGCCCTGGTATTTTCAATCGCCTCCTGTGCACGTGGAAGTCGGGCATCGAATAAGGAAGACCAAAGAAGAGTCCATGCATTTGAATGATGTGCTGGAGAAGAATGCTGAAATTACCATGGACTGCCAAAAACCAACAAGTCTGTCCTGGAAGAAGTATAAGTATAGCCAGAGTGCTCCTTAGAAACAAAGAGGGTGAGACTTCACCTCACGTGCTTTGGACACGTTGTCAGGAGAGACCAGTCCCTGGAGAAGGACAGTGGAGGGGCAGCAGACAGGAGGATGGCCCTCCACAAGCTGGACGGACACAGTGGCTGCCATCCTGGGCTCAACCAGACAATTCTGAGGGTGGTGCAGGGCAGGGTTTCCTTCTGTTGCACACGGGGAGGCTGTGAGCTGGACCTACTGGTTGGCCCTGATGACAGCCACACCCGCCCTCACCCTGTGTGAGCTGCTCCTCCTTGCAGCACATCCCTCCCGCTTCCCTCCCTTCTGCCTGCCTCCCTGTGGGAGCCTGATTCAGGGAGGAGCGAGACGGGGCAGGGCTACTCGTCTCCTCACCATGAGCCCTCTGTCCCTGTCCACTCTCACAGGAAGGCCAGCAGTGGGGAACCA
The DNA here is from genome assembly GCF_000313985.2 of Echinops telfairi. Taxonomy (NCBI): domain Eukaryota; kingdom Metazoa; phylum Chordata; class Mammalia; order Afrosoricida; family Tenrecidae; genus Echinops; species Echinops telfairi. The sequence goes on from NW_022103899.1 coordinate 65,262,208, forward strand.
GGGTGGGGGGGAGGCACACCCCCCCCCCCCCCCCGGACCTAAACAGCCACTCTCAGGAATGCAAAGTGAGGGCCAGGAGGGGTACCTCTGTCCCCCACTAAAGAGCAAGCAGTGGGGGTCAAAACCCACTGCCCACGAGTCCACGTTGACTCAGTGACCCCACAGGACAGAGACGAACTCCTCCTTAGAGTCACTGAGACTATAAGTCTTCTCAAGCCTCTGAGGTGGTTGAAGACACCTTCGCTTGAGTCAGGTGCAACTTATGCTTCAAAGCGACACATTTCCCTTTTAACTCTTTAAAGAGATCTTTTGCGGCAGATTTGATCAATGCAATTAGTCATTTGATTTCTTGATTGCGGGTCCATGGCTATTAACTGTGGACCCAAGCGAAATTAATCCCTTAGCGACGTGGCTGTTTTCTCCACTTGGGGGAGCCCTGGAAACACAGTGGATCTGATTGCAGGTCAGTCAAGGGAACCCACTGGAGAAAGAAAGGCAGGGCTTTCTGCTCCTATAAAGAGTTAGAGTATCAGTTCTACCCTGTCCCACAGGTTTGCTATGAGTCGGGGTGGACTCCATGCCAGTGGGTTTGTCTGTCTGGCTGGCTTATCGTGATGTTGCTCCTTGGTCCAGTTGTGAGGATGCTTGGTTTCTTGTATTGGGGTGTAAGCCATGCAGAAGACTGCAGTCTGTGATTTTCATCAGTAATTGCTTCAAGTCCTCTTTGCTGTAAGCAAGCCAGGGTCTGTCAGAGGTTGCTACTACTAGGGCTTCTTCTCATCCTGAGGTCATGGTGCAGCTTCTTGGAATGTTCGGTCAGTTTACAGATTACACCGGGTAAACCTGCTACCTAAGACCACATTAAAGGGTTAAAGAGCGAGGATGTCACTTTGAGGACTAAGGCGGCATAGGTCATGGTATTTTCAGCACCTCCATGCATGTGGCCGTTGGACATTGAACAAGGACGGCTGAAAAAGAAGAGTGCATTTGAGTTCTGGTGCTGGTGAAGTGCCATGGCCATCAAAAGACCCACACATCTGTCCTGGCACAAGTACAGCCAGGTTGCTCCTTAGAATCGAAGACGATGACACTTCACCCACGAATTTCCGACTTGTGGTCAGGAGAGACCACCCCTGGAGAAGGACAGCATGCTCAGTGAAGTAGAGAGCCAGCAAAAAAGAAAAAGACAAAGAGGAAGCCCCTCAAGGAGACAGAGGACACAGCCGCTGCAGCAATGGCCTCGACGCATGGACAGCTGTGAGCTGGCGCAGGGCCGGGCATGGACAGCTGTGAGCTGGTGCAGGGCCGGGCATGGACAGCTGTGAGCTGGTGCAGGGCCGGGCGGGGTTTGTGCTGCACACAGGGTTGCTGTGAGTCAGAACCGACCAAAAGGCACCTAACCACAGAAACTGTGTCCAAACGGAGCGACATGTCACCCTGGTGCCGCTTTTCCTGATTTCCAACCAGGCAGTCTCTCTCTGCTCTGCTTGGATGAGTGACTGCGCTTGGTATTGGTATGGTTTCTGTGTGAGCGCGGCTTTCTAGAATCCCCACTTCTCATGACGTCTCCATGATTTGCTATGACCCACACAGTGGGGTGCCATTGCACAATGAAGCACAGGCACACATCCTTCTGGTACTCTGCTTGTACGAGACCCTCATCCCATGCCCTCTTCTGAATCTGGCTTGAATTCCTGGCAGTTCCAGGTCTATGGAAGTCTGCAATCATTTTCCGTTATTTTCAGCACTTATCTGTGATATTAATTATACAGCCCAATAATTTCCACTTTTTGATGGACCCACTTTCTTTAGAATCGCACAGCTGTGAGTGGACTGGGTTTTCCCAATGTCTCGGCCTAGCCAAATGAGCCTTCAAAGCCAGACTCACTGCCATCGAGTCCGACCCTGCAGGGCAGGGTGCAGCTGCCCCTGTGGGTCTCCAAGACTAACTCTTTATGGGAGCACAAAGTCTCATCTTTCTCCCATGGAGAGGCTGGTGGGTTTGAACTGCTGATCTTGCAGTTAGAAGCCCAATACATAACCACTCCACCACCAGGGCCTGGTGGAGTACTTCTAGCATTGTGCTACTTGTCGAAACATGTCAGTTGGTGTTCCATCAGTTCCCGGAGCCCTGGTTTTCACCAAGGCCTCCAGTGCAGCTGGCTGCCCCCGTTAGTGCCATCAGCTCTGATCATTGGTTACACCCTGAAAGGTTGCACATCAGACAATTCTTCTGGGTGCAGTGGCTTCGTGAACTCCTTCCACCTTCTTTGGTTCTTCTATGCCACGCCCCATGCCAACTGCCCCTTCCCCCCAGCCCCTTCCCCTGCCCTCCACACACACACACACACACACACACACACACACACACACATCTCCTTCAGTATTGCAACTGGAGGCTTGGATTTTTCTTCCAGAGGGAGGGTGTGCTTCATTTCCCACTGAGGTCTTTGCACACTTGGCTACGGTGTTTCCCTTGTCTTTCTGAGCTGTGCTTTGAAAGCTGCTGCTCCGCTCTTCTTTGATCTGAGGTAGCTACTTTATGTTTCAAACCAAGTGTCACATGTCACAGTACATGAAATCATTTAGACGGAGAATAATTACAGAGGAAGAATACAGTAACCAATATATCTCTGCCTTGAATGGATTTTTGTCTCTTGGAGAAAACATAAGAGTAAGCTTTGAGATCTACTTTTTGACAGAGGTTCTTAGATATGATGATGGCTGCCCAACCTGCATGGTATAGCTCACAATGGCAGAATTGGCCAATGTTTTGTAATATTGACCAAACTGAGTCAATAAACCCAAACCAAATTCATTGCCATTAAGGCACTGCTGACTTACAGCCCCCCCATCGTGGGTTTCTGAGACTGTAATTGTTTATGGGAGTAGAAAGCCCAGTCTTTTTCCCCAGGAGCTGCTTGTGGTTTCAAACTGCCAACCCTGGAGCCCAGCCCAACATGTATGGAAATGCAAGTATGTTGTTCACGGGGCTGTCAGCTCCACAGAGGAAGAACACGGCCCTCAGAGTCCCCTTCACCGTCCTCATCAACTTCAACAGCCCCTCATAGAACGACGGGCTTCAAAGGAGGGCTTGAATTATCGAGTGCTTTATCTTGCAGCTTTAATCCAGCACTTTGACTTCTTCTCCTGGAGACTGTGGGCAAATCAATCGTCGCTGCTTGATTATCCCAGAGATCATCATAATCACATTGTGAGGTACCACTAAAATAACAGTGAACCGGTTAAATTGATTTTCAAAAATCACAATAACTAAGTAAGAGAACAAAAGGAATAAAAAGAGAGTTTGGGAATAAAAATAATTTAAGTATACTAACAGTTGATATGCAAAATGAGAGGTATTTAAAGAGAAAATTTTAGATGCTTTTTTATTTCTTAATAGTTTTTAGCTGGCCATTTAAAGTTGGGGATATAATTTTCCTTAGCTGTGTAGAGATGTCTTTATCTTGTAACATTTCAGTATTGTGAAGGGAAAGAGTTACAATTTTTCATGAGGACCCTACGGAAGTAAGGATTTATTCTGGATGTGCTGGGCCTGTTACATTGTTTAACATAGCGAGAAAAATGTCTCTGTCCTATCAGGTGCCAGTGAATTCTTTAGTAACTACATTATCAGAGTTGTTGTAGGAGTGCTATTTGTGTTTTCAGAGTTTTAGTATAAAACCTAGGTTACACAAGAAACAATTTTCCCCATCTTGTTGGAAAGATCTTTATTTTTAAAAAAACCAAAAAAACTGAAACCTCTTCTTGACTTTTTGTAATTGTGGTCTCATACACATTTGTCTCTTTTGTCTAGACTGACTTCAATCATCATGATGGTCTCCAGGCTCATGCACGGTCCCAGGGGCCTCAGAGTCATCGTAACTCTGGGTAGTGTTCCCCTGTGGTACCGACCAAGGTTTGTTTATCCATTCTTCCCTTGGGGAGCCTGAGGGTGACTTCCACTTTTTGCTGCGATGGAAATGGGTGTGCAGATACCTACTTGTATCATGGCTGAGTGTCTCTAAGATACACCCCAAAGCTGAAGGACCGCTGGTCATTCAACGGTGAAGCCACTGTGGAAAACAGGATGGAGCGTCCTTAAAAAGCTGGGAATAGAAAGAGAGCTCCGGCTACTGGAGCACTTGAGCGGAGAAAACACTGAAGTTGTCAAGGGTTTCGTCTTGCTTGGCTCTTCCATCAGTGCTCACAGAGCAGCAGCCAGGGGCTCGGAAGACTCAGTGCGGGGGAGGGGGGGGTCTGCTGCACAGACCTCCACAGACCTCTTTAGAGTGTTGGAGCAAGGAGGTTACGTTGAGGACTCAGGTGCACCTGATCTGAGGCATGGTATTTTCAGTTGCCTCCTACGCATGTGAAGTTGGACACTGAACAAGAAGGACCAGAGAGGAACTGATGAATTCGAGTTGTGGTGCTGGCACAGACTCTTGAAGGTAAGCACAGCCAGAGTGCTTCTTAGGGACACAGAGGGTGGGACTTTGGGCGTGTTGTCAGGAGAGACCAGTCTCGAGAGAAGGACATGGTGCTTGGTAAAGTGGAGTGGCTGCCACAATGGGGTCAAGCACAGAGACCCTGGCTAGGACGGCGCAGGCCGGGTGCTGTTTTGCTCTGCTGTGCACGGGGTCACTGTGGGTTGGAACAGACTCCTTGGTTCCTAAAGACACCTTGAACCCTCACTGGGATACACATGAAGTTCAATCACTAGAATGCTCCTACGCCAAGGACCTGCCAGGGTGCGAGAAGGGCGGGAGTCATGGGGCATCTGTCTCAAGGAAGGAACCCACTGCAGGCCACGGTGCCAGCCCAAGCTCTCTGACAGCCCGCTTCCAAGGTCTGCAAAGGGAGCCACAGTCCTGGGGGAGGAGGAGGAGAATGAGGAGGAGAAGGAGGAGGAGGAGGCGTGTGCCTGGCGAGCTGGCTCACCTGTTTGAATTGTGCCCCCGGAAAATATATGTTGAAATCTTAGCTCTTACACTTATGATAAGGAGCCCTGGGGGTGGTGTAGATTATGTCTTGGGCTCCTAAGTGCAAGGTCAGCAGTTGGAAACCACTAGCCGCTCCAAGGGAGAAACACGAGGCTTTCTGCTCGTTAAAGAGTTAGAATCCCAGAAACCCAAGGAGTGGTTCCACTCTGTCTATGTGGTCATTATGAATTGGAATCTACTTGATGGTGGTGAATTTGAGGTTTTGAAACCTATGACTTTAATCGCATTTGGCAATGGGGTTTTTATTGCTATGCTAATGAGGCTACATTGGTGTAGGGTGTGTCTTAAATGAGACCACTTTTGAGGTAAAAAGGAGCAGATTGGGCACAGAGGCAAGAAGCACAGACAGATGATGGAGATGCCACCTGGACATCACTGGGGACCTGAGAAACACCAGGTTGTAGAAGCTGAGACAAGTGTCTCGCCCAGAGTGGACAGGGAGCCTTCCCCTAGAAGGGACACCTTGAGTTCAGACTTCTGGCCTCCTGAACTGTGAGAAAATAAAATAAAACTCCATTCTTACAAGCTGCTCACGCATGCGTGGTATCTCTGCGGCATGGCAGCCCCCTGAGACATAGCCAACATCCAGGCCGCTGGCCTTGCTGAACACCAAGGACCTGCACTGAGCAAAGAGCAGGGCTGTGCCGGGCTTGCCGGGCTGAGAGGGTACTCTGGGCATGCAGGGCAGACTGGAGTCTGGGAGGTCTCAGGTGGGTGGTGGTCTGTTAGTAAGCACTGAGGCATTTCTCTGATGCACTGCTAGAGGTGGACCCTAGAAGCAGCGGGACCTTCCCTGGAGATGACCTGTGAGCCACCAGCTGGAGTGCACCTGGGTATCGCCTGGCAAGAAGGAAGGAAGGAAGTGCAGGGCCCAACTGGCCTCACGGGGATGCCCAAAGCTGAGGTGTCAGGCAGACTGGCAGTACCAGCTGTAGCCTCCCCCCACCCCCCTAGATGGACAGGGACTCAGCAGCCCCACCAAGTGCTTCCACAACCAGTCAAACCCAACCCACCACCATTCACCACGACCCCATGTCGGCTCCCAAGACAGCCAACCTACATGGCAGCAGACAGCCTCTGCTTCCTCCCAGGGAGCAGCCAGTGGGTTGGACATCGGATACTTCACTCGCAGCCCCAGCAGCACCTCTGCTCTATTAAACAGAGGATGGTGGGTGGGGTGGGGTGGGGAGGTGTTTCAGAGCAATCTGAGACATGATTAAGACGGTGCTCGACTTTCCACTCACCTGGCTGACGCCTCACCACACCGTCACCGTGTGTCATGTGATCAAGCTATGAATGCCTCCTGTGTCCGCTGGTGGGTGTCCACTTAGAGCCAGGGATTAGGACTGCATTGTCTGCAGGAAGCCAATGCAGTGCCATTCTCCTGCGTTTCTGATTGTCATCAGAACACAGGGTGTTTGAACACACTCTCCCTCTTTGTCTGCAGTGATGGAGGCCAAGGACAGAGGCCCCCAGATTGGCATGGGGACTACAGGACAGAGCAGGAGGAGCAGTGCCCAGGTATGGGACCCAGTCTGTTTCAGACTATGTGAGACAGAGTGGCAGGCAGGCTGAGGGGTGGGGACCAGAGAGAAACCCAATCGCTGCTTCAAATGGGCTGCAGCAGCCGACGAATGACTGTGTCCTTACTGCTTATTGACCCTGACTTGTGGTAACCTATTGGCTTCCCTCACAAACCCCCTTAATCATACTGCTTAGCCGAGAGATCTGTGCAGCACGGCAAGGACGTGTCAAGCCCAGCACACTGTGGTGTCCTGTGGGGGAGCAGCTGGTGTCTGCCCCAGACTCAGAGACACCAGTTATTGTTGTTGGGTACCATTGAGTCCCAGAGTGACGCTGTGCACCACCGGGCAAAACACCACCGCATCCTGTGTCACCCGCATAGTGGTTCCTGTGCTTGAGCCCATTGTTGCAGCCACTGTGTGGCCGTCTTCCACCTTACCAAGCACGATGTCCTTCTCCAGGGATTGGTCTCCTGACAATATGTCCAAAGTTCATCAGACAACGTCTCACTGTCCTTGCCTCTAAGAAGCATCCTGGTTGTACTTTACCCAAGACAGATCCATTTGTCCTGCAAGCTGTCCATGTACTTCCAATATTCCTCTTCAGCACCATTAATTACTGAAACACATCCCTTCTTCTTTGGTCTTCCTTACTCAACGTCCAACTTTCACGTACCTATGAGGCCACTGAAGACACCATGGCTTAGGTCAGGCACACCTTAGTCCTCAAAGTAACATCCTTGCTTTTCAATATCCTAAAGAGGTGTGGGAAACAGAAAGATTTCTCCCAAGTCTTCTCCCCAAATGTTAGACTTAGGACACTGCTTACAGCTAATGATAATTATTTCCCTTGAGGCAATCAGTTACTAGACTGCTATCTCACCCCCAATGGGAGGGCCTGCTCCCTGCTGCTGGGGACAATGGATTACTTCTCCCTAAGGCTTGAGACCATTAGCTTGCTTCCTGTAGGTGGGGTTTACACCCTACTGCTAATGGTTCTTATGGAGATCCAGAGAACAAATCTAACCGGGAACATCCAAAGTTAAGCTGCCATCCTGAATCTAGGATCCACCCATCTTGCCACATGTATACCCCCAATCCCTCCTCTTCCTTATTGCATGGATATCCCTAGAATATCCCCTCCCATTACGGTATTACCTATAGTACAACCCCTTCTTGTGACGTATATCTTCACCTGTAATTAGGGCTCTTGAATATCCCCAAAGAATATAAAAGCCCCGGTTAGCATTAAATCTCTCTCTCTCTCTCTCTCTCTCTCTCTCTCCACGTGGACCACCAAGCTGGGCTGAGGTGAGCATTGCTACCATGAATTTTGTCTGACTCCATTATTTCAGTATTTCTCTTCTATCTCTCATGCTCTCTATGACTTTACTATAATCTTTACTTATTATCGCTGTATAATTGCACCTACTGGCCCCATGATGATGTGCTAGGGGCTGCCTTCCCCTTGCAAAGAGGTCTTGTGTAGCACTTTCCTATTGCAATGCATCCTTTGATCTCTTGACTGCTGCTGTTTCCATGGGCATTGATTGTGGATCTGAGCAAGTTAAAATCTTTGACAATTTCACCCTTTCTTCCATTTATCACAATGCTTCCTGTTAGCCCCAGTTGTGAGGATTCTGGTCTTCTTCACATTGACCTGTCATCCACAATGAAGGCTGCGATCCTTGATCTTCATCAGCAAGGGATTCAATTCTGTTCCCTTTCAGCAAGCCAGGTGGTGCCATCTGCACAGTGCAGGCTGTGAACAAGCACCCCCCCCCAACCACTGAGTGGGAGTTACAGAGACTGGGGTAGCCGAGCTGTGTTCAGAAATGTGATGCTCCCACAGTATGGACATTTGACTTATTACTGAGAGAACGGGGTCTTTCACGTGGAGAAATACATCTGTTATATGCGTATTTAACTTGCAGAAACAAGAAAAACAATTTCTGAAATACCTGATTAAATGAAACATTTTATTTCACTTAACACGATATACAAAATAATTGTGGATTTGAAATCTTCACGAAAATTCAGTGACAATGTTGAAAAACAAACAACGAGAAATGTTCGTTGTCATAGGGCCTATTCCAACTCATAGCAACTATAATCAAGCAGAAGCCAAGCCCACAGGACAGGGGAGAACTGCCGAGGCTGTCACTCTTTATGACAGTCCCTCTGAGCGGCTGTTGGTTTTGAACTGCTGACCTTGTGGTTAGCAGTGTGAGGTGTAACCACTAGCCCCCAGGGCTCGAGTCACTCTGAAACTTTGTAGCCATGCTAACGGCCCCAGGAAATCACTTTTCCTCTTGCTAGTAAAAGCTTCGATGGCTGTACTCTGAATTGGTAGGGAAGACAAAGCAGTCCACATGGAATTATGGATGTGGAACTCCAGTGTCGAAAGGGGTGTAAAGGTAAAAAACACATGTTTCCCCTCTCTCACACGCTCATCATTTCCTTTCTCAGCTAAAATCAATTTGCAACCAGCAAACCACTCACTCGGGAAGTAGTCTTTTCTAAGCCAGAACTAGTCTCCAGCTGCAACTTGGAGCACTTTCTTGCCCCGGAGAACCCGTTTCAAGGACGTTGTGGTTTTGATGAAATTAATAATGTGAATTAGAAGCCGTCCACTTCACTGGGACAAGTTAGCGAGGTTCTCTTCCGCAGCATGATACAAGATACAACGTAGACTCGACCAGCAAAAATCACTCTCCGAGGAAAAGCCTCACACGTTAATATCAAATGATCTCATTTGGCAGCTTACAGCAAACCAAAACTTGTTGTGTAGTTGGACATAACAGTTGAACACAGTTTAAACTTTAATTAAAGAGCAGTGCATAAAGGAATTCAGTCATACAATGTAACTGACTGACTGCAGTTCTACGCTGCACCCACCACGGTCTGGGATCTTCTCAGGAGCAGTGGGTTTGGTGGGACAGATGCCACTTTCTGTGGGACAGAATGCCACTGAATAGATTTATGCTTTATTTGTGAACATACATATTCTATATTTATAGAATTCTATATTCTATAATGATAATGACTAATTCTATAATGACTACTTCAACATTTGTAACACCCAGAACTCAGTCGTTGGAAAATCTAGAAATACTTTCTATATTCCTCACTAGATAAAACATCTGCTGAGATTTTATTTCTTTTCTTCATTTTTGATGTTATGTGGAATTTTAATTTAAGGTAATTATAAAGGGTTAGTTCAGGATGGTTACAGAGGCCATTTTAATGTGAGGCACATCCTGTGGAGCAAAGGGTGAGCTTTACCCAAAGCAGTGGGTTCCTGTCGTGGCTCCTGAGGGAACATCTAAAACCTTGGAATTCCCCAGCGACCAGTGTCTTTGAGGAAGTCCTCAGACCACATCCTGCCTCAGTGCCATCGAGTGGATTCCGGTCACAGGGACCCTCTAGGACAGGGCAGAACTGCCCCTGTGGTTCCGAGACGACAGCTGGTGGTGTCCAACCGCCAGCCTGAGTGACAGTGCAGGGTCGCCCCACCACCAGGGCTCCTAGGGTTTTCAGCTCTCAGGCGTTTGGGGGCTGTCCTGCAGAAAGACACCCCCGGAGTTCTGTCATCTCTGTGAAGGGAGCTGGCTCCGTCGCTCACGTCCATGCCACTGTGCCATTGGGGCCACCAAGGAAGGCCAACGCAGGGCACAGAATGAAGCACTGCCCGGCCTGCGCCAGCCTCCCAGCTGTCGCTGTGTTTGAGCCCATAGCTTCAGCCACTGTGTCAACCCCTCTTGCCAAGGGTCTTCCTCTACCATTTCCCCTCGATTTACCAGTCTTGGTCTTCTTCTCTAGGGGCTAGTCCATCCTGGCAGCATGTCTAAATTATGAGATAAAGTGTTTTTTCTTCTTTCTTTTTTTGCCACGTTGACCTCTAACAGGCCTTCCAGCTGTTCTTCTGCCAGGACAAATGTGCTCGTTCTCCCAGCAGTCCAGGGCATGTCCAAAGCCCTCCGCCAGCACCACAGGCCGCAGACACCGGCTCGTTTGTCTTCACGTTGCCTTATTCGCTGTCCAGCGTTCACACGTCCATAAGGCAATTGCAAATACCATGTCTTGGGCCAGGAGGACCCTAGTCTTTAGTTCGTTATTCAATCTATCTTTTTAAATGCATTTACCTTTATGGATTCATGTTTTTATAACAGTTTTATTGACAGATGATTTGCATACCACCTAACAATGGTTTAGATATGTTAGAAAAAGTTATGCATTCAGAAATCACTGCTTAAAACTTCACGGAGGTGTTTTGCAACAGATTTTCCCAAAGTGATATTTTGTCTGATTTCTTGGCTGCTGATTCCATACATGCAGATTGAGGATCCAAGCAAAATAATAACCTTTGAATCCTCAATATAGTCTCCATTTATCATGATAATGCTTGCTGGTCCACTTAGGAGATTGTTTGCATATCACAGGTAGCTACCGAGTCTTCTGCTGATTCTCATGGTGATTTCTTCAACTAGTCCAGCTGCCCAGACAATTGGCTCAGCGTACAGAGTGAAGAACTGTGGTGAAGAGATACATCGCCAGCCTCTCCTCTCCTGACTCTGGATCACACAGTGTCTCTTTGTTCTGTTGGAACAACTGTCTGTTACTCAGTGCAAGGGTAAAACTGCCTGTTACTCGGTGCACGGGTAAAACTGCCTGTTACTCGGTGCACGGGTAAAACTGCCTGTTACTCTGTGCACGGGTAAAACTGCCTGTTACTCTGTGCACGGGTAAAACTGCCTGTTACTCTGTGCACGGGTA
>NW_022103899.1:65273609-65280208 GCF_000313985.2 Echinops telfairi
GCCTGTTACTCTGTGCACGGGTAAAACTGCCTGTTACTCTGTGCACGGGTAAAACTGCCTGTTACTCTGTGCACGGGTAAAACTGCCTGTTACTCGGTGCACGGGTAAAACTGCCTGTTACTCTGTACACGGGTAAAACTGACTGTTACTCTGTGCACGGGTAAAACTGCCTGTTACTCTATGCACGGTAAAACTGCCTCTATGTACAGGTAGAATTATGGGTTCTGGAATTCCACTCCTTATAATGCGATCCATGATTTTCCATGATCCACACTATCGAATACACTTGCATAATCAATAAAACTAGGTAGGCATTTTTGTGAATATCTCTGCTTCAGCCAAATTAAACTTGCCTGTGATCTTACTGGTATTGCTTGATAATATGCACAATTTGTTGGGTCACCTTTCTCTGACCGGGCGCAAGTACGGATCTCCGCCACGTAGCTGTCTTCTACCCTTCTTGGCAGCTATGAAAGCGTGCTTCCAGTGCTGCCTCTGTGTTGAAGCACCTCCACTGGTCTTCTTTGTCCCTTGACATTCCCTGTGACCGAGAGCAAAGTTCACAGATGAGTTTGACATCGACACTGGTCTTTCAGAGTTAGCCCAGCTCAAAGGTCTGCTTCACCTCTTGGGGATTGGAGTCCACTTTCTTCACCTTCAACTTGAGCTTGCATGGTCTCACTACTGTGAGTTGATGTTGACGCATAGCGACTGGCTTGGTGGGTTTCTGAGACTGAAAACTCTTCACGGGAGCAGAAATCCTTGTTTTTCTCCCTCTGTCCAGGTGTGCAGTTGCTGTTTATGGTGTTGATAAAGGGTATTTGCAATAAGTTCTAAGTCCTTGGTCTTGCAAAATTATTTTATGCTGTATTGACATAATTTCAACCACCCAGGCTACACTTTCCACCTGCAGATCAATTGTCTGGGTTTCCAACTTTTGCATTCCACTCACCAGTAATTATCAATACATCTTAATTACACATCGGATCAATTCCAGACTGCAAAAGTTTGTTTATGCCTTTCATTTCTTCATCCTAGGCATTATTGGCGAGTGCGTAGATTTGAACAGGGCCATAGTGACTGCTCTTCCTCACAGACAGATACATGGTACCCTCTTGGTAACAGCGTCGTACTTGCAGCTAGATCTTGAAGTGTTCTTTCTGATGATCCCTGGGGTGTCGTCCCTCCGTGATTTATCATCCCCAGATGGACAGACCATGTTTGTGAGATTCCAAATGGCCATACTTGCATGTTGCAGCCCATAATGGTCGGATTATTGCGTGTTTCATCTCATTAGCGATGGTTTCCAATGTGCCCTGATTAATTATGGCCCTGTTCTTATTATCACCAGATGCCCCCTCTCATTTGAGCAGTGGCACATCAGCACAGGCAGGGTCCACACGCCTGGTGTTTTTCAGTCCCTTCCATCCTGAGGGCTCATCTCTGGCCGTCACCACAGACAGGGTCCGCTGCTTTTCACCGGGGATGTCGGTCAGAAGTGGGTTGTCAGGCCTTTTGACCCAGCCTGTCAGTCTTGAAGCACGCTGAAACAGGGGACCCAGCTGGAATCTGAGACACCGATGACAGAGCCTCCAGTGTGGCAGCATCAGGTGCGGCGCTGCAGGGTGGCAAGTGCGGGACGAGTGATGGCCCGACTGGCTGCTGTGTCATGAAGCCCAGGAAAGGCTGCAGCCACGGAAGCCCGTGGGCTCCAGGTGAGTGAAAGGCATGTATTCTTGGGCGGGTGACACACCTCTGTGGGACATGCAAGGTGCCCCTTCAGCACCCTCCAGACCTGGCTGCCAGGCCTCTTCATTTGCGTCTCTTTGTTACAGTAAATTCTGGTGCTTTCCTGAGTCTGGCGCACTGTTCTAGGGAGTTCTGGGACTGGAGGGAGTCGTGTGCGGCAGCAGATCAGAAGTAAGGAGCCCTGGAGAGCCCTGAGCTTGTGGCCGGAGAGGGTAGAATCAAACCTTTATGTTTGCAGCCAGCGTGCTGCAGGGACCTCCAAGCTTGTGCCCGGCGTCTGAGGGCTGGGGCAGACTTAGACATCTGCAGGACAGAGCACCTTCGCCCACGAGGGCTGATGCCACTCTGGACCAGAGGAAGAGTCATGCTGAAACGGAACTGAGTAAGTTGCATCGGTTTGATTTCCACAGTTCGGTATTAGCAAGATTTGTAATTGATCATCACACACATTTAAAGAATATTGGTTTTTTTTGTGTGTGTGTGTGTGTGTATGTGTGCGTGCGTGTAGGATTTCCTCATTTATTTTTTTCCCCCAAGTGTTATTTTCTTTTTCTCAGAGAGGGTCTGTGGTGGTTGTGTTTGTGTCCTGGGATCCTGACCTTCACATGTAATCTCATAATGAGCCCGTCTCTGGGTAAAGCATGGAATTCCTGTTGTCCTTCTGTCCCATCACCTGGAGGAAGTCTGCTATCAACCTGATTCTCTCCGCTATTGGCAACGCCCCTTATTCCAACAGAACATCGTGAAACTCCCTTCAACCCCGACGTTCCTGATTGGTTTGTTTGCCATTTATCAGCACTCTGTAAGAGCCACCCACTTACAGCTCCCGGTCGTCAGGTTTTAGAAAATGCCCTTCCCTGTTTTAACACTGAGACTCTTCGAACTCTCAGAGACTGGGATTGCAGTGCATGGATGAACTGGTGTGTGAGCAGACACGGATTTCCAAACATCCAGAACCTGAGTCCGCTCCCAACCCTGACCCAAACCTAGCACCCACAGAGTCAGCCCAACACCGAGCCTGCTGAGGTCACGGCCTCTCTAGTTGAACAGAGCTGCTGCTTCCCAGGACTGAACTCTGACTCCTTTCCCCCCCACCTGCCCAGGTTTGCATCCTCTCTTCTGCCCAATTTCATGCAGCTGATTAAAACCAGCCTCTTCACTAGGACAGGCGTCTCTGGACACCCAAACACTGCAGGCTCACACTTTCAATTTTGTTTTTAATTCATGCTGCTGGAGATTTTCCTCACTTTCCCTCTGTTAGAGATTGAATTGTGCACCCTCACCCCCAAAGCTGTGTGTGCACATGACTCTATTGAAAAGAGGGTACCAGCAGATGGTATCAGGTTACCTCCATTAGGTTAGTAGTGTAGGTCCTCATCCTCTGTGAATCAAGGTCATGTTACAGAGAAGAGATGCAGAGACTGGGAAGCTGGCTGTAGGAAGATGCATCTACAAGCCAAGAAGGCCCAGGCCCCAGGAGGCTGGAGACACAGGGAGGCTCTTTCCCTGGAGCCAGCAGAAATCAGGCACGCCTCTACCAAAGCCCCGATTCGATTCAGATTCTCAGCTCCAGGACACAAGGAAATACAGATGGCTCTTAGAGCTATGCCAGCTTGAAGTGCTTTCTCACAGAACCCCAAGAAAACCGCTAGCTCTTAAGTCAACTACCCATTTAACCTACTTCTGGCGTATTGCCCGGAATAGTTGCTTCCCTCCCAGAGGTCACAGATGCAGCCCTTTCCGGGACACGCCCCTTCTCACTCAAGAGCCTTTCTTGGTGACATTCTGACTCGCATGCCCGGGGATTCTGAAAGCCTTCACTCTCTTTCTCAACATTTTGTTCACTTGTTTCAGGTTCGTTTTCAGAATTTTATTTTGGATTTCACGATTGCAGATAAAGCCTTGTGGTGGTCCTGGACTGCTTTGTAATGCTATCTCTCTTTTTAAAAATATTTTTATTGGGACATAATCCACACATCACCAAATTCAATAGTTCAATCATATCAAGAAGAGTTGTGCAACAATTAGCACAATCAATTTTAGAACATTTTTTTCTTTCTTGTATTCATTGTTATTAGCTCCCCATTCTCCCTCAACCTCTCCTGCCGTGCCCCTAAGGAGACACAAAGCCTACTGTCTCTATAGACTCACCCATCCTGCATTCCATACTCCAAAACAACAAGTAAAGAAAACAAAAAAGCTGACAATATTAACAAAATAATATAGACAAAAGCTTCAACTAAAAAGAAAGCAAAATATTAAAAACTGAGAACTTTAAAATGGGTCTGAAGGGTGATCAAATGATAAGTTGTTCAATTTTAACCTAATATATGTACAAATATGCTGGATACAATTGATGTATGGAGTGTTATAAGAGCTGTAAGAGCCCCCAATAAAATGATCTTTTAATAATAATAAAAAATGCTTAACCTAACTATATTTGCCACAATCCACTTTCCATTGCACTCTGCATGACAGCAGGCTGTTCACCTCCTATGGCCAGATGGGAGTCACTGTGGGCTTAATCCACGTATATCTCCCCTTCACTTTTTTTTAAAACTGAAACAATTTTTAAATGGATCAAATCGGAGGTCAAATAAGACCTACATTTTAACCTTACCATATCTGCTATAAATCGTCTTTACAGTGCTATCTTTTAACAAGAGTATTCACATCCCTTGACTGTGCCCAAAGGGGATTCACCAGAGGCTTAGTCCATGGGTGGACCCTGCAGATGGATTTTGGGTTTCCAATGTCGTTGTCCATAGCCTTCTGAAAGCCTAGTGTTCGCAATTTCAGCTCTGGTACCATTCCCTCCTTTGGATTTGGATTGTATCATTTATAATCCTTGGATCATATGGGCTAGCGTGCTTCTTCCACATGGACTTAGTTGATGCTTCCCTTTGATGGCTGCTTGTTCGGAGACAAGACGTTAAGAGCCTGGATACTATCCCATTTCTCAACGTGTTGTTGCCCTTCCACCGCTTTGTCCTGTATTTTGGGAGACTTCATCAACACAGCCTTCTTGCTCATAATTCCATGGGCAGCACTATCTATTCTGCCAATTCTGTCAGTCTTATTTCTTCTGTGACAATGACAGTCACTTAATTTTCAAGGAAATAACCAATTCTTCAAGGTCTACATGTACCCTTGACCCTTGAGCAACACCGGTTTGAACAGCTGCTGGAAAGTAACTTGGCTGCCATTTGAAAACTACATTCAGGGACCCACTTCAGAGAAGGAAAACAAGCATATTGCCCACAAAAGAGACTAAGTGGAACGAGGTTAGAAGTTCCCCAGTCAAAGGCAGGCATCCAGTGAGACCCAGAAAAGCAAGGTGGTCCCATCAAGTTCCAGTCTCACAGGGTTAGCTGCACCTGATAACAGTTTAATCTCTAGAATATATAAATCCCCCCTCCCCACCCCATCCCCACCCCTGACTGCCAACAACAAAAAGACTAGCCATCCAGATTTTTAAATGACCAAAAGACAGGACTAGATAGTTCATCAACAATGATATATACAAATGGCCAACAGCCATATGATAAGACACCATTGTTGTAAGGCAAATGCATGCTAAGACCTCAGCGAGGTGCCACTTAGCTCCCACTGGGGTGGCTTATGAAAAGCAAAGAAGACGCCTTCACTGGGGAGGATGTGGAGCAGGTCGAAGTCTCACCCCTTGCTGGTGCTGCTGCTCTAGAAAAGGTAAACATCAAATTCTCGTGGGACCCAGGGATTTCCCTCTTAGCTTTATACTCAGAAAACCTGAAATCAGTAACTTAAAAAATAAACACTTGCAAGCCAATGTTGATGGCAGCAGTATCCAGAATGCCCTACAAGTGAAAGGTGCCTGAGTAGGTGTCCAGACACAGATAAACCAGATGCAGCATATTTCTATAACGGAATATTATTCAGCCATAAAGAAAGGGCAGTTGTACTATACACACCACCACACAGATGAACCTGGAAAACATCATGCTGAAGGAAAGATCTCTGACACAAGAGACCAGACACTGCATGAGCCTGCTCACACGAAGGATCGGGAATAAATACGTCTACAGAGACAAAGGGACAAAGCGTGGAGTAGCTACTAATGGATGGGGAGCGGGGGGCAAACGTTATGATAGTGTCCACTTAAAATAAGAAATTGTATTCTTCAACAGTTTCATTGGCATGTTATTCACATGTTATACAATTCAATAGCTCAATCATATGAGCTTGTATTAAAAAGTTATACAACCATTACCACAATCAATTTTAGAACATTTTTTGGTTCTTGTACATATCGTCATTAGCTCCCCTTTTCCACCTCCCCTCCCCTTCCACACCCCCAAGGGACCATGAATCTGGTTACTGTCTCTATAGATCTACCCACTCTGGATTTCATCTACAGAAAACATCTAACAGCCAAACTAACAATAATAACAAAGTAAAACAAATTAAAATCTCAATTGAAAAGAAAGATGAAAATATTAAAAACTAGGACAACTTTGAAATGGGTCAATGAGAGATCAAATGAGAAAGTGTTAAATTTTAACCTGACTGCATCTGCAATAATTCACTTTTCAATACATTCTGCGTGACAGCAAGGCTGCTCACATCCTTGGTCTGCAGCCAGAGGGGACTCACTGGAGGTTTAATCCACAGTAGTTTCCCTTCTCTTTTGTTTTTTTACTGAAACAATTTTAAATGGGTCAAAAAGGAGAGCCAATGATATTATATTTTAACCTAACTTCGTCTGCCATAATCAACTTTACAATGCTCTTTGTCTAATAACAGGGCTAGTTACATATCAACCGTGATCAGCGGGTTCACGGTGGTTTAATCCATGTGTGGACTCTGCAGAT
>NW_022103899.1:65281323-65287467 GCF_000313985.2 Echinops telfairi
TTTACCTTCAAGCCTTTAAGACCCCAGATGCTATATCTTTTGATAGCCAGGCACCATCAGTTTTCTTCACCACATTTACTTATGCACCTGCTTTGTCTTCAGCAATTGTGTCGGGAAGGTGAGCATCATGGAATAATGGCCGCTTTTTTTTAAGACAAGTTTTTAAGACGCCCGATGCTATTCCTTCTGATAGCCAGGCACCATCTAGTTTCTTCTCCATACTTTGCTGTGGCACCTCTGTCTTCAGTAATCTCTTCATGAGGGCAAGCATCAAGTGGGGCCATGTCATGAGAACTAATTGTTCTTAGATTAAAGCTAGAGTTAAGTGCAAGCCCCAAATCCATTCATATAGCTATGGTTTATACATGTCTCTGGTTCACGTTATAGACATCATTGTCCTTTTATGTTAGAGAACATTATCACTCATCTCCCTGGAGTATCACTTCCAGGGCCATCGAGTCAATGCTGACTCATGTTGACCCTATAGAATAGGGTAGAACTGCCCCTGTAAGTTTCTGAAACTGCAAATCTTTACAGGAGTAGAAAGCCTCATCTTTCTCCTTCAGAGCTGGCTGGGGCTTTCAAACTGTTTTTTGTGGTTTTTTTTGGTTTGAAAACCAATGTGTAACCACCACACAGTGATAATGTCATTAGTTTAGCTAGTGGTATAGAATTCAAAACACTGTTGAGAAAAGAAAATTATAGTATAGGCCAGCTATGAACCACAATACATGAATTGTGTTCTTGTACATATTAAACCTTTAAGTGGCTAGACACTACACAATGGGGGTTGGTGATAGGGCACAACTTTCAATAACAGTAATTCATAGTGGCAGATAGTGTATGCCATTATGAAGTAAGGAGGGTGTTAAAATAGTAAGTAGTTCTGGGCCACCATTCACCAAATACCCTCAAGGCAAGGGATTTTCTTGAAGTACAAAAACTGACAGGGCTAGAAGTCAGCTGTTTCTTTTTACACTAGGGAGTTTCAGCCCTAAGTCCAAGGCTACAGGTGAGTTTGAGGGAAAGCCCAATTCACTTAGTGGAGTTTCCACATGGAGTCCAATGGTGTGGCCTATGAAGGATGTTGAGAGAAGAGAGTCTAATAGCCCCGTTAGCTTATAGCAGGTGGGCGAGGTGACCAAGGGCTGCATAGAAACGAGGTCAAAAGTGTCCAGTTAGGAGCTTAGTCCCAGGCATCCTCTCCCTTTGAGTGCTACGTAAGTAGAGTTAAACAGTTTCTCTGGATGGCAGGTTGCTCCTAACAACAGACCTGTCATCACCTTCTCTGAGAGATGCATGCCCCTTCCCTACATCTTGATTTGAGCGCCCAGCAGGATTTCTTTATCACTCTGGTGGGAATGTATGCTAGATGGAAGTGACCTGAATACAGTTCTGTACGGCCAAATGAATGCATGGAAAAGGAGTGGTCTTTTGAAAAACTGACCCGTTGAGGTAAGGTCTCCTCTGTCAAAGTGGTTTTTAAGATATAGGTATATAGGGGTGATATAGGTCTACAGGGGTGATATATGTTTCATGGACACTAGGCAGGCTCTCCACCTGATAGCTTAGGAGAACGGATCAGAAGAATAAATGTCCTGGAGCAGGGGCCTGTTTTCACCTTGGTGTTGACCTTTTAGTATTGGATTGGTAAAATATTTGTCCTTTTGTGATTGACTAAGTTTACTCAGCTTAATGGTTTCTAGGACCCCATATGTCGTGAGAGGTTTCATTGCTGTTGTAGGGACACGTAATAGCCCGTTGTATGTTTGTGCCACAGTGTCCTTATCCATTCTTTTATTGAGGGGCATTGGGGCTGTTTCCAGGCGTTTTTACTGTGAACTTACATTGCAATGAGCATGGGAGAACAGCTGTCTGTTCGTGCTCTGTCTCTTAGTTCTTTGTGGTTCATGCTCAGCAGAGGTTTTCCCGGGTCCTATGGCATTTCTACTGCCAGTTGCTTCAGGTATCACCAGACCACTTCCCACAGTGGTTGCACAGTTTTACAAGCCCATTAGCAGTGTATAAGAGTTCCAACTCCGCACCTTCTCCAGCGCATGTTGTTCTCTGTTTTGTTTTGTTTTTCATTGGGCTTTCGTTGTGAGTGTAAGATAATATCTCACCATTGTTTTGATTTGCATCTCCAAGATGGTCAGTGATTATGAGCAATTCCTCGTGTGTTTATTAGTCATCGAAGTGCCATCCTTTGTGAATTGTCTATTCATGTCCTTTGTCCACCTTTTAATTTGGTTATTTTTTTTTTTACTGATGTGTTGAAGAATTCTATAGATTTTTAGTGATTAGTCCCTTGTCCATTATGCCATTATTAAATTTTCTTCCAATTAGTGGGCTCTTGTTTTATTCTTTTCATGAAGTCTTTTGACGTGCATAAGTGTTTCATTGTTAGTAGGTCTCAGTTATCTATTTTGTCGTCCACTGTATAATTGATAGTTCCTGTATGCCCTGCCATAGGATCCTTAAATTTGCCTCAATTTTCTCAGTGATGATCTTGAGAAATGGGCTTACACTGAGGTCTCTAATCAATCTTGAGTTTGTTTTTGTGCATGGGGTGGGGCGTGGTCCTGTTTCATTCTTCTTCAGATGGAGATCCAATTTTTCCAGCACCATTTGTTGAGTAGAGTGTCCTTTTCCCATTTAATGTTGTTGGGTCCTTTGTCAAAAACCAGTTGTCTCTAGGTTAATGCTTTCATTTCTGGGATTTCTATTTTATTCCATAAGTCTATGTGTTTATCGTTCTATAAGTACCAGGCTGTTCTGACTACTGTGGCTGTGTACTGCGTTCTGAGGTCTGTGGTGTCAACTTGAGGACTGAGAGTGAAAGGGTGGCGTCTAGGGTGTCAATCAGGTCATAGCCAATGAGGTCTCTGTGTGGGCGTGGCCTTCTCCTGAGGATTCTGGGAACTCCTGGATTTCCTCATTGGAGGCAGGAGAGACTCTCTCTCTTCTCACTCCCGTGGAGACTCTCTGCTGACAAGGCTCACCCCCTGTGAGACATTTCTGAGAAGAAGCCACATGCACCTACCCTGAAGCTGAAGGAACCACATGGAGACCCCTGCCAGTGCTGAGATGCTTACAACACTGCTGGATCCACAAGACTTCCAACCCACTGGCCTGTGATCTTCCTGCATTCAGCGTCATTGCATGTGTTTCGTGAGCCTGAAGAGGACCTGATAGATTGGTATCGGACATATGGGGTAATATTGGACTTATGGACTTGATCTGGACTGGGCTGGGGTGTTCTCTCAATATTCAATTGCTATTGTATATACACTTCTTTCTTATACAAATATGAATTTGTTTCTCTAGTCGACCAGATGAATGCAAAGTCAGACAGTACAAGACTTCCTACTTCATTCTTGCTGAGAAGTTCTTTGTTTATGCTAGGTCTCCCCCGCTCTCCATATGAAGTTGGTAATTAGTTTTGCTATTTGTTTAAAGAATGACATTGGGATTTGAATTGGAATGGCAATTTATTTGTAAAGTGCCTTAGTAGTATTGACGTTTTCCTATGATTAGATCTTCCTATCCATGAGCATGGGCTACTCTTCCATTTGTGTAGGTCTCTTTTGTTCCTCGTAATACTGTTCTGTAGGTTCCTTTGCACAGGTCGTTTGTTTCTTTGGTTAGGTTTATCCCTCGGTATTTCATCTTTGGTGTGGCTATTGTAAATGTTGTGGGTCAGAATTGACTAGCTGACACTCAACAACAACAACAATAACAACAACACTGTAAATACCACTGTTTTCTTGATCTCCTTTCAGAGTTCTCATTGCCGGTATCTAGGGGTCCGATTGATTTCTTCTTGATCTTGTACCTTGCTACTTTACCAGACCCTTCAGTTGTCTTTTTGTGGAGCCCCTGGGGTTCTCTCAATACAATCATATCATCTGCAAACAGCAAGAGCTTCGCTTTCTCTTTGCCCAATTCTGGTGGATTGTATTTTATGTGAATTATTACTCAATAAAGTTATTAAAAGGAGACTTGAATACTATGGCCGGGGTTAAAATGGCAGTATATCCATATTTGAGTTTCTGTCAAGGACTAGGTTAAGGTGGATAGCTACCAAGTTTGATATTTACTCAGATCCCCAACTTCACTCACCAATCCCTGTATTTCAAGTCATTGTCTAGGAAGCAAATGTGATTTATCAAACATTTCTTCATGGAAGAGACCCTCAGAAGAAATCAAGGAAGGAAAAACAAGCTAGACACTTTCTAAAACTACATAATAAATTCAATTTAGGAAGCCAGCTATATTTAGATGCTTGCCATGTTTTGATCTAATCTAAGTCTCTCTTAAGACCTTGCTTGTTACTGCTGTATCTGCCAGAAACACTACCTCTGGGATCTGGAAATCATGACATTTCACTATTCACACACACACACACACACACGAACACACACATTTTCCCTTTCATTTTATCACGTAACACTCCAGAGGTCATTTTTACCTGCACTGTTCAGTGGTGGGGCATTTAAATCACCCTGGGTGGTTGCTGATTTAAACACCCCACACCCCTGGCTTGACCGCTGGCCATACAACTGTCTGCAGGAGTGTGAGGAGGCAGATGGGTGGGCAGCTTGTAGTTCTATGTCACCCCCAGCGGGGCTGAGAACCGGCAACCAAGTTAATCTCACTCCTTTCATAGAGCGCTGGGCCCCACAAGGTGCCGAGGGCTATGGAGGCCCAGCAGGCCGCGCGGCCATGCATTTCTCACTATTGCTCACTGCGGGGGCTCCAGGACCGGGGAGCAAAGACTCTGAACGGATCAAAGGCAGTAGAGTTTGGGGTTTTTATGTACAGAGGCATCTAAGTGCAAGAAATGATGTGCTGTGGAAATGAAGTGGGAAAAGCGAGGTATCCTCATTACACAGCGCCATCCTATACTGTGTGTGTGTACAACTGTGTGTGTGTACAACTGTGTGTGTGTACAACTGTGTGTGTGTACAACTGTATGTGTGTGTACAACTGTGTGTGTACAACTGTGTGTGTGTACAACTGTGTGTGTGTACAACTGTATGTGTGTGTACAACTGTGTGTGTGTACAACTGTGTGTGTGTACAACTGTGTGTGTGTACAACTGTGTGTGTGAGAGGGTGTGCATGTGAGAGAGAGAATGTGTATCCGACTGTGTGTGAGCATGTGTGTGACTGTGTGTATGAGAGAGATTGTGTGTATGAGAGTGTGTGTGTGAGAGAGTGTGTGTCCAACTGTGTGTGAATGTGTATGTGTGACTGTGTGTGTGAGAGAGAGAGTGTGTGACAGAGAGTGGCATGTGCACATAATCACAGACATGACAATCACTCTAAACGAGATTCAGACCAAATGACCTGGAGCTGACATCACTGCCCTAACAGGAACGGCTCCCTCTGGGGCACTCAGTGTCACTGTGAAGCATTTGGGTGCTGGCATTACTGCCACCAGGGATCACAAAGTGAGTGGGGACCAGCCAGGGGCACTCATGTCTGAAACGCAGGTCAGGTTAACCAGAGGCTGAAGGGGCGCCATCCACCCTTATTGCCCATTGCCGAGGCAGCATCGTGGTAAGCATTTCATAGTGTGCCCACGTTCTTCATCTTCAGGGAAAAACGGCCAAGTCCAGTTGGTCCAGTCTCTGGAGGGTTTTCTCTTCTGTCTCCACTTCCTCAGTGGGGTGGTCTGGCTAATTTAGGGTAACTGTACTGCCTCATCGGTCCCGCCCCGCGCCGACGGTCAGCCACCCTCAACTTCCTGTCATTGGGATGATCCCTACTCTCAGAATTGTGTGGCTTTGAGTGATTGGTCATCTTAATGCAGCATTTTAAAAATGATTAAACACCATTCACAGGCTATGGGAACCACTGTTAACACTCTTTACTTGTTAGAAAATCAGGTCTTCAAGAATAATTCTTAAAGTTCATAATCAAACCATTTGCAGAAATGTTGGTTTCTATATTTTTGTGAGGCTATTTCCCAAGCTTCAGCTTAATTACCAAACATCACTTCTGTTATTTGTCTTCTATGATAGAGTGACTCATGCTAATATATTTTAATGAAAGACACAAGAATAAGGTTATTACCCCAGCATAAAGATCTGTAATTGGGGGGACCAAAAGCCCATCTGTAGGCAACTGGACTTCCTCT
>NW_022103899.1:65289055-65293634 GCF_000313985.2 Echinops telfairi
GACACCTCATGGTCACACAGGCTGCTGTGCTTCTTCCATGTGGGTTTTGTTGCTCCCGAGCTCCATGGTCTTATAAGACTTTGCAGGTCTAGGAAACTTGTAGCATACCCAAGCAACTAGCATGTGAATGCAGTTATTATCAAGTACTCGACTGAAACAACGAGCTCATTGGAAGTCTTTCCCACTGGGGCTACTATGCAGCCCCTTCTGGGAGCTAGAGAGAGCTGGCTGCTCACATGGGTGCTTTAAGAAGTCAGGGCTCTCAGAGTCACATGCAAGGAAGAGTTGATTTCTTTCAGAAAAAAATGCATACATGTAAAAATAGACAAGACCTATTCATTCATGAAAAACAGATCGCAATTCAAGTCAAGTCCCAGTAAGGGACTGATGAAATACAACATGGTGCATTGAAACCACCATAAGACGACCTCTCCATTGACGCTGCCAGGGGAGCAGGTCCTCTGAGGTTGGGCAGGACGGCCAAGCGGCAGGACGGCAGGTGGGGTGGAGCTGCCAGACCCCACAACAGGGACTTCTCACTGCCTGGCATTGACCCTGAAAGTACGCCTACAGCCACCTGGGCCTGCATGTGCACAAGTCATTGAGTGTGCCGCCATTTCTACATGTGGATGGAGGGTGGCCATGCCTGTGCACTGAGGTGCTGTGAGCTGAGAAGATGGAGATGAAGATGGCTATGATAAAGGATGATGGCCAGGACCTGTTGTTAAGTGGAAAGAACAAAAGACATGGCCTGACCTCCTTCACATAGGGAAGGTGAAATACGAAAACACACGGTTGGTCATTCGGGAAAAGAAGCACAGAAAGTACACGCTCCAGTGAAGGGAGGTGAAACAGACAGAAAGGGAGACAACTCTGCTCAAAGCCAGCGTAAGTAGCATCTGCCCATCGCTGCCCAAGGAGAAGGGTCAAAGGCAGAAGTGCAGACACACGCGGCTTCCAGTGTGGCTCGTGGCCGCAGTGGTCTGATTGTAGCTGACACGACTGTAGCAGGCTCCGGACTGAGCTGACGAGTAAGTGCACAGGTGTTGGGTGGCAGAGTCCCGCCATGCACACAGGGAGAGGCAGGGCAGAGACAGAGAAGCGGGTGATGGGAGGCAGACCAGGGCCCTGCACTCAGAGTTGTGTTTTCCTCCATCTGCAGCCCATGCGGTTCTATGCTGGTGGTTGAGGAGAATGATGCTCCCTGAGTAGAGACTGAGCCCATCTGCTTCTGTGTTCCAGCCCCTGCGCTGCTCTCCCCCACTGGAAGAATTCCTGGGAGAGGTGGGTACAGGATGAGCATAGACCAGCTCGCTGTGTAAACAGGTAAGGAGGTACGACAAAGCCTGCCTGTGAGGCACAGAGGGGCTGGCGTGGGTACTCACTGTGCCCTGAGGATCAGAGTAAACAAGCAGCAACAGACCACAACCCACTGAATCAAGCACATGCCTGACACGCAGAAACGAGCGTGAGGGTGAGAAGGGATCCCTTCCTGGCTGAGAAATCACCTGACTGGCCTGGCCAGCACAAATGACTACAGAATGGTGACCAAGAAGACCTGAGATTACCCCTTTATCCAACTGGCAAAGCACCCCGACCAGTCGCAGAAACGAGGGCTACATTTGTAAGCATGGTGTCCTCCTTGCTCTGGTGTGTGTGTGTGTGTGTGTGTGTGTGTGTGTGTGTGTGTGTGCTGCCATCGAGTAGTTCCTGACTCCCAGTGGCCCGAAGTCCAGCAGGATGAAGCCCCACCACGCGCACCTTGACGGCACTGCTGCAGCCACTCTGTCAATGGCCCAGTCCAGTCTTCCACTTTTCTGCTGACTTCCAACCTTTCCAAGCACAGCACCCCTTTTCAAGGACTGTCTCTCCGGGTAACATCTACATTATGATTCTAAGATATGCACACCTCCCTAGTTTGGACCAAACAAACAATATTTAAAAGCAAAACCAGCCTTGTGCCACTGAGTGGATGCTGACTCACAGCAACCCGCTGGGTTCTCAGACTGCAGGTCTTTATGGGAGAGGGAAGCTGGGCTTTCTCCCTCAGAGCAGCTGGTGGTTTCCAGGGGCAACCCAACACCTAACCCATGACACCGACACCGTCAGGGAGTCCTCCAACTACAGATGGAAGATAACGAAAGCCCGAGTGACCCAAACACCACTGGTTTAAGCTTTTCAGGGCCTCCGTGGGATAAAGATGAGGCAGTCTGCTTCTGGACAGATCCAAAGCCTTGGAAGCCTGAGGGAGCAGTCTTACTGCGTCCTGAGGGTCGCTATGAGTCAGAACTCACCTGGTGGTGGTGGGTTTTTATCTATGTATATATGTTATACACAGGGTCTGTGTTGCTCTGATGTTTTGATACTTCATACAGAATTTAAACTAGTGTCTGAACAAATAATTGGGCACCACTACCTAGCCGAGTTGACCCCGAAATGAACCGTGACTTGGCCTTCATACACATGTCCTTTAGCCATAGGTCATCGCCAAGTCACGACAAAACCGTGTCAGTGAACACAGTGCTCAGGAGCTTGGTGTGCTGCCACTGTGGTGACTATGGATCCAGGGAGGTACCGCTGATAATTTCAGGAGGGAAAGTCATTGATCCTGGTGCCGTCAGAGCACGGGGCTTCATGCCCAGGCTGTGGAGCAGATCCCGAAACGAGTGGTTTCTGTCCCCTCTTGAATGTGTGATCCATCACTGCCATCAGAAACACAACCCTAAGGATTCCTGCTGCCTGAGGTGGGCCAGACTGTCATGTCCATACAGAGGAGATCCGTTCTCCCTGCAGTGTGACAGTCCCCCACACCCCCAGCTTAGCTTTCACTCTCGCGCTTCTCAAGCATTTTATTGTCAGCTGGAGGAAGCTTTACAGAGGAGCTCAGTTTTCCATTGAACAATTCATACCTGTTTGTTTCAGGGGCCCCCTCCCCGTGAAACATCTCCCTGTGTGTGGAGGCCCCAGTTCTGTGCAGACAATCTTTTTGGTCATTTTGACTTCATAGACTTTGGGGTTTATTATTCTTCACTCAGAAGATTAATACTTCCGGAACACAGGAAGGCTGTGTTCATACAAACCAGTTCTTCATTTTAAGCACTACTTTCCCGGCAGGGACCTCACCAGTGACAAACTCGCTCTGGTCCCCATCTGAGGATGGCAGACACCCAGCACCCCCAGACGAGGTGCACGCTCCAAGACCTGCGCGCAGCATCTTCCCTGATTTCTCCGCACACAGGAGGATGGGCTCTGGTGGTGCCCACTAGCCTGGAGGAACCCCTCAGGCCAGCTTACCAAGTCCTACGAGCGACCCCTAGTGCCAAGACCTGGGACTGTCACCAGGAGCTGATGGCCAGCCACTTCCCCGCAAGTGCTAACAGGGTTTTAATCCGTTTGGAGCTTTCTTGTCAAAGAAAATGTCTGTGTCGGTGCAGGGCTGACATATTTGGGCTATACTGATACATCATCCACGCGAGGGGGCTTAGGCGAGTTCATGGGATATTGGGCTAAAAAAGAAAAGGCTAGTGGAATTTTCCCATGAACTTTTGACGCTCCTCGTGTGCATGCATGTGTGCGTGTGTGCACATACTTGGATGTAACGTGATGCAGGCATGGGGATGTAGACACAGACACAGACATAGACTGCACTGAATCACGCAGTCGCGTAGCCTGGTGAAATTCCCATCTGATGAAGGGCGCACCGGGGCTCTGGTGCGGTTCCTGAAGGTGCCCAGGGCCCACCCTTCGGCTCCTGAGGGGACAGCCCTCTGGAAGCCATTTGCCTCAGGGCGGGCACCGTGCTCTGCGCCAGGTCCCTGCAGGGCAGTCTCCTGGCCCCGGGCTTGCCTCTCCAACACTCGTGAACTTCTGGGGTGCCCACTATCCCTAACTTGTGCTCCCCTGCCCAGCCACAGGGCTGTTTGGCTAGCTGACAGGCGGCCCCCGCGGGAAAGACAAGTTTGCCCAGGATGGGGCGCCCGTCTTCGCCCGCTGTGTGTTTAACCAGGAAAAGTTTCCCGGGCGGGCATCTCACCACCGGGAGCCTTTCCCTCCGCAGTGAAGCCATGGGTGGGCTCCCGTAAAAGTAGACCGGAAAGAGGGGCTGACACTCCCGCCCCGCCCCCAACACAGGAACTGGACACCAAGCCAGACAAAACGAACCAAATTCTGTTCCGTAACTTGGACCCAGAGATCCATCACCCACCACCCATGTCCGAGGGACCCACAGGGAGGACTACCTTTCCCTTCAGCACAACCCTCCGGTGCCAAGGTCAGCCTCCTGGGACCCTTCCGGGGACCCTTCCCAGCAGCCGGCGCCTCTCTGGAGCCCTGCGGAGTGGGCGGCTGCGCG
This sequence comes from Echinops telfairi, assembly GCF_000313985.2. NCBI lineage: Eukaryota > Metazoa > Chordata > Mammalia > Afrosoricida > Tenrecidae > Echinops > Echinops telfairi. The sequence goes on from NW_022103899.1 coordinate 65,293,407, forward strand.
AAGGTGGGGCTCGGTCTGAGGTCCTGCGACCACCCGCCTCGGAGGGTGCGGCAAAGAGCCCCTCAGGCGCCTGGGACGGGACTGCAGAGGGTCTGCGACCACCCGCCTCCCAGGGGCAGTGAAGGGTCCCGGGCGCGGCAGCCAGCGGGGCAGGCGACGCGCACCCGTCCGGAGCGCACGGAGGAAGCCAGCCGGGAGACAGGGGGCCAGCTCACCATCCCGGGGCGC
>NW_022103899.1:65294072-65300747 GCF_000313985.2 Echinops telfairi
CTCAGGGCCGGGGCAGCTGCCGCCGCCGCGCAGGGAAAGCCGGCCTCGGGCTGTGAGCGCACGCTGTGCTCAGTGTTTGCACCCCAGGGTGCCCGGCGGGGCACACAGGCGCTGCCGCTGCCCAGGGCTGCAGGGAGCTCGCGATGCGCCAGGCGGGAATCCCCGCCACAGCACCAAGTCGCCGGGGCGCGAGTGCAGGGGCTTCGCGGCAGAGTCCAAGTCTTCCAAGAAGCGGTCTGCTTCAGTCCCTTGGACCCCCACAGATAGCTCCACTGAAACTCCCAGGGGTGACAGTGGGAGCCGCCAAGCAGAGTCCACTTAGGGGTGGGTCAGCGCCTGGATGGAAGAGAGGAGATTCAGGGGCAGGGACGAGGAAAACGCGCTCAAAGGGCTTGCAGGCATGTGTCTCTGTGTCCCAGAAAAACCGCAGCCAACACAAATGATCTGCGTGTGCCCAGAAAGCTCCCTGGAGATGAGGCTTTGTCCACACCTCCGGATGAGCAGCTGACCTCCTGGGAAGGGCCAAGGCTCAGGGGACACACCCAGCCTGATATGCTCACCCTCGTTCCTCCCAATGGGGCTCTGGTACCAAGGGACAAAAGAAAAGTCCATCTAAGGGTGGTGGTGGTGTTATGGGCTGGTGTCTCTCCAACAAAAGGATCCGCATTGAGGGCCATGCACTAGCCTGCCATCCTTCTCGGGTTTGAGCCCATGGTGGCAGCCACTGTTTCGGTCCATCTCACCCAGGGCTCTTGTTCGCAGCCCCTCGATCTGGTCCTGGGCACTTGTGGACATCAACGAGCGCCAGCAGGAGCCCCGGCTTCCACTGGCCAGCAGTGCAGTGTGCTCCAGCTGGCTCCCCAACCTGGCAGATGCGGACCTCTGTGCAGGACCCTCTCACAAGGCGGTCCTGAGGGTCACAGCTGTGTGCTCAGACTGGACAGGGCAGAGGCTACAGCCTCTTGCTGGGAGGATGGGAAGGAAGCAAGAAAGAGTCTTCTCTTTCGTGTGGTCTTATGTGTGTCCACATCGGCCACACGGAGGCCTATGAATGAGCTCACCATATTCTGCTCTTCAAACTCTACTGGTTACTTCTGGTCAGAGTGGTGTGGGTGTGTTAGTGTTTGTGAGAGAGCACACATGAATGTGCAAGTGTGTGAGAGAAGTGTGCGTGTATATATGAGTGTCTCCATTAACGTGTGTGGCATGTGCATGTGAAAGTGAGTGGGTGAGGCCTGTGCTCACTGCTCACTACAAAGACTGGAGTGGAAATAACAGGAAGCCTGTGTGCACCCAACCCATGGCACAGCACCCTGCTTGGAAGGTGCTCTCCTTCAAACAGGAAGCTGTTTCACAGGTCTGACTCTGCTCCCCTGAGCCCCTTAGTGCTCTGCAGGCAACCCTAAGGGGATTCTGGGGTGTGAGGAAGCCACAGGACCCTGTGCAGTGTTTCTTTCTGTTGTGCAAAGGACAGACCCAGAGGCACCTAACAGCCCCACACAGAGATTCTCAGACTTTGTCCCGTAGGAAAATCCAGCTGCTTCCACCTGCATCCCAACATGCTTCTCCCTAGTTCTTCACTCAACAACTTTCCCTTCAGCATTTTGCCTTTAAAGAATGAGATGCATTTGATTCTTCCTTGCAAAATGCAGATGGCGTGGTCATTACATGCTCTGACAACAAGGCGGTTGTTAATGAGATAAAGGGTAGACGTAGAAAGCTTTGTGTCCTTCCCACTGGCCCCCACGGGTCCTGTTTCCTTTCCATCCTCTCAGAAGAACTGACAAAACTCTGTCAAGGGCTGTGCATCGCTTGACGTAAGTCTCTGACAGGGAAGTGCCCCGCGTCTCCAGTGCGTTTGCGCAGAGTCCATCTACCCTCACCTACTGGGACTCTGGTGAGCACCATCTTCCAGACAGGATGGACCCCACCTGAGGGGTTAGCCACCAGGATGTCTGCTATTGCCATTTCTCAAAGGGGAGTTGACTTATTTCAGGGTATTATGAAATAGATTTAGAAGTCCACTTGTCCCATGAAGACATCTGCAGGGCAATAGTCCAGAGAAGAGGCTTCCCAGCAGGCCCTTGTGGACTACGGCTCTCATTTCTCAGTGCTTGTACTGAGCCAAGTGCGAAGGAAGGAGAAGGCCATTCCTTACATCTCCAGTGGAAATCTACGATTGACGTATCCGCTGACATCAGCTGCCTGGATTTACAGAACATGTTTTCCTAAAACTATCTGAAGGGGACCTCGAGTCTCTATGGGGCTGGACACAGGGGCAGTGTTGTGTTCCTCTGTTCTTCCCCTTATTAAAGTGATTTAAAATGGTTTGCTGATACAACAATAATTTTAGTGGACCTTCTTGACGTTTTCATTGCACCAGTAATTATGAGGGTGATTCAAAAAGTTAGTGGGAACATTCCATGATCTTTTAAAAGAACATTTTATGATGCTGCTGTTGGGCAGACTTGGACTCCTAATGGAAAGGTTAGTGGGCAAATTCTGCCTTTGACTTTAAGTAGTTGATTAGGTCTTCACTCCATTTCCCCACCAGCTGTTTGAAAAGCTTCTACGTGTTATGAGGTGCTATCGAGTCAGTTCAGAGTCATAGCTCACTATGACTAACAGAACAAAGCACTGCCAACCTGTGCCATCCTCACAATTGTTCTTCTGTTTGGCCCAGGTCGTAACCAGGTGAAGGGGAAGATGATATACAACAAAAGGGAGGCCGGGGTGGGGGCTGGGGGGTATGGCAAGCTAATAGGAGGGCTGATAAATCATTTAAATTGCAGAAATAAAAATGATGATTTTCTATGTGTGTTACACAGTGTTGAAGGGTTCTCTAGAGAAACAAAGCCAGGACACTTATGAGTATATATATATATAATCATAGTCAAGTATTATATATATATAATCATAGTCATATATATGGATAGATATATACAGCACGAAGGCATATGACAGCTAATTAGTCTACACAGCAGTACGGAGTTCAACTCACTTCTGTGGAATAGTTAATATACTAGAAGTCCTTCAACTCACTAGTGCTGCTGGATCCAAGGTCAAGGAAGCAGAGAGCTGAGTCTTCCCTTAGGCAATGCAAGCAGTCCGGCCACAGGCAGCAAATGGCAGGGCAAGTCACCAACAGTCAGCAGCTCAGGAGCTTAGTGAAGCAGGCCCGGATGGAATACTGAACTCAAGCAACGCAAGGCGACAGGATCCACCAGCCTCGAGCTCACACGATGTGCACACCAGCACCGTGGCCAAGCAGGTCTCAAAGGAACCTCAAGCTCTAGTGACATGATCCACGGGTTGGCTGTCCCACAGGTGGTGTAGCTCACAAGTTGAGGCAAAGAATTAGCTAAAGCAGCTGCACCCTGGGCCGATCACCAAAGCGCAAGAGATGGGGTGGACTTTGCCGATTGAGCCATTTATTTCCTTGCCTTCCAATCAAACATCGACCTGATTAATCCCACATGTTCCCATTGGCCAGGTTGGCACAATAAACCTACCTATCACACTATGTAAACCTCCACCCAATCCACAATAAAATCATTTGGGTTTTTTTTGTGTGTGTGTGGGGAGGGCAGTAAATACTTGAGAATTGTATTAGAATAGAATCCAATTTTGTTAGAATAAAGTGCACATGTTCTAAGTTCAGTCGTGAGTGAACTTCACTTTGGGCTCAGGGTAGGTTCTGCCCAGAAGGAGCACAGTGGGCTTATTCTTGTGAGGCGCTGTAGTACATACACACACACACACACACACACACACACACACACACACACTACCTTGCAGAGAGCTGAAGTGGTGTTCACATGCGCAGAGCTTTGTCTGTCCAGGTGCTGCAGTGTGTTCTCTCACACACAGATGTCACCTTGTGGGGAGTGGAGAAGCACCCTCCCACACACATACATGCAGAGGTCACAGCACAGGGAGCTGCAGCACTGCTTCTCTTCACCAGGGTGTCAGCAGCGCACACACGGAGCTCAGCCTCCCTCTCGCACAGTGGCCGCCTCACAGGGAGCGGCAGTGTTCATGGGGAAAGCACTCACACACAGAGGGTACCTCGTAGAAAGCCAGCTGAAGCGCTGCTCACACACAGATGTCACCTGTGGAGCTGCAGCGTGCTGACACACGCAGGGGATGGAGCTGTGCTCACACGCAGCACTTTGCCTTGCAGAAGCTGAAGTAGCACTCTTACACAGACGGGTCACCTCATGGGGAGCTGCAGCACACACACACACACACACACACACACACACACACACACCACCTCATGGGATGCGTGCTCACATGCACAGCACTTGGCCCCATTCAGAGGTGGAACCATGGGAGCAGGCACACACACACACACACACACACACACGCACACATCCCCTCCAGGGGACCGGAAGCACACTCATGCGCATGCAGCCACAGAGGCCACGTTGCAGGGAGCTGCAGCACGCACATACAGGAAGCTTCACCGGGAGCCTGCTACAGGAGGCAGTACAGTTGCAGGGGCGCCGTGGTCACTGATGCCCCGTCTTGGGGGTGCGGTCTGTATGTCCAGTGCTGTACTTTCCACTCACTGCCAAGGGGCTCCTGACCTCTGCTTGCCAGTGAACTTCCTGTGGTCACACAAGTCACTGCGGTTGAGCGCTAAACATGTTAGCCACACTATGGAATTTAGTCATGTTATGAATTGTTACATTGTTATTAAGCCAAAAATGGATACAATTTTTGTATTTCTGAAGCTCTAGAAAGACATATTTTTGTTTAATAAAGGTTTCTATCATTTGTAGCAATATTTTGACTCATCATAGAATTATTCAAATATATATGCTCCAATCACTAATGTAATAAAAAAGAACTTCTGCAGCCTAAAATTCATCAGACGTGAAATCAAGATCCAGTGATGATGATTGGTGATTGAAATGCAAGCATTGAAAAAAAGAAGGATCGGTAGCTGGACATTTTAGCCTTGATGGAAAAAATGAATCTGATAATCAATGAGGGTTTGCAAGTCTAACACTGATTCATTTAAAATGCCATTTTTCAACACTATAAATGGAGTCTGTACACAGACATCCTGCGACAGGATCGACAGGATCAAACGGAAATCCATGATGGGGAGACTGGAAAGCGGTCGGAAGCCAGCAGCAAAGCAGACCACCAATTGCTCACGTCCGAGCTCACACTGACGCTGCAGAAACGACAACAGTCCACACGAGTCAACGTGCAACCTTGAGAGCACAGACCAGCTCCAGCACGCAGCCGCGCATGAGCACTAACGGCCAGTGCCCAGGTGAGGACAGCAGACACAAAGAACGTAAACGGCCATTAGAACACGGGAGAGAGAGAAAAGACAGAAGGGGTGTCGTGAGAGACCCCGACACTTACGCTTGAATGCGAAAGAACCGCAGAGTTTCAAAGGAAGCTCAAAAAATAAAGTAATGTGCTGTCAAGAAATGTGCAAAGACCTAAAGTTAGAAACTCACACACCCAACATCCCTCCAGCTGAAAGAGTGAAAGAAACCCTTCCAGGCTCTAGATGCCATCCTGAGAGATACAGAAAACAATCCTGTACGTAGACTCAACTCGGTCTTTCTAACAGAACGAGGGCACTGCATGGATTAACATCAGGAAGGTGTGTGTCAGGGACTCATCCTTTCGTCATACTTGTGCAATCTGCATGCAGAGCAGGTGATCTGAGATGCTGAACTGTCGGGAGAAAACTGTGAAGAAGAGAGAGCAGCATGGTGGGAGGAAGAACCACGAACAGTCGGCAATGTGCAGACCGGAAGAAAACTGTGAAGAAGAGAGAGCAGCATGGTGGGAGGAAGAACCACGAACAGTCGGCAATGTGCAGACCGCGCAACCTTGAAGTCTTTCAAAGACCACAGCTTCAGCGTGCGGTGTGCCTCACTGTAAAGAAAACAAACCTCACACCCCAATTAGAAGGCAGCCCCACTGCATATGGAGAAAAGACGGCCGTTGTCAAAGAATTCACTTTATCTGGATCCATAATAAACACCCGTGAAAGCAGCGACCATGAAATAAAACGACAAATGGAACAGGGCAAATTTGGTGCACAAGACTGCACTGAAGTGTGAAACTCTGGAGATGTCACTTGGAGGACCAAGGTATACCTGTCCGGAGCCAGGGGAGGAAGCATGTGAAACCTCGACAATTAAAAAGGAAGAGAAAAGAAAAAATTGCCGGCCTGAATCCTGGTGTTGAAGATGCTGTGGACCACCAGTGGGTGCACAGGGGCTGCCAACCTCACGTCGGCAGGTAGAAACCCCCGGCTGCTCCTCACGATAAAGACGGGGCCCTCTGCTCCCGTAGAGTCGCAGTGCTGGAAACCCACAGAGGTCGCTGTGAGTCGGCATCGACTCGCTGGCATGAGCTTGAGCTCCAGGAATGAACTGCCAGAATGAAGAACCCTGTCTTGGACGAAGTGCAGCCAGGACTCCCTCCAAGCAGAGGTAGTAAGACCGCTTCACATACTTGGGATGCGTAATCAGAAGAGTCAGTCCCTGGAGAAGGAAGTGATGGGTACTGCAGGTGTGTAAAAAGAGGAAGACCCTCAGTGCCCCTGACACAGTGGCAGCAATAGTGAGCTCACGGACAGCAAAGGTTGTGAGGACGGTGCAGGGTGGGGCAGCACGCTGTTCTGCTGTGCACAGA
>NW_022103899.1:65301963-65307842 GCF_000313985.2 Echinops telfairi
TCCGAGGCAGTCCTGCTCCGCCAGCATGGTGCTCACCCCAGGCCTAAAACGCACGCTAACTCTGGCCGGAACTGGAGGTTTCAGTGTCTGAAGTGGCTTCAGCACTCAGTTTGCTCCTTTCATTGCCTAAGCTTTGTTTAGAGTAATCTGAATTTTAAAAATGGATAACTTCTTTAGTAAAATAATAAAGCATAAATAAAATGCTCACAGCTTTGTTTTACGAAGCAAAGAGCAGTGTGGGGATGGAGGAAAAGGGGCCCTGAACCTCCTCCGGTCAACTTTCCCACAGGGAGGCTTGTTCCAGGGAGAGGCCAGGACTCACCTTTGGGGATGATTTAGCTCAAACCCTGACCAGCGGGAGCTGACACCAAGTGGCCAGCAGACGCGCTGCTCAGTAAACAGCAAATGCAGTGTGGGGCAAGTTTTGGTCTATCTGGTTTCCTACTTAGTAGGAAAAATGTATTATTCACCCAAAACTGCTCTCCAAGCCCTCTTCACCTATTGCCTTGGGATGGGTGTTTGTGTGTCATTTCCCTAGAAAAATATTTATGTGGAAATACTGTCCATCCTTCTGGTCACAATAATCAAGTTCCCACGGCAACAGACCACACTCCTTTCTTCTCAGGCTATAAACCTGGCGGGAACCTTAAGGAGCCTGCTGTGTGATGCAAGCCCCTAACTACCTGGTGGGGCTGCCAGGAGTGGGTGCCAGTTGGGCCTCCAGTGTCCCAACCTGTGTGTGTGTGGCTGAGTGGCCACCCTGACATCATCAGCCTTGGTGGGCATCCTGCCACCGCTGGGGTCCTAGCTCCTACTCGGTGTCGGGGCTTCTTGGAGGTCTTTTGCAGATGGACAAGAAGCTCTCTTGCTGGATGTGCTCCTCCCTTTGCACCGCTCTGTGGCCCAGGCTCACGTTAGCCTAAAATCTACTCACTGGGCGTTGAGTGCAGCGTTCCAGGATGAGGAGGAGCCGTGCAGCCGTCTCATCTGCAGAGGAGCTGAGCCTCACACCTCCTGCTGGTCCACAAGCACCAGCCAGCGAGTGTCCAGCTTGAACGGGTGCAGGGCTCATGGCCTCGTGGCAGTCACTTCCACGGATGCACGCCAGTCTCATGAACCAGAGGCGGTCTTCAGACACCAACTTTCTATTAGGGTTTTAGAAATGAAATATTCCAGCGTTGCAATTCAGTGATACTGTTTCTTCCAGAAAAGAAGAAAGGGAGTAGAAAGATGGGGGCTTGTGAACGCTCCCGACGACTCCATGCCTGTGGGTCCTTGCACAGCTGGCCCTTCTCCCTGCTGCAGTCCGTCCTCCTGGGTAATAGGGGTGTGGGGGGCACACGCTATGTCTAGAAAGCACTCAGGGCCACATGCTGCAGAGAGCCCACACTCAGCAGGATCGCAGCCCTATCCTGGTGCCTGGACTGACACCCGCGTGACTCCACGGTCTCCCCAGCCACACCTCCGAGGTCCACTTCCAGTCCTCAAAAGGCCATTCCCCACGTCAGCCACCTGCTTCCCTCATGGCAGGTGAATCCTGAGCTTCTCTGGCTCTTTCCCAATTCCACTCACTGTCCCACACCATCGACGATGCAGCTGCTGGAGGAGGTTAAAAAGAAGTCAACGCTCACATTGTTACTACAGCGTTGGTCACAAACCCTGTGGGCTATGTTGTGTTGTTGTCAGGTCTCATCGAGTCAGCTCCGCCTCATAGCAACGCGGTGCACACTGAACAAACACTGCCGGGCCCTGCACCACCTCACCGCGTGCCCGTGCTTGAGCCCATTGTCGCAGCCACTGTGTCCATCTATCTCGTCTAGGACCTTCCTCTTTTCCCATCGCCCCGCTACTTTCCAAGCACACTGTTCTTCTCTGCGGACTGGCCCCTGCTGACAATATTTGCAAAGTGTGTGAGAAGTCTCCCCATCCTTGCCTCTAAAGGGCGTACTTCTTCCAAGACAGACTGTTTGTTTCTCTGGCCGTCGTGGCTCTCTCAGGGTTCATCACCAGCACCATAGTTCAGATGCGCCGATTCTGCTTTGTCTTCTGTATTCACTGTCCAACTTCCACATGCATTTGAGGTGACTGACAATACCATGGCTTGGATCGGGTGCACCTGAGCCCTCAAAGTAACATCCTTGCTTTTGAAACTTTAAAGAGGTCTTGTCCAGCAGATTTACCCAATGCAATGCATTGTTTGATCTCTTGACCACTGCTCCCATGAGCATTGATTATGGATCCAAGCAGGAAACAGACCCTTGACCATTTCAAACTTTTCTCCATTTATCATGGCCCCTGGTCCAGTTGTGAAGAGTTTGGTCTTCTTCACATTGAGTTGTGATCCATCCTGAAGGCTGCGGTCCTTCATCAGCAAGTGTTCCGAGTCCTCTTAACTTTCAACACGCAAGTTATGTAATTTGCATATTGCAGGTTATTAATAAGCCATCCCCCAATCCCGATGCTGTATTCTTCTTCATATAACCCAGCTTCTCTGATTATTTGCCCAAAATATAGATTGAATACATATGGTGAGAGGATTCCACCCTGACGCACACCTTTGCGGATTTTAACCTATGCCATACTCTCATAATCTGTTCATACAACTGCCTTGGATCCGGGTGCAGGTTAAACGTGCACACAGTCAGAAATTCTGGAATGTTACGATCCACAGTCAGGTGCCTTTGCATTTGAAGTAGAAATAGCCCCAAACCCATGTAACCCAACTCAGATGACCAATACGATGGTCATACAATAGGCTCTGACCCAGGCTGGCCCTTGGGTGTCAAAAGAAGAACTGAACTCCTTGGGGTTTCCATGACTGAGTGTTTGGACCAGGTTACCCAATCCTGCCTTTAAGGCGCGCAGGGTGTACTTAAACAAGTAGCCTTTGGCTACCCCTAGCACATGGACCATTAACACTGCCTGAGATTCACTTTCTCCCACCAGCCAGACATGTTCAGGTCATGTGTGCACGTAAGGCTCGATGCCCTCCTCTCACACACCCAGACTCTGGCCTTTATTCCTGGATCATCACGGAGCCCAGGGTGCCAGGCGCCTTCTGGCATTATGGACACCTTGTGAAAAGAGTGAAGCCACGTGACTGCACCCCTCTAGGGAGAGATGCAGGCCCCCCCTCCCAAGGGGCCCCGGGGGCCTCTTCCTGCAGGGCCCCTCAGAGGGCCAGTGGGGAACTACAAGGCTGTTGGGGATCAATAAAGCGTTTATTGCCCCAGGAGGACACACAGGTGAAGGCTCTGGGGGAGATCAGCCGAAGGTGGCCTGTCAGCCGGGACCAGTCTCACCTCCCTGGGCTGCAGCTGCACCCGCCAGACTCAGGGTTGGAGGCAGGTTCATTGACAAGCTGCAGCACGTGAATGATGCACCCTTGCCTGTTGACGTGAAAACAACTTGAAGAACTTACTGATGACAGTCAAACACTACAAGCTTCAGTATGAGTTATACCTGAACATGAAGAAAACAATAATCCTCACAATCACACCAATGGACATCACGATAGATGCAGAAGAATTGGGCATTGTTGGTGATTTCATTCTACTTGGACCGACTATCCATGTCTATGGCAGTAAAGACTGTAGAGAAATCAAATAGTATATTGTTGCATTGGGCAATTCTGCTGCAAAAGACCTTTTAGATACACACAAACAACTTTATTCACAGCAGAAAAAAGGCACTAGCTACAAAATTCCCATTGATATCAAGAAAAATGATTTTTTATCATTATATATAATATTAAAGTATACGACATTGAAAAGAAAGAATTATATATAGTATTAAAGTATATGACATTATATGTAATATTAAAGTATACGACATTGAAAATGAATTAGTGTTGTGCCCAATTGAATTTCCAAAGCACAATGGTGGAAAAAACAATCAAGACCCCCCCATGTACATTAAGATTAAATTCTTCATAAGACCTTCGCAAAGTTTTAGAAAGCTCCATGGTTCCTCTGATGGTTCAGCATGGCTGACCTGAGCCAGGGTGTTTGCAGATGCCTCCTTACTGCCAGCTGGGCCGTCCCGACTCAGAAGGGCCCTTGAGGGCAGAGCAGAGCTGCTTCTTAGGGTTTGCAAGGCGGCAAATCTTCACGGAAGCCGTTGCCTTTCCCCACAGAGGGCGGCTGCTGGGTTCCAATCACTGACCTTTGAGTGAGCAGTTCCCTGCTTGATCCTCTGTGTGCCAAGAATTACACACACACACACACACACACACACACAATCTGCTCAATGGCAGTGAGTTTGGTTTAAACTGTATGTATGTACATGGAGCCCCGGTAGTGTAGTGGTTTAAACTATGTATACCGAAATTCCAGTTGTTTAATAAAATCTAAGTTTCTGTGATTATTTTGCAAATGGGCTGTCTCTGGGCGACTTCTGAATACTTAAGAACCAACAGCCCTGTAGGCATTCTTCCTTCAACTTCAGGCTTCCCAGGCCCTCTGGAGACGTAAGAGTTAGTGTCCTCGCATCCCCTCGGCATCGTCGTTGAATCACTGTCCACCCAGTGGGTTGCGAGTAGATTTACCCTTGGACAACTATCTCCCCGGCCCCCTCTATGCTCTCCCCATTGCAGCCTGTGGTGAGGCTTGGCACTCCAGGGAGCACTGTGCTGGGAGGCCTCTGGAGACCCTGCAGGGAATGGGAGGGGGGGCCCAGAGTCAGGGCACACAGATCCAATGCTGCATGGTGACAGAAGTTTCGTTCACCAGTCACTCAAAGAGAAAACAATACACAATGGATTCGTTTTTCAACAAAGAATTGTTTAAAGACATGGCATTCATTTTATAGAGTATAATATTAATTTACATGTGCTTTATAATAAGTAATCATTTGCTAAGTGCTTTCAAAGCAGATGGAATTTTATTGTCAGCTTTCAGGATCACTTAAGTTTTATCCACAGTCTGTTCAAATAAGTAGCATTTAATTAAATAGAAACACTTTAAAAGTGGTTTTCTAATCTAAAAAGTGCTAAACCAGCATATGGTAACATGGGTACTTACATATACACCAATGCTCCTATACCCTTGGATTTCAGAAATTCTGATTTCAGGTAAATTTTCCCCTAAAAAAAAAAAGGCACATGTACATTTAAGGGACTTAAAAATGTCCACTTGGTATTTGAAGATTTATATTTCATATAAGCCCTGTTAATAATAATAATACCATGCATTTACAAAAGCTCATTCACATTGAGGCCTTGTTCTTCTTAAAAACCCGTGGCCACCTGACCCACCCAAGGGAGGGTATTGTTTGTGTCTGCACAGGGAAAGAAGGACCAGACTGAAGTCCAGTGTTCCAGGATGCGAACGCAGCTTGCTGGCATGGAGAGGGGAGCCAGTGGAGGGGCCTGAGGGCTCGGCCCCCACACCAGCATGTGGACAACTGCCCCTCCCCCTGAAGAATTTACTTTAGAGGACGGCACTGGAGCTGCAGCTCAGGGAGAGGGACATGTCTGAACAGAGCACATGGGTGCAAATGAATGGGGAGGAAGAGAGTGGAGCACATCCTGGCCCACCAGGCCTGGAGCATGATATCCCCGCTCCCAACAGCCAATGCACAGAGTGGACCATATGGTTGATTCCACTATGAGACACGGCATCCCTCACTGACCAATGACCCTACGGGGGACAACACTGGAGACTCAGTGTCAGGATTGGCTTGGACTGACCCCAAGACACCAAGGCAAACCACTAAAGGCGTGCAGCAGAGCAACCATGGGAGCAGAGCAGGGAGCTCCCGAGGGAGTGCAAAGGACAGACTCTGGGGCCAGAGCGTGGCACCACATTGGACTTGACTGGAGGACAAGCCTAGAGGCAAAAAATCAGACCTTGATCTAGTTACAGGTTTTTCTTTCTTTT
>NW_022103899.1:65310876-65319710 GCF_000313985.2 Echinops telfairi
TACCTTACAAATCTGGCTAGACCAGAGGATATACACCGGTCTAGATGGGAACTGGAAACACAGGGAATCCAGGATAGATGATCCCTTCAGGACCAGTGGTGAGAGTGGCAATATCGGGAGGGTGGAGGGAAGGTGGGGTAGAAAGGGGGAACTCATTACAAGGATCTACATATAATCCCCTCTCTGTGGGACGGACAACAGAAAAGTGGGTGAAGGGAGATGTTGGACAGTGTAAGACATGACAAAATAATAATTTATCAATTATCGAGGGTTCATGAGGGAGGAGGGAGAGGGATGGAGGGGAAAAATGAGGAGCTGATGCCAAGGGCTTAAGTGGAGAGCAAATATTTTGAGAATGATGAGGGCAATTGATGTATGTATGGATTGTGATAAGAGTTGTACAAGCCCCCAATAAAATGATTAAAAAAAACCCCAAACCCGTGGCCACCTGTTTCTGGAATCATGGCGACCTTCAGTCTCAGGAGCTTACTTGAAGGGGCAGTTGAAACCAAGATGTGGTTGCCAATAGTTCCCTCCGAAGTTCCTCTGAGCCTGGTGCCCTGGAATGGGCTTAGGGACTGCCCGACTTTCCTGAATGAAGAACCACAAGGTAGTTTCACCTCAGGTGACATGGACAGACCAGGTAGAAACTCTGGAATGGATTTTCAAAATAAATTAAGGAGCTCATCTTAGATTCATGGTTTTATTTTTATGTTTTGATTTTGGAACATAAACATGAAGCATGCTTTCCATTAACAGCTAATCAATGACGAGCAAACATTTCTCAACTACCGACTGTGTTGTCCTTGGAATCCCATTGAGGATTGCAAGAGGGGCTCTGGTGCCCCCGCTCCACCATGTACTCCTTCAGCAGCCACCCTTCCTGTCCTCTTCCTCAGGTCTGCCCTCCCCACCCACACAGCACAACGACTGTATTTGTGCTCTCTCCACCAGCGAGAGCCAGCCATGCTGACACACACTCACACTTCGTCACCCAGGGGTTGTCTGACCCTCCCCGGATCTACTTTCCTCTCATCACCTCACCACAACCTCACCCTTTACCGTTGGCTCCATTCTTCCTTGTCTGTGCAGCACAAGGAAACTGCAGACCCGGATGATCCCAAGGCCAGCAGGCAATATGGCAGGCCATCTGCTCAAGTCCAAAGAACCAGAAATCTATGAGGGAGTACCCCCACCCCCCAAAAACTGAAATTGCAGCTGGACAGAGGGGAGCTTGCATAGTACATATTTTTCTTGGTAGGCGAGCATCCAGAAACTTACTCTGAGTTAGTGTACCCAGTGGAGTCACCTGGGAAGGTTCTCTCTGGTCACCAGGGATTTTCTTGTAAAAGCAGTTTGGCTTGAACCTTGTTTTTTGTGATGGCTGATTTAAGAGAATGGCATGATGCTGTGAAATTTTGTTTCCCACTTGGGAAAAATGCCACAGAAACTGCTGTGATGTTGAACATAGCTTACATAAGGACAGCACTATGGGAAAAACTCAAGTTTATGAGTGTTTTTTGTTTTTTTCATTTCAAAAAAGGTGAAATGTCAATTGATGACAAACCTCATTCTGGACATCCATCAACTTCCCCAACAAATGCAAATGTTGATGAGTAGAGCATTTAGAGTTCATTCCACCAGGTCAGACTGTTCATCAAGCTTTCTATTTAGAGGTTCTGAAAAAATTGTGTAACAGTGTGCAACCAAAAAGGGCCAGATTTGTGGCAGACAGGGGCCTGGTTTTGCCACCATGACAATGTACCCGCTCCCACAGCCATCTCAGTGCCCATTTTTGGCAAAACACAGCATGCCTCTCTTTCCCCACACACCTTACTCACCTGACTTGCTCCGTGCTACTTCTTTTTGTGTCCACAAATGAAGAGGGACCCGAAAGGACAGTGATTTGATGACCCAGAAGAGGTGAAGAAAAAAATGAGGGAGATGCTGTCACCCATCGAAACAGATGAGTTTGAAAAATGTTTCCAAGACTAGAATCTCAGGTTTGACAAATGCATTAAGTGTAATGGAGAGTATTTTGAAGGTGATAAGGTTGTTTTGTAAAAAATAGTTAAATACATAGCTTTGGGGAAAAAATCCATTTGGGGAGGGCGTACCCTTTGTATGACAAGCACAGGAACCAGGTGAGCAGGAAGAGAGCCGGCTTCCCCATGGTGTCAGCGAACATAGCAGCAGGCCACACCCCGATGAAACTTCCTTTCAGCCGCAGTGAGCTGTGACCTGAGTCAGGGGTGCCCTCCACCCCGATCTCCCCAGAGCTGTCCCAGCAGGCCCAGTGTGGAGCCACTTACGTTGTGTCAGGTCACTCCCGGTGGAGGCCTCAACTGTCAGACCATGACGACCTGGCCCAGCCACGAGGGTACAAAGCCCAACTATCTTCACGGCCACTGATGACCCCTTGTGGGAGCCACTGTGGACCCCATGATGTCCACCCAGTGGCTCCCTGGATTTGGCCAAGCTGGGCATGCAGCCATAGCTGACTGGAAACGGCACTTGTGGTCCAGCTCTGTCCCAACCATCATCAGGCCAGGGCTCAGTGGCCAGCCAGGGCCCCATTTCTGCACTCTGTCCATCTGTTGTCCACGTGGAGGGCAGGGAACAGGGGCCACAGAGCTGGACACAGAGAAGACTCATTGCTGCTAGAGTTTCTCATTGAGTGGATGTAACTAAGCCCAGGATACGGGCTGACGTGTGTGCATCCCTGTACCTGCACATGCGTGGACATGCACGCATGCTCCGACCTGGTTGGATGCACGGACACGCATGTAGGTGAGAAGCCATGAGTCCCCCTTCCAGTGATGGTGGGCGGGGAGTGACCACACAGGACCTGCACAGTGAAAACATGATAAAATATTAAGTGATAGTTTAGCGGTACCAGGAGGCATCTAGAAGCAGACAGAAGCCAGGAGAGTTTATTCTCACAGTAACAGTGATTGGAAGTGATGGGTGCCATGTCTGACACCCGGACCTAGAGCGGCTTCTCTGACTGCTGGGGGTGGGTGTGCTCTCTGCTCCAGGTCCGGCTGCAGAGACCCGGCTCCGGGCTCCACTTCTCTTGTCTGCCAGACTGCTGGGAGGGAAAGGGAGAGGGAGAGGGAGAGGGACGGCTGCCTAAGGAAGTAATTTCTCCTGAATGCTCCTGCGTACTGGGTTAATGTGAGCTCATTCTTAAACATCTGTCTGTCCGTCCGTCCATCATCTGTGCATTTATGCACACATGCATCTAAGGATGTGTGCTCATACTTATTATATGTTCATAGGGGTAGCTTTACATATGTGTGCACAGCACATGTGTCTGAGTGCAGGTCGTGGGCATACACAGGTATGGAGCACACATGTGTGTTGACATGTGTTCATGTGGGCATGTGTGTCTTGGGCACAAAGGAGGCAGGTTAGAAAAGTTGATTCTCAATCTGGAAAACGTTCCTGAGGAAAGGTGTGCCCAGGGGAGATCGCCAGTGTGTTCCATCACCCTCTGCTGTGGGTGGTCCCACATGTCCTGGAGCCCCCACCCAGGCCCCTGGGCAGCCCTGCCGAGTGTCCACACACCAACTCAGCAAAGCTGCCCACCCACTCCTCAGCGCTGATGCCACAGCTTCCTACAGGTTTCCCTGAAATGCACTGATGCCTGGGTGGCCCTACAAGTCAGAAGGCTCCACAGGGTACAGTGGGAATGTCCCCAGAACCGTTTTCTCTCAGTGGCAACATTGAGAAAGAGTCAGCCCAGTGCCTGGAAGCTGCAGTTACTGCTACTTTCTTACTAAGTTACAATTGTAGATTAAACTGTTGTTCATTAAAAATAATCCCTGCATTTAATTAGTAATATAAAAAAGGGGAATCATCAACAGACCAGTTAGGGGCAACAATGTACTCTCCTTTTTTCTTAATATTTTATTATAGCAATATAGTTACTGTTAATTAAAGTTATCTCCTTCTCCTGGTTACTTTTTCCTAATTTTTAGGTGAATTAGTAACTTTTAAAATACCATTTTATTTAATCACAAATATTTTATCTTGTTGCTTTATTGGTCACTTGTACCGTAATAAGAGAAGCTCTCTTGAGACTTACCAATTTGGGCTGAGAACTGGAAAACAGACAGACGCAGGACAACGAGCTCCGGACGTGTGCCTGAAGCTCGTCTCTGCTTTGGGAGTTCAATACCGGGGAGACCACAGAGGACTGTGGGCCGTGGCGCCCTCTGTGTAGCTGCCCCTGGGTTCTTTGGGAAAATGGCCTTTCCCTTCTACTGGAGAGGGTTTATTACGGCTGTACGGATTTGCGGACTTTTTTGGTGCACAGTAAACAAATGGATGCTTATAAGCTGCTTGTCTGGCAGGCCTGTCCTTGGTGAGCACCTTGCAGAGTTTGATAGCAGACTAGGCAAATGAAGTGACTCTGATCCACCCAAGGGATTAGTGCAGTTGCCTCCCTCCTGGGAAGGCCAGGCTTTGAAACTGACAAGGGATTTGTCCGGCTAAGCAGCAAACCCAGGAGGTTTCGGCAGGAGAAATGACAAGAGCGCAGAGAGGCGAGGTGGCAGCCCCTAACCTGCCTCCCTGGCACCGAGGACAGCCAGGGACCTGGAGGGGCCCACGGCAGGAGGTGGGCAGGGAAGATAGGGTGGGGCCCCCAAAACCCATCAGTGCTTGTCATGAATAAAAGATAACCAGCCCAGTCTAAACCAAATCCCATTTTAAAATCAAGCTGTAGCTAAACCTGAAATTTTCATCGCTACTCTGAAGGGGCAATTCAACCTCTTGTCACAGTTTAACTGCTCCTAACACAGAAGCTGTTAAAAGTCAGGGTGGTCTTCCGCTGGTGCTCGGAATTGTTTACCGAGAGATATTTGTCAGGAAGGCTTGTCCCAGGGAAAAAGACTTTGGTCAAGATGAGGTTAGAAAACAGAGTTGATAATGTTAAGTGGAGATGAAGTCCTGTGACTGTCTCATAACTCAGTTACCAAGATGAGGTAAAAGCCAATTAACCAACTCCCAGTCTAATGACTGACTGTCAAATCAGGCTTCACTCACTCTCGGACCTTCACCCCGTTTCTGCGGACTCTGTAAGTCGGTAGGCTGTGGGGGAGGCAGGCCAGCAGAGAGCATGTGCTCTGCAATAGACGCTGACCGTGAGCAGTGATGCCACGCAGGACGTCTGAGCCTTCACGTTCCAGGAGGATAGCGCTCATTGTCCAGCTAGAGGTGAGCGCTAAGAAAGGTTTGTGGCCAACAACCGTTGTCGGACAACCACTGTGTCCCCCAGGTGTCTGCGGCCTCCCCTGCGATTTGGAACACCAACACCGTGACATCCTACTAGATGTAAGTGTCTCTGTTTGTTGAAAATCTGTCTACAATAAAATTCCTTGTTTTCATAGGGCTCCACTGTGAGAGAATGCAGCTAAGACAGACGTCCTTAACTGCTGCACCGAGGGCTGGGGTGCAGCCCAGCAGGGAGGCCTGGACGGCTGAAGTGACGGCCCAGCAGAGAGAAAGGCCTGCTCGCTCGCAGGGCTGAGAGGAGCCCAGTCTTCCTGTTCCGAGAAAGGGAGGGGTCTGTGCTCCTCCTCAGGGGAACCTTCCTGGCTTTGTCCACATGCTTCCAGAACCCAAGCTGCAGCCAAGAATTTCCCTAACACACCACTTATTCATAGGTAGGGTCTGTGGGTTCTGGATGGCATTGCAAGGAACTGTGGGACCCAGCAGAGAAGTGCCGAGTGCTGGGGCCAGGGGTGTCCCTACGGGTATGGCTGATCCCACTGCATGGCCATCAGCTTTGGCTGGTGGTGACACTCTCTTCTCCTGACTTTAGAGAACTTCAGGTGTTCCTAGACCATGAGGTCTATTGCAGTCAGGTGTGTGGAGTCACTACGCAACACACAGCGAGAGAGGAGGTGAGGAAGCCCTGCCCAGCCCTGGGCCAGACTTCACATCGTTGCTCGCCTTGAGCTCAAGAGTCCAGCCGCTGTGTTGGTCTATCTCCTCGACGGAATTTCTCTTTTTTCACTGACCCCCCACTTTATCAAGCATGCTGTTCTCTCCTGACACCATGTCCAAGACCCTCAAGACAAAGTCTCCCATCCTCACTTCTAGGGAGCAGTATCACTGTCCTGCTTCCCAGACAAGTCTGTTTGTTTTCCCCGTAGTCCACAGTACTATCGATATTCTTGGCCAAACCCATAATTAAAAGGCATCCCTTCTTCTGTTATCTTCCTTATTCCTTGTCCAACTTTGGCAATTGGAATAAAAATTGGAAACAAAGAGGAAGGAACAGTAGTTGGAAATATGACCTAAGTGATATACAGGAAGCTAGAAATCACATGACACAACTTTGCAATCCCAATGATGTCTTCATTGCAAATACCCACTATCGACAACACCAACGCTTACTGTACATGTGGACTTCTTCATATAAACCGAAATAAAATTGGCCACATCGGTGGAAAGATGCAATGGAGAAGTTCAATACGAGCAGCTAAAACAAGACCAGGGACCAACTGTGGAGCAGATCCTCAATTGCTCATGTGTCAATTCTGGTGAAAGCTGATTAAAATGAAAATAAGTCCACGATACCCAAAATATGACCATGAGGGTCTCCAGAACTTTGACCATCTCAAAGCGGGTCTGATGCATTGAACCAATGACAGAGCTGAGAGCGGTGGATGGCATCAAGAATACCATGCATGAAGAAATCGAAAGGGCATTACAGACAGGAAGAAAAGAAAAGATCAAAGTGGGCGTCAGAAAAGAGTCTGAGATTTAGCCTAAATCATAAAGTCTATAGGGGAAATGGAAGAGATGATGAAGTCAAAGAGCTGAACAGAAAATTTAAAGGCAGCTTGAAAAGACAAAGTAAAATATGAAATGTTCAAAGGCCCAGAGTTACTAAACCAAAAGGGAAACTGCTCCGCATGTCTCAGACGCCAAGGACTGAGAAAAGATTCAAGCCTCGAGCTATCACATTGAAAAATTCGATGGGCAAAATGATGCAGCAAGTATCAAGATTTACGGAAAGAGTCCACAGAGTCACTGTACCAAAATAGCTAGGTGACACTCAACTGTTTCAAGAGGTAGCATATGATCAAGAACCAATGATGCGAAGGAAGAAGTCCAAGCTGCACTGAAAGCATTTGCTATAAACAAGGTTCTGGGAATGGGTGGAACGTGGGTGGAAATGTTTCAACAAGCTGAAGAAGTACTGGACGCACTCCCTCGTCTGTGCCAGGAAAACTCGAAGGCAATTACTTGGCCAACTGGCTGGAAGAGATCCATATTTGTATCCATTCCAAAGAAAAGTGACCCCAAAGAGTGCCCAAATGATGGAGCAGTAGCATTGAGATATTATCTCATGTACTTTGAACATGTTTCCACTGGTCCCTGGAAGAGTATGTGATACTTGAGAAAGCAGAAGGCCAGGGAACAGAGGAAAACCCGCACTGAGAGGGACTGACACAGTGAGCGCACTGTGGGAGTCAGCACAGTGAGGACTGTGTGCGCAGGGTAGTCTGGGCAGTGTGTTGTGTGTACAGTGTAGTCTGGGCAGTGTGTTGTGTGTGCAGTGTAGGACTGAGCAGTGTGTTGTGTGTGCAGTGTAGTCTGGGCAGTGTGTTGTGTGTGCAGTGTAGGACTGGGCAGTGTGTTGTGTGTGCAGTGTAGGACTGGGCCGTGTGTTGTGTGTGCCGTGCAGGGTCTGGCCGTGTGGTGTTGTGTTGACCGTGGAGTAATTATGCATCAGAATCTTCTGGATGGCACCTAACAACAAACATGGGAAGAGACAGAGAATATTTATTAGTAGGCAATTTTGTCAATTATATCCTTCGGTAAAGCCAATCACTGGCTCGGCATTGACTATCAATGCCTGGGGAGCAGACAGTCCCAGGAAGGATAAGACTCCTGTTGGGAAGGCTTACCATTCCCTTTGACCTCTGGAATGAAAGCCACCCAGATACTTTGTCTAAAAAAATAACCTGCAAAAGGAGTATTTATTGGGATGTGTGTATACCTCTCCTAAAAGCAGAAGCACAAGGCATTTCGACCCAGCAACTTTTCAGAGGAAAGCCAGCCAACCTGCCTATTAAAAATAATGATAGACTAAACTGGCAACCGGGTGTAGCTGGTGTGTCGCTGCCTGGACCAGCCTCCTCTCCTCTGCAGCTGAAAGGGTGGGTGAAATCCATCCACATGTCTTTAAATGAGGCATAGATTCTATTTTTATCAGAGGACACGTGCTGTTTTGTTTCCTGAACTTTCCCTAACATCTGTAATTACTTGACATTTAAAGAACATATCACTAGAATGATTTAAGTTTTTTCCAGTGTTATAATTTCTTACGTGTTACTGCTTGTCTCCTCACCCCCTAAACATGTTCAGTTAAAAATAGAGACCTTCACAGTCAGGCATCTGAGAGTAACTCTGAGCTGATTGTTCAAACCCTCATCTATTCCCTCCTGCATTTAGGAGATGGATTGAGACGTGGTGATGGATGAGGGAGAGCGAGGTTCCCTCCAGCTCCATCACTTTGTCCCTCACACACCGACCCACCTGTTTCCAAAGGACGCCGTCCTGCCGGAGCCAGGAGTGACTGGGTAACAAGGTCACCACCATGTGTGCAGCAGCATTCAAGGGCGACATTTCAGCATTAGTGTTCTTCCTTCCATGAAAGACTGCTTCCCAAACGAAACTGATGGATGTTAAAAGAAGACATCAAGTAGAACTCAACCCCGAACGCACATGGAAATCAAATAAAATGCTCGAAGTGTAGAGCAGAGTCTCAGGAAGCAGGCGAGGGGCCGTTTGAAGGTTAGATAGAGTATTGT
>NW_022103899.1:65321051-65322103 GCF_000313985.2 Echinops telfairi
TTGCTGGTTACCCAGAGATCACGCCGTGTTTGCTATCGTCATCCACTTATGTTCTATCCTCTGCGAGGAGGATTGGGGGTGGCAGTATAAATCCAGCCTGTTCAGGATGTGGATGTGGGGTGTTGATGTTAGCCTCTCTTGAGACCGCTCTTACCGTGGTATCACTCCTGCTAGCGGCCTGCCGGTACCCCAGGCACGTGCTAGCCGTCCTCCACAGCCCTCTGGCTTGGGCTGCAGCCACTGGTTCATTTCACTGGCGAGAGAGTGGGTTGCCTCTCCTGGTTCTCCTTTCTCACTGTTCGCTCAGTGAACAAGACAGACTGACTGACGTCCTCTCTGCTCTTGACACTGGGGGGAAGGCAGCTCCTAAGCAGGACTTCCAGGGACCTCGGGCAGGCTGGGAAGTCCATTTTGCTGCCAGCACCCCATCTCGAGTGTGCCCTCAGGACCTCCTGCCGCAAGGCCGGATGGAAGGGTGGTGCTGCCTTTCTTGCCACGTCGAAGTCCAGGGGGTGAGATGCTCACAGGAGTCTGGAGAATCGAAGTGCCTTTCCTGTCTGGGAATTCATCTTCGATCAACATGTGCTCTGGTTTCCACTGCACCCTTCCTACTGAGATGGCCCATTGTGAGCAGAGCGGAGATGATGAATGGAGTGTGCTGACACATGCTCACATTGTCTCTGCTCCCCAGCGGAGAGAGGTATTGTCTATCTATCGTTTCAACAAAGGTGCTTTCAAGCCTTAGATCTGTTTCAATTCACATGACAGGTGGTTTGCAAAGGAGACATTGAATCGGAAACAAAGACTTATCTAAGGGGCCTATTTTTACTGTCAGAAATTTAAATCCACCGAATATACATACACACCACATATACTTGAGTATAAGCAGACCTGAATATCAGCCAAGGCACCTAATTTTGCCACAAAGACTGCATAAAAATGTGCTGAAAGACCCCTCTGTAAGGGGATGTCCAGTTGCCCATAGATGGGCTTTGGGTCCCCACTCCGCACTCCCCCTCATTCACAATTATATGATTTTTTGTTCTTTGATG
>NW_022103899.1:65323643-65326780 GCF_000313985.2 Echinops telfairi
CCTCCCCCCAACGTGGACCCTCTACTGAAGGGCAGCGTGAGGACTCACACACAGGGCTCTACCATTCCAAGACAGTTTTCAACTCCTGTGCCATCTTTGTTTGGTTCCAACAGAGTTCCTGGTTGCACTCCATGGACCTCAGACCTTGGGAAATGCTTAATGAACTATTTTAACCGACCCCCTGCTGGGGCAGTGAATTGCATTAAGTGGCTCTTCCAGCTAAAGTCTCTAACTTCCACTAACCGCCCTTTCCCTGCGTGGCTCTGGTAAGAAGGTGGGGAAGAAACTGATAGGATTCACCTGTGAGTAACTGTGACTGTCACTCCTTGCAATGCCATCCTGCTGTGTATGAAGGAGCCCTCTGGGAGGGACAGGGATCTCTTTATCAACAAGAGCCCGGAGTGAAGCTCGGTCTCTGATCCCAAGGTCCCTGCACAGTGAACCTCTTCGATGCAAAGGACGGCTGTGGCATCAGAGGAGCAGCAGCAGGACCAGAAGCCCAGCTCCACTTTGCACCTGACTCTGTGCCTGGGAGACAGAATGTAGCATCCACACGCTGACTCACTACACCGCCGGTGCAGCCACATTCTCTCGACATCAGGGGTGTCAGGGTTCCCCCGTACTAAGAGCTCCCATCCTCTGGGACATCTGTGACGCCTGGGGACAGAGAGCAGGATGTCCTTGTTGAGTGCAGGTCGGGGTTACACTGGGTCTCGCTGTGCTGTCCAGTCTCAGGAGTTGACAACTGCATCCTGTCGTGTGTCTACTATCACACCATGACACAGAAGAGTTCCATTTCCCTAAAATTGCCCCAGCCCACCGCTCCTCCACCTTCCCTCCTTCCCCAAGAAAGTGTTTTTCAATCTAGAATTCCAAGCACCTTGAAAAACTGGGCTCCCCACTTTGACACCTAACATGGGTGCCATCTAACCCCGAGGAAAGAGTTTACATGTGTGCTGTCTTCCTTCCCAGTCAGGGTTTCTTACAGGCATTGCACTCAGGGTCAGAGCTGAGTGTGAGGATGGCCAGATGGAGGGGACATCGCAGGCCTGCCCATGAAGAGGCCCTTGGTTTGCCATCCCAGGTAGTGCTTCTTTGACTGGAGGGCCACCCGAGGGGTCACCACTGGTCCCTACAAGATAAATCTTACAAAATGCAGACAGGAACATTTTGAGAGTGAGTCTCTCCCTCATGATGGGATTTTAATGCAGCTCGGGTCGGGTCCTGAACGACTCACCTGTGGAGACCAGTGCTCCGAGGGCTGCAAATCTTCCCAGAAAGGCCCACATCCAAGCCAGAGACTTTCCAGATGTCCCTTTAAGGATTCGTAAGACCTTAAATTACAGTCCTGATGTGGATTTACTGCAAATCAGCCTCACCTCCATGGGGTATTACGGTCGGTCCATGGACAGGCTATAATTTATGGAGGTGGCCCGGCCAAGTGGCTACTGCTCCCTGGTGCAGCTGCCAGAGATTGACCGCTCTTCTCTGTTGGCTGGGGAGGAGTTATTTGTGCATCTCAGGAGCCCCAGCGTGCCATGTGCATCTCAGGAGCCCCAGTGTGTCGTGCCAGCCCCCACGCACACCGTGTCTTCCCCAGACCCAGGCCTGGGAGAGTGTCTTCCAGACCGCCAGAGTACTGTCTCATTCCAGGGACAATGTGCACAGGCTTTTGACGGCGATCCCTCCTCTGAACCATCAAATGCAAATGTCCAATTAAGACAGGCCCTTGTGCGCAGCCCAGAACGTGCTCAGAGAAGCTCTCTGTCTGTCCATCTGTCTGCACAGAGAGCAAGCGAGGGGCTGAGGAAAGCCTGAGCTACACATAGGGGTGTCAGGGCTGCTCCAAGCAGTGGGACGCTGTCCCCACACCCCCCTGTGCAGAAGTAATGTGGAGGCTGGAAAGGGCCGCCCAGGCCTGGCTGAGAGCCATGAGGCCCTCAGACCCAGGAAGGCAGGGAGAAGCCTGGAGAACCAGGGAAACACACTGCACTATCACTGAAGGGGAATTTTGAGAGACCCCTCCCCACACAGGGGTGCAGTCTCTGACCCCCAGCCAAATGGGGGGTTTCCGTGCCCAGCTCATTCATGCTGAGCCCCGGTCAGGGCTGGGAGCAGGCACAGGGGGAGAATGCTGCCCTACAGCACCCCTTTTATCAGTCCACTGGGCCCGTGGCTCCATCTCTCCACATTTACCTTCCCACTACTATGAAGAAGGTCCGGGACATTGAACCTGGCCAGCTTGGCTTTCTCCACAACACTCTTCTCCCCTGCCCTCCCATGCTGAGGGCCAGTGAGGCCGAGAGGACACTGCCAGGAGGGTGAGGCTGGGTGAGCCTGGGTGGCACCAGAGGAAATTATGCTAAGTGAAGTAAGCCAAGCACAAAAGGACAAGTACAACATGACTACTGAGGTTAGCTTAAAAAGCACAATGGCCATAGGGGGAAAGCTACTGAATGCACACATTCCTGGGGTGAGAGCCAGGTACTCTGGCAGGGGTCAGACCCAACCCAGGGGTGCATGTGGCAACCAACTAAATGGAGGGGGAAAGGAAAGGGAAAAAAGAGGACAGAGGACGTGGATAAAGGGGGAACAGGCCACTAACCCACCCACAGGGAGGGTATTGCGTATGTCTCTGCAGGGAAGGGAGGGAGGGACCAGACTTCAACCTGGTACACCAGACCTCGAGGGCAGCATACCAGCATGCAGCGGTGACCTAACAGAGAGGTCAGCCCATGTCCCAGCCACGAGGACTCCTCCCCAGAAGAATGCACTACAGAGGACAGCGATGGGCAAGCAGGTGGGTCTGCCTAGACCACAGGGATCAAACTAGGAGGGGGGTAAGCAGGGAGGGAGGGAGTGGGGGGAGAGAGAGAGAGAGAGAGTCCAAGGCACAGAGAGGAACCTAGGGCTGGCCCCACCATGAGACACGATGTCCCTCACTGACCCACAGTGCTGACACAGTGTGAGGACTGGGCCAGGTCTGACCCCGCACACAGGGCAAAACACAAAGGGAGCACCACAGAGCAGCAAGGGGAGCAAAGCAACGGCGTCCCGAGGAATCTGAATTAGACTTCAGACTCGCGGAGAGCAGGCTTAGCACCTCCTCAGACTGGATCGGAGAACACTCATAAGGG
>NW_022103899.1:65327591-65328815 GCF_000313985.2 Echinops telfairi
GCTTAGAAGAAGCAGCTCGTTTAGGAGCCATCATAGAGCTTAGATAAAATTTCTTAAAAATCGCAAACAATTACAGTACACTGTACAAAAGCAAAAATGCATCTGATATGTAGCTCCGATATGTAACGATGCAGACAGAAGCATGTACAGTATGAGCCAATCAGTGGCAGTAATGACAGAGCATGCGCTGTTACACAAAAACCGTGATAGAGTGAAGCCGCGGAAGTCGAAGTGCGAAGTGGCGAGGGTTCACTGTATATTAATATATAACGATAGGGATACAGGTCTATGCACATATATTTATATGTTAAGTATCAAGGTAGCAAATGGACTTTGGGCCTCTACTCAAGTGCTCCCTCAACACAAGAACACTTTGTTCTAATAATCTGGCATTCTGTGACACTCACCTTCCCAACACAATCGCTGATGTCAAAATGGGTGCATAAGCAAAGGTGGTAAAGAAAGCTAATGGTGCCTGATTATTAGAAGGTATAGCATCTGGGGTCTTAAAGGCTTGGAGTTAAATAAGTGGCCATGTATCAGGGAAGCAGCAAAGCCCATATGGAAGAAGCACAGCAGCCTGTGTGATCAAAAGGTGTCGATGGGATCAGGTATCAGGCATCAGAAGACCCAAAACTAACAATCATACTGATGCAAATGGGGTGGGGATGCAAATGAGTAGTGGAGACCCAAAGCTCATCTGTAGACAATTGGACATCCCCTCACAGAAGGGTCACAAGGAAGGGACGAGCCAGCCAGGGTGCAGTATAGCCCTGAGGAAACATACAACATTCCTCTAGTTCTTTAATGTCTCCTCTCCTCCCACTATCATGACCCCAGTTCTACATTACAAATCCAGCAAGACTGGAGCATGTCTACTGGTACAGTTAAGAGCTCTAGACACATGGAACAGTCGTGGGAGTAGCCGTACCATGAGGGGAGGTGGAAGGTGGGGGGAGAAGAGGGAGAAAAGGGGAACTGATCACAAGGATCGACCTATAACTCCCCCCTGCCCCACACACAATGGGGATGCACAATAGAAACATGGGTGAAAGGAGACAATGGATGTTGTAAGATATTAAAATAATAACAACTTATAATTTATCAAGGGTTAAGAAGGTGGGAGAGGGGGGGAATAAAGAGAAGCTGATACCAAGGGCTCAAGTAGAAAGAAAATGTTTTGAAAATGATGATGGCAACCTATGTACAAGTGTGCTTAATACA
>NW_022103899.1:65329116-65337085 GCF_000313985.2 Echinops telfairi
TCTTCCAGGGGACTGAACCCACTGAGCTACCTCCAGGCTGAAGCTAATCATGGAGTGTGTGCCCTCGGACACACGTGGGCCAGTATGCTAACAGAACATCCTCACATTGTCAGAGATGGAGGGGCTGAGGGGCCGGAGACCAGTGAGAGGCCTGCCTGCCGTGGGCATGGCTGGGAAGAGGCTGTCTGGAACAGAGAAGTGTGTCCTGAGCATTTCTGATCCTGAATTGTGACCTGCTAACTTTCCGCATCAAGCCCATAGTTGTGGGCAGTACTGACTACTCTTTGCAATTAATTCTGGACCCAACAGAGACGTGGAGAGTGCGGGGAGTGGGGAGGCATGTCTGACTCAGCCTCACTGAAAAGTTTGATTCTCCTCCCACTGTGAGGGCAGAGGCGGGTATATTTCTGGACCACTGGCTCAGGGTCTTTCTCCCTCCCCCTCCACTGTGCCTCTAAGAGGGGAGGAGGGTCTAGGGTCCTCTCTCTTGGGCCTTGTTTGCTGTGCTGTCTTCAGAATCCTATGGCCTGGTTAGTAATAGTGTGAAAGGTACCCACGTATTCTCCACCAGCAATCTGTTCTTCCCCATGTCCCTGAGCCCTGGGCTCACCAGAACCTGGGCCGGCTGCCCCCCCGCTTGCCCAGTGGCCATGCGCCCTGCTCATCCTGATGTAGGGTGCACTTTGCCCTGCTGCCCCCTTGCCCAGTGGCCATGCGCACTGCTAACAATGAAATGGAGTGTTGGGAATCATCTTCATTTTCTAAGTATCTAATCACATAGCAGCACACACACACAACTAGATAAATTAAACTCACCCACTCTTCAATTATCAACATGGTTACGGCCCAAAGACCTGGCCATTCTGCAAAATCAATGCTGTGTGAGAAGAAAAAAGGACATAGAAGCGGCCTCTGAGCCCAGGCCCTTGGAACTGCTGTGTCCTGCCTCTGCCGCCGGCACTGGACTCCAGGCTCTGCCATCAGGGATGGCACTCAAGAGGACTAGGGCCTGCTGGCTGGGCTTGAGGCACAGTGGGTGGATCTGGGGCTCAGAGAAGACAATGGTCAGTGAACGTGGGTGCCCGTGCCCATGCCCAAGTCCATGGCCTCCAGGCCCCAGCTATCTGCCTCAGCCCTGTGGGCCAGGGAGGAGCCTCAGTGCCCCACTGGCCTTGGAAGGTCGTGGAGTCCAAGGTCAAGAGCCTAGAGAGCTGCTGGGAAGAGGAGCTCTGTTGCTCAGGCCGTGGAGGAAGGTGGTAGTGGCCGGGGTGGGGGGCAGGAGGGGGAGCACATGCCGCAGGCTGGACCCCCCTCCAGGGTCTGAGTAAAGCGGAGGAGGAGCAGCAACCTCCCCGCTCCATCATCTCAGAGGGGCTCACTCAAAACCCACCTCAGTCACCTCTGAGCTGCAACGGTGGCTCTAGTTGATGGGGCAGTGCCACCAAGAGGTCATGCGGAGCGCCGGACCCGAGAGCCGGTGCGGGGAGAAAACCCGGTTAATGTGCACAGGCGCAGGTAGTGGATTGTCACTGCCGACCGGAAACCGAAAAGCCAGGTCGTGAGATCGTGGATAGTGAGGAACAGGCATAAACCTAATTTCTTCCAACCATAGAATTTGGTTGGAATTTGATAGGATTACCTACCTTGAAGATGTCACAAATGAATTTACAAAGTTTGGACAAAAACTAATGACATTTTTCAAAGTATGCATCATGTTTGGACAGAGCTGTAAAAGGAAGTTTAGACAGAAGACCGTGCTGCTGAGCAGGTGCGCCTCCACGGCAGGAAGTCTCCGAGGTCCGGGGGTGGGGTGGGTGGGTGGTGATGGGCTGCGAGTGCTCCTGGCCTGGTGGCGTGAGAAGTGCAGGGTGGGCTTGCTGGCTGCCAGCTCTGTCAGGAATACAGCTCTTCCCATCCATGGGGTGCCGCAGAGCTAGGGGTGCTGAAGACACGAGGGAGATCCGAATGTACAGTAAATCCCAATCTCACGGGAGACACTAGTTCCATTGCCTCACCAGCAGCCCTCCCTACAGCCCCTCGGACATGGCTTCGTACTCAGCTGGTGCTAGGTGCCAATCGGCCCCACTGCCAGGCTCAGGGCCCTCGGGCACTCCCATCTCTTGGATGCCACCCAGAAATTATTGCTGCAAAACTGGCCCACAAAAATCATCAACAGTGACTTTCTAATTAACCTGCATCTTAGGCTAGGTCCTCAACAGAAGCAAAACCAGGGAGGATCCCGCCTCCCAAACTGACTGCCATCCAGTCAGTTCTGACTCACAGTGCCTCGTGGGCTGTCTGAGACTGCATCTTCACGGGACCGGACAACCTCGTCTGTCTCCCACAGAGCTGCTGGTGAGTTTGAACTGCTGTCCTTGGGATTAGAAGCTTAATATGTACTGAACAGCACCACCGTCTATCTATGTAGATAGATCTGCATATATGTATATTTGTGTGTGTATATAGATAGATATATGCATGTACGGGTATATAGATGAAAGATGGATAGATAGATAGATGATAGAGATCTATCCTAAAGAGCCTGTTAAAGTCACAGTTATGGAGGCTGGCAAGTTCATGTTTGTGGACTAGATGTCAGCTGGAGGCTTCTGCTGACTCGTGTAGCCACTGATGTGCTCAGCGATTGGGAGGGCCCGTGAATGTGGGTGCCTGTGCACAGACACGAATGAATGAGTCCTAAGCAGGTAAGGGAAAGGCAGGCTGTTAGCTCGAGTCCAAATAACCAGACATCAGCAAGCCAGATGCCGAGTCCAGATCCAACAAAATCCAAGCAATCTGTGCCCAGGCAGCCACATAAACTGGAAGTAGGCCCGACCCTAAGGGAATCCCTTTCCATTGATTAGCTGCTTGTAGCAAATCTCGTCCTGGAGATAATTACGTCATGTAAGACCCCCATCATGAGGGATGGCTACATTTTAGCTGCCAAACCACTGAGACTCCTGGTCCAATCAAGCTGACACGCAAACCTCACTATCACACCCTGTGTAAGTAAAAAACAACAACTTAACACCCACGCCTTTCTAATGTAAGTACCTGGCAACATGCACATTTCAATGTTTCCATCCGCAGTGTGCAGGAAAGAATATCCAAACACATCCCGGGATCTCCCCTTTGGAAAAGGCAGGGTGTAAAACCCAGCTGGATGCGGAGTGTGGTGACGGTTCTCATCTGGCAGCCTCTGACTGAAGGCGCCGGCTCCCTGCTATCTTCATCATTTGTTGACCACTTTAATTTGTGAACCCGAAAAGACAAAGGAGGTGGAATAAACTGGCGCCCACACCTGCAGAGATGGTTGCTATGGTTAAGTGCCTCCCAAACAACAACTGATTGTGAATCCATGTCCAGAGGAGCCCCCATGGCCCTGCAGAATGGAAGGCACCCAGAGAGGAGATGCCTGGAGAACACCCCAGCTTCCAATGAGACCCTGACATGGTGCCTCTTAACAGCAGGGGTGCTGGAAATAAACCAGTCCTCACAGGGCTGACTCACTGACTCAACCCATCTGAACTGTTCCTTTTTTAGGGTGATGCCCTGAGAATATCTTAGCAGACGCAAGAACCTCACCAGGGGGAGATGACATGCTCCTGGAGCCTCAGCGTGTCCTCACAAGTGTGAGCACATCGTGTCCTGCACAGCCAGAGATAGGCCAGCACAGAAGGCGGCGGGTGCTAATGGAGAAGCAAGCGGAAAGAAGGCGGCAGAGACCCATTCTCAGTTGGAGTTCATGTTGCGTTTGGACGAGAAAGCCGCTGGCGCAGCCCGAGGAAGGCTGACGAAGAAAATGAGACAGAAGGAAGAGTCAGAGGGGGGGTAGAGGATG
Source organism: Echinops telfairi (assembly GCF_000313985.2). Taxonomy (NCBI): domain Eukaryota; kingdom Metazoa; phylum Chordata; class Mammalia; order Afrosoricida; family Tenrecidae; genus Echinops; species Echinops telfairi. The sequence continues at coordinate 65,332,958 of NW_022103899.1, forward strand.
AAGAGAGACGGCTCGGTAACTGCAGAACACACCTTTGTCGCACAGGTCAGTCATTTAACAGAAAGGCGGTGTGCTGCTTCATGCAAGATGTCTGAGCAAATTGCAGCCTTTCAGAATAGATCTTCTCACCACTGTGAGAGTCCTCTGTGCTTGGAAAAGAAACAATGTGCTTTTAAATAACCCAAATATAAAAGAAGAATCACCAAACATTTGAAATTAAGATATAATGAACATTATATATATGGAAACATTCTGTGATGCAGCTAAAGTTATATTTACCAAAAAATGTATAACCTTGAATTCCATTTATTTGCAAATAGGAACGACTGGAAATTCATTATTCAAGTAACTGTACAAAGATGCTCAGACCCCCAGTGGCATAGTTGGTCACGTGTTGCACTGCCAACCACAAGGTGGGCACTTTAAACCAATCAGCCACTCCTCCAGAGAAAGATGGAACGTCCATAAGGAGCTCAGTTTCAGAATTACAAACGAGTGGTCTGCTCTGTCCTGCGGGGTTGCTATGAATCAGATTCCACTCATGGGCAGTGGCGTTTTGGGTTATGCTAAGATGTTAAAAACAACAAAATGGAAGCAGTCACTTAAATCTAAATAAAGTGGTAGGAATGAAGTAATAAAGATCTAATGTTAATTTTAAAAAATAAGCCAACATTTGGTTGACAAAATTAAGGTAGCTAAAAGTTGGTTCTCTGAGAAGAAGAATAAAATTGGCAGACCTCTGGTAAGATTGATGACAAAGCAGGTGGTAGTCAAGAAGAGGTGAAAACGCATGAGGAGATGGCTTATCTCAACTGGGGAGAGAGGAGCAGTCTAAACAGATGCACGTTCTCAGCTGAAGCACAGGCAGATGGTCTCAATGGACACGTGAGCTGAGAGCCTGAATGGAAGTTTAGATAAGCAACTCAGCTGAAGAGGAGGGAGCAATCTAATCTGGAGAGGGAGGAGGAGTCTGCACAGTAGGAGATGCATGCTCTCAGCTGAAGAACAAGGAGCCGGTCCCAATGGAAGTGTGAGCTGTGAACCTAAATGGAAGGTTAGATACGAAATCTAAATTGAAGAATGGACGACCAATGCAAAATCATTCATGTTCTGGAGATATAAAATTCAAACAGGATACTTCCTACTACTGTGTAATGAAACAGAAACAGTCACCTGTGTTAATCTTCAGGGAGAAGAGACATAAAGAAGAAGGGAATAAAGAGACATAAAGAATATCCAAAGATCAAACGCTAAGTGATTGACAGAACAGCAATGGAAATGTTCCAGCGAGCTGATGCAGCACTGGAAGTGCTCACCAGTCTGTGTTGAGGGGCTGGGAAGGTGGCTACCCTGGCCACAGGCTGGAGGACACCCACATAAGGCAAGCCAACAGGGCCCATCAGCAGAGAGTTGCCAGACATGCACGGCCAATCCAGAAGGGCACTGGGAACAAGGGATGTGATGACTGAAGGAGATGGGTCTTGGCTGAAAGCAGAGAATTCCAGGAAGATTTATGAGCTACTAAAAATCATTCAACTTGTGGATCAAAGCTATGGATAAATTGTGAGGCATGGGAATTCCAGTAGACTTCAATCATGTACACAAACCAAGAGGCAGCCATTGGACCAGAACGGGGATACTGCACGGTTGAGCATCAGGAAACGTGTGCATCAGGGCTGCATCCTCTCACCGCGCTTACTCGCTCTGGGCGCTGAGACAGCACTGTATGAAGAAGGACGCGGCATCCAGAGTCGAAGACGGTTTATTGACAACCTGTGGTGTGCAGATGCCAGCACCTTGCTCACTGAAAGTGAGGAGGACTTGAAACACTTGCTGATCGACATCAAGGGGTGCAGCCTTCAGTGTGGATCACAACTCAAAGTAAATTCACAACTGAACCCAACAGTAACATCATGATAAAGGGAGAAATGACTGAGGTCTTGCTTGGATCCATAAAATGCCCGCGGAAGCAGCAGTCAAGATATCAAGTGGCATATTGTGTTGGGAAATTCCGCTGCAAAGGATCCTGTAAAGAATAATAATAATAATAAAAAAGATGTAACTTTGACAACCAATGTTCACTTGCCCGAAACCACGATATTTTCAGTTTCTTTATATGCGTATGCAAACTGGACACAGCCCGTGGAAGGATAAAGAAGAATTGATACTTAAATCATGGTATCGACAAAAGACTGACAGTACTGTGGCCTGCCAGAAGAGGAAGTAGAGAGAAGTACTGCGAGAATCCTCCTTTAAAGCCAGGATGGCAAGACTTTGTCATATGCATGTTATCTGGAGGGACCAGTCCCTGCAGAAAGACACCGTGCTTGGAGATCAGTAGGAGATCAAAAAGACAGGCAGATACTCAGCGAGACTGATTGACCCAGTGGTTATGACAATGGAATTAAATGTATCAAAGACGATGAGGACGGCGCAGAACTGGGCAGTGTTTGGTTGTGTAGTATGTAAGGTGAACACACTTGATACTATCTAACACAGCACCCTATAAAGGAAGAAGATACTCCATCCACGGAACATGCCTGCCCAGTATGGCAGTGACCAGCCAGTGACCAGCCAGGACCAGAGGCCTCACAGACAATGCCCTTGGAGTGGGGGTGAGGAGGCAGGAAAGGACATTGCCCATCCAGCCTAGCATCTGAATGTGAGGGGACAAGAAATGGGCTCAGCCAGCTGGGGAAGCCACTTCCCCAACCAGCTCTGTCCACAGTGAAACTCAGACCCAAGGGAGAGACCACTCCCCCCCCCCAGGGAGACCGCCACATCAGGACAATTGAATTACTCAAAGAACAAACTGGCGAACCTACCTTTACCCCTAGCACTACTTCTCCAGTGATGGACACTCACCTTTCCAGGTAGCAGCCGATGGCCCTACTCACCAATGAGAGGGCAGTTTGAGAGGAGGTAAGCTTCGTTGCAATATGCATACACATCTTGCCAATTGAGTGAGGTTAAGAATCGCTGCATCAGGAGAAAATTCATTTACTGATCCTAATGAATATTGTGAGAAGTAACGTGGAAATTGTTATTTTAATACCTAATCTGTTTTATCTATGAACCATGAATAAAGAATTAAGTCAATGCAACTTTACATTTCAGGTAGTACTTTGAGAATTATTTATTGATGGAGATTAAGAGCTAGTCCTGTTTTACTTTAATAGACTTCATTTTGCCTCAGGAATAATTATGTGGACTGTTTCCCAGAATTTCTATAAAAATGAAGTTTATGTAAATGTTAATTGAATTTAAAACTTTTATTTTAACAAAAACTGTTTGGATAAGCATTTTTATGTGAATATTTACTTGGATGGAGAAATAATAGTCCTTATTTAATTACACCTGTGTTGATTAGATTCTTTTGCCTGTGACATTTTAAGTTATGAATAATTTCAAACCCAACAGATGTTTATAAAAGGAAAAAAATTATACTCTAAAAGCAAGCCACTACCTGAATGTCAATTTAACTGTAGTACTAAATGCATTTGGATTATCGTCAGTTTGAAAATGTGCTTGTGCCATGAGGTCACCACACTGAACGGCAGCCTCTGGGGGCACACATCAGAGCAGCGGGGTCGGGGGGAGCAGAGCGGTGAGGTCCGCAGGGATAGAGGCGGTGCCGGGGCATGGCTCCCCACCAGACTTGACTGGAAAGCACACGTGAAGGAAAACAAACAGACCCTGAACTATTCATATGGTTATATATGTATGCGTGTGCGCGCATGTGTTGTAGTTGTAGCCATTGTTTTACTTTCTGTTGTCGCTTTGTTGCACTACCTGGAAGGGATAGGCAGAATAAACAAGCCAGAAGAGAGAACAATGGGATGACAGATCCAGGGAACATGGGGGTAGGGGAGGCAGGGGAAAGGAAGAGGCTGGATCAAGGGCAATGCAACCGAGAGGAATGCTTAAAACTCAATGAAGGCAGAACATGATAGTGGGACAAGAGGAAAGTACAAAGAAATAGAGGAAAGAACTAGGAGGCAAAGGGTAGTCATAGAGATCTGAATACAGGCATATAAAGATGTAAATATATTTATATACGACAAGGGGGAAATAGATCTATGTACATATACTTATAGGTTGAGTATTAAGAAAACAGATGGACAGTGG
>NW_022103899.1:65339108-65343732 GCF_000313985.2 Echinops telfairi
GCACCCTTGGATGTTTTCCCCTTAAAGAGATTATGTTACGATCTCTACTTCAATCCCACCGACTAGAACAGTATCATGTCTTAAGGCAGAAGCTGGTCTTCATTCAAGCCTGATCCTCAAAACCAGTTGGACTACGTAGGTGAGCAAGTAATATTTGCTGAATGAACAAGTGAAAGAACGTGTGGCTTTTAATGAAACCCTTAACAATTCTACTAGACAGGAGCTCATTTTGCAAACTCACGTTCATGGAAAAAGATCACATTTATGATATGTGTGGAAAATGTAATCAGCACACCGCCACTCGCCGGGCCCCTCTGGGCCTGTGTCGGTCGGTCGGTCGTCTGCATCACAGCCCTTGACCCGCCTGACCAGGCTCAGGGAGGCTCTTCACCTCCTTCCTCTCCTTCCTGTGGCTTCTCTCCCGGCTTCTGTCTGAGGAACCGGAGCTTAAAGACACAAACTCCCACCAGGGCTCGGCATGGCCCTCTCACAGGAGAACTGGCAAGCTCCCTCTTGGCAGACCCAGACACTTGATTTGCATGGGAGACACAAATCACCTAATTTGTGTATCCTAATGACTGGTCCCTGGGGGTGCTGCAGCCCATGCCCCAGCAAAAAGTATCAAACGGGGTTGTTCACAGTTTACCCAGGCAGTGCCAGTCTACCTGACAAAAGTAACAGACCCTCTGGGGTGGAGTGCTCAGACCACACTCCAAGACTTCTGGGAGGTTTCTCTTGAGCTGTTTTCCCAAAGAACCAAGGCAAAAAGCCTCCTCAGGGCGCTCCATTCACCAGCTGTTTGACACCTTAAACTAACGCCCAGCATTGCCGGCTGGTTGTCTCCACAACCCCATCGACCCTGCAGGCGTCCACCACACCTGTACAATTCTGTGACGATCACCGACCTATGCTCACCACTAGTGACTATGAAGACTACATTTCCCAGCAGTGATCCAAGCTGCATCATTTCATGAAGCAAGAAATAGGAGCAGGAGGGGGCTGGGCAGACTGGACCATGCATAGCCTCAGATAGAGCTTTTACAGAAAACTGAATGTTCACACAATAACTGTGGCTCTGGAAAATCTATTCCTTGTATCTGTCAGACTTAGGCTCAAAAGTAACTCGAATAATTAAAATGATACTGCTATAAATCTATATAAAATTATTTGTATAAGAAGTCTGTATGTATATTTAAGAAGTCTATTTGTGTATATCTAAAATGCCAACCCTGCACTTATCAACACGGTTGGTTTCCAGAGATTACACACGTAGGTGAAAGTTGGCATTACAGGAAAATAGAGGATGACCACAGCAGATCAGGACATGGCGATGACTGTACCATGACAACTGCCCAATTACATTGCTACGTAACTCTCCAACTTGCGATTCATGATCCAGCCACGCTGACGTGCTACCTTCATCACTACGGCCGTGTGACTCGCAGTTCTTTCAGACCTTTGTCTTCATAAGTAAAACAGGCCGTTGAATTTTTGTTCCAGCTATAAATGTGATGATAATGAGGCAGTCAATAAGTGAGGAGTAGGTGTTTATTAAAATGATGTGTAAGCTGTATTTATTCATGTACATCTTTAATGTAAAATATAAATATTGTGTTAGGCTGGGCTGACTAGAGAAACAAAACCAGTGACACTCATATATGTGCAAGAAAGAGCTTTATATCGAGATATAATTGTATATCCAGCAAACATCCCCGCCCAGTCCAGATCAAGCCCATCAGTCCCTCCTCAGACTCCACGTAGCCGTGTGCAGTGATGCAGAGTGCAGGGAGATCACAGGCTGGTGGGTGCAGTTTGTGGATCCAATGGTGGTGGCCACATCACAGCAGGTCTCAGGGTGGCTCAGTCAACAGGAAGTTGAGCCAGGGAGAGAGAGGGTCCAGCCCCCAGAGAGCCATTTATCTCAGTCGTACCTCCCAAGGAGGTCATCAAGCTGCGACAAGATTGACAGGTTAAACTCCACCCATTTCTTCTTACAGCTGCCCTGTTGGAACCAAAAACGTAACCATTAAAAATATATTAGTGTTTTATAAATACATTGATACAGATGTCACATTTAAAAATAAAAATGATAAATGTAAATTTGTTAAAATGTACATTAACTTGTTATATACTTATTTATAATGAACTATAAACTATAATGTTATAAAATTATAAATACACGATGAAATATGTAAGTATTATAAAATTTTCATTGTAATATTGCACTTACATAAAAGTTTACTCCTATATTCATCTTACGCTTCACATGGTTTCATGCCTTTGAATAGTCCATAAAACACAAATAAACATCTTTCTGGTATTATCTGTGTTTTTCAAGATCCATCTGATTTGATGTCAGCAATGATACCCTTATTTTACGTCCTCTGTGAGTCCAGTTAGAAGTTCTGGCAGCTCCCTGCTGACGCACTGCAGTAATCGGGTGTTTTGGTTTTCTTTAGTTATCTTCAGCAAAATTTTCCTTGGGTGTAATGTTAATGCTTTGGACCACAGACTCCTTCAATTGTACGCTTTGAACTTGAATTTTTTCTTCAGTTCTTTCAGCTTGAGATATGTTAAGTGGGTTGATGGTGTTGTCCCAATGAAACGTTCTCTGTTACTCCTCGTGGAGCCCATGTGGCAGAGTGGGTTATGAGTCGGGCTGCTAACTACATGGTCAGCAGTTTGAAACCACTAGTCGCTCAAAGGGAGAAAAATTGGTGCTTTTTACTCCCATGAAGTTTAGAGTCTCAGACTAAGGTTGCTATGAGCCTCCATTGATGTGATGATAATGTGTTTGTTTTTTACTTCTCTGGAGTCTATATCCATTGCAATGCGACCCAGAATTCGTGGACAAAATTCACACGAAAGGGTTTCTCAAGGAAGTGCCCATGCTGTCAGTGAGAAAAGCCTAGGACGGTTGCTGATCAGGACAGACGGCACATTTCCTTCAGGTCTGCTAGTCAATGCCCCCAAGTGAGTACCCCAAATAAAAAAAGGACAAGGAGCAGTAGTAGCCAGACATTTTCATCACGGAAGCCAAACTTCAATGGACAGCGCATTCTTTCTTGAATAAGTGAATGGACCCTTTAGATCAGTGTTTCTCAACTTTCCTAAAACCTCGACCCCTTAATACAGTTCCTCATATTGTGGTGACCCCCAACCACAAAATTATTTTCATTGCTACTTCATAACTGTAATTTTGCTACTGTTTTGAACCATCATGTAAATATCTGATATGCAGGATGTATTTTCATTGTTACAAATTGAACATAATTAAAGCATAGTGATTAATCACAAAACAATAAGGAAAGAATATGTTGTGAAATACTTATTCTAATTACAAATCAATGAAATTTTATCTTGAAGCATGGTGTAGCATGGGTCACAGTCTTACTATAACAACAGTAAACTTCATTGCTACATTTTGTGACAGGATGCATAAAAAGCCAACGTCAGTGGGAAGGTTGAGACAGCTTCTTTCTCACCAGATCAAAAATTCTTGGGGGAAATCTTTGCAAGAGCACAACGAAGATCATCTTGCACAAAAAGTCTACTTCTGTATTTAGACTTGATGACCAACAAGCTGGAATAGCCTGCTTCACAAAGAGATGTTGGAAATGGAAGAAGAAGGCACAACACAGTCTCAGACAGAACAGGATATGACTGCAAACAGTTGGTCCAGAATTTTGTAACTGGCCTTGTAGAGAAATCAGTTCTCACTGTATCACTGTTAATAAGTTCAATGAACTCCTCTTGTGCTGTCTCAGGAACATCTTCAACTTTGATTGAGAATGGGATTCTGGCAAGTGCAAATGAGGTGTCAGGGAGATTTGGAAAGTACGATAAAATTTCATCTGCAAGCATGTGCAAGTGTTCTTTCACAGAAATTATTATCGTAACCCTTTTGTCTGGTTCAATATCATGTTCCTCTAAGAAAGCAGATAAGGTGGGCAATATGTAAATTTTATTTTCATCCAATTTTTTTCCCCCAAAGCTGAAGTTTCATTTGGAATGATTGGATCCTTTCAGACAAATCGAGGCATGTTGCATTTGGTCCTTGCAGTGAAAATTTAACTCATTCAAGATGGCAAAGATGTCAACCAAGTAAGCTATTTTCTGCAGTTCACTTTTATAGCTGAAAAGTGCTTCGAACTGCGGTCTTGCTTTCTGCTTAAAAAACATTTTTAATGCATCAGGAAGCTCAAAAAACAGGCTTTAAAACTTCACTCTCGACAACCATTTCACTTCGGTGTGAAATAGCGGAGTATTGTTCAGCGCATCCAATTTGTTGCAGTTATGAAAACTGTTGACTGTTTAAAGAGCTCACCTTTACAAAATTGACAGAGCCTATGACACTTTTCTTTACTTTTGTAACCCTTGTGGCAGCGTCTTCATTGCCAATATTTGCTGATGAATCATACAGCGAGTTCCGATGACTTTTGGTGACTCATTCAGTACCAAACGATGAAATCCAGACCGACATCCTAGCATAGCTGGAGCACCATCTGTGTAAACACCACAAGCCTTTTTGCAAGAGATCTTTTTATTTTTCTAAATCATTTTATTGGGGGCTCATACAACTCTTATCACAATCCAGACATACATCCATTGTGTCAAGCACATT
>NW_022103899.1:65345774-65347770 GCF_000313985.2 Echinops telfairi
TCTGTGTCTCTGTTCATTTACAGCAACGGTACTTGCCACCAGTGTCAAGTCTGGCTTTCTTGAGTCCATCAGCTTTGCTTCTAAAATAGTTACTATCCTTGCCGGCAAAGGTCAGATGCTTGCTATCAAAATGGCATTTTAGTTTGTTCAGCTTCATAGATTTGGCTGATAGAACATCACAACAAATAACACATGTGGTTTCTCAATTTCTGCTGTAATTATTGAGGTAAAACCATACTGTAAAAAATCCTCACTATATTTTCTTTTCTTAACGTTCTTCTCTACACGATCCATTGTCATGGGATGGTTTGCTAATGAAAATAATATATAACAGTAGCTTTAATATTACAAAAGATGATACATGGCATAGTTCAGTCAGTGTAGTTCATTAAAGTTTCCTATGCTTTACCATTCTCTGTTGTTGTTTTTGCATACCTGTTACTATCACAAGGGGGCAGTATTCACATCAGCTGCAGCTGAATATAAAATGACCAATTAGCATCCAGATTAAGTTCCCATGTGTATTAGTCTGGGTACTTTGGAGAAACAAATCCACATCAACTCATGTATAAGGGAGAGTTTTATGTAAAGGTTAAGTGCTCATCAAGAAAATATCCCAACCCAGTGCTGCCCAAGCCCATAAGTCCAACATTAACCCGTTAACCCATATGTCCAACATCAATCCACAAAGTCATCCTCCATCTCACAAAACAGATGCAATGATGCCGACTGCAGGAGGAAAGCCGAGTTAGTGAACGTGTAAACATCTCAGCGCTGGCAGGGGTCTCTACATGGCTGCTCCAGCACCCAGGGCTGCATCGGGGTAGGTCCTTGTGGCTTCTCCTTGGGGATGTCTTGCAGGAAGTCAGCCTTGCAAGCTGGAGCAGGGAACTGCTAAGACAGCTGCACCCTGGTGCAACCATCACAAAGCAAGAGACCTGAGAACTCCAAAGGCGAGGCTCACCACCCATTTATCCCTCCACCCTTCAACTAACCCCACAGGTGTTTATCGGCCAGGTGGCACAATAAACTAACTAACTCACCATGGTACAGATATCTTTCTTTTTTGGCAGTACTTGATGATTTTATAGTACATGATTTTACATTTAACCAGTAATTATAATTCATGAAGAATTGTTTTACCTCCAATACTGCTGCTTTCAACACGGTAGCTGCTTTTAACAGAGGAGCTGCTCTCTACACAGTAGCTTCTCTCTACACAAGTGTGACTTTTCTGCATAAGTACATTATGGTGCCAACCCTGTCACATACATCTGTATTTGTATGGAGTGTATGTGATGGAGCTGGCACAATGATGTCACCACGCTGGGTACTTGTATGTGGACATATCTGCATGTGGGCAGATGCCCGTGGAGACAGATAGAGGAACGGTGTCTCAGTTCCTAAGACCAGCGGAAATATGTGTTTTCCGATGTCCTTAGGCAACCCCTGTAAAAGGATTGTTTGCCCCCCAAAGGTGTCGTGACCCCCAGGTTGAGAACCGCTGCTGTAGATCATCACGCAAATAAGTGGTGGCTAACCACATTGACCAAAGTGGTGGGCGCTCATAGTGATTTTAATTTTTATAAATTAAAAATTTATAGAAAAAAATGTTCTATAAAAAATTTTCAACAGAAACAAAAATCTTAATTCACACTTAGAGCCATGTTGAAACTCTGGGAGTGAGTCCCCAAGTTGGCGACACCCCCCTGGGGTGTGGTACGGGTCCAGAGAGGCTGCAGCAGCGGAGACCGACCCTGTGTCCTGGACGGTGGGCTAGAGGCAACCGCTGTTAATTTCCAGAGTGCTGAGTAATGTCTTTCTTTTCTGACAAGGGAGGGATAGGGCTCATAAGTTTGGGAACCTCCAGGTACTCTAGGGCCTACCTGGAGAGTTCTAGCATCCGCTTCTGGTGACTTTCAAACAACGTTCCAAGCTGGTGAACAGGTCGACTGAGAAGACACTAAGTGGTCATGCCAGACCGAAACTCCCTTTC
>NW_022103899.1:65348814-65354484 GCF_000313985.2 Echinops telfairi
ATGGACAGCTTGGCTGGTCTTTGACGTCTTCACTCACTGTCCCAGTCAAGTCTTATTGGGTTTCTCCACACTTCAGGTGGCTTGGCTGGCTTTTTGGCATCAGTCAGGTTCAGCCAAGTCTTATTGGGGTTCCCCACACTTTTGGGGTGGCTCCTTGTACCATCTGTTGATTCTTGGTGTTGATTCAACTTCTTGGCTGGGCCCCAATGTCACACGTTATTACATCTCTAAAATGTTTGTTTCTTGTGAAGTGGCTCAACATCTTGCAAGGTAGTTCAATGTCTTGCAAGGAAGTTCTATAATATAAACTTAAAATTAATCTATGCTTCTGCCTTGCAAGGATGCAGAACAATGGGAGAAATGGTGGGAGTGCTGCAGCTACAAAGAGACCTAGGTCTAGGAGAGCCAAAACTGTCCTTTTGGGCACAAAGAACAAACCCAGCAGTGGGAATTCAGAGGGGTGGTCCTCAGAAAACTCCACGATGTAAGCCCATATATAATACACAGCCACCACGAAGACCATCCAATTTTAGTAATGGACCTGGGACCTGCAATGATTCTAGGAAGCCTCCCTCTCCAAAAAACGGGGGAGGCCCCCGGGGGAAACCCTGGGGAAACAAGGAGCCAAGGGGTGGACAGACTCAAGGGTTCTGAACTGGGCAATCGGCACCCTGGAGATCCAGAAACCCAAGTCATCAGGGCTACAGGTCAAACCAGCAGCCAAGGAAATAAAGTGGGCTTTATGGGATAAAAAAATCTACCCAAGAAACAAACCCTGTATAAATTGGGCATTCCCAGATAATAGACCATACACTAACTTAAATATGTGATAGGAGAAAATAATATTTGGATAAATTTCTTATTGACACAGGCTTTCAAATTAGTACAATAAACAGGAGAGTTAAGGGGAAAGAAGAGGTAGATATCAGAGGAATTACAGGAAATGTGATATTTTGTCATATAAGAGATATATCTGGAAAATATATAGCAAAGACATTAAAGAACGAATAGCTGGTGGTATAGGATTACCAAACATTGTAGGAATGGATATTATACCTGAAATATTTCCAGATGGATTAAAAACAAAATAATTAAACAAGCTCCAATCATGTTTAGTGAAGCCCAAACCACCCCTGCTGTAATTCCCAAACCCCAAGGCTCAGTCTGGGTTAAACGGTACCCATTAAAGGGGCCCACAGTGAGATCACATAGAAAATTAAAGAACTAGAAAAAGAAGGAATATTAAACCAACATACTACATTTAAATATGATTCTTCAGTTTGGCCAGTTAAGAAACCAAACGGGCAGTACAGATTAACCATAGATTAGAGGCAATTGAATGAGAAATCACCTAAAATTATAAGTAATCTGCCTGATTCATTGGGATTATAAATTTGTTAGCAGCTGAAAGCATAAAAATTATGCAGCTATAGACATGTCTGATGTGTTCTTTGCCATACCCTTGGCAGATGAATGCCAGGAATACACTGCCTTTACTTGTGTAGGCAAACAATACAGATTTTTAATATAACCACAGGGATATCTTTTTTTAAAAAAAACATTTTATTAGGGGCTCATACAACTGTTATCCCAATCCATACACACATCAACTGTGTAAAGCGTATTTGTACATCATTTCTCAAAACATTTTCTCTCCATTTAAACCCCCGACATTAGGTCCTCATTTTTCCCCTCCCTCCCTGCTCCCCCCTCCCACATGAGCCCTTGATAGTTTATAAATGGGTATTTTGTCATATCTTGCCCTGTCCGACTTCTCCCTTCATCCACTTTTCGGTTGTCTGTCCCCCAGGGAGGAGGTCACACACAGTTCCATGTAATCGGTTCCCTCTTTCCTACCCATTCTCCCTTTACCCTCCCTGTTTTGCCACTCACACCACTGGTCCTATAGGGCTCATCCATCCTGGATTCCCTGTATTTTCAGTTCCTATCTGTACCAGTGTACCTCCTCTGGTCTAGCCAGTCTTGCAAGATCGAATTCGAGTCATGGTAGTGGGAGCGGGGAGGAAACCTTTAGGAACTAGAGGAAGGTTGTATTTCTCATCATTGTTACATCGCACCCTGACTGGCTCATCTCCTCCCCAAGACCCCTCTGCAAGGGGATCTCCAGTGGCCTACTAATGGGCTTTGGATCTCCACTCCACACTCCCCCCATCATTCACTATGGTAAGATTTTTTGTTCTGATGATGCCTTACACCTGATCCCTTCGACACCTCGTGGTTGCATAGGCTGGTGTGCTTCTTCCATGTGGGCTTTGTTGCTTCTGAGCTTGATGGCCGCTTGTTTACCTTCAAGCTTTTAAGACCCCAGACGCTATACTTTTTGATAGCCGGGCACCATCAGCTTTCTTCGCCACATTTGCTTATGCACCCATTTGTCTTCAGTGATCCGTTCGACACCCTGTGATCACACAGGTTGATATGTTGTTCCATGTGGGCTTTGTTGCTTCTGAGCTAGATGGCCGCTTGTTTACCTTCAAGCTTTTAAGACCCCAAACGCTATATCTTTTGATAGCCGGGCACCATCAGCTTTCTTCACCACATTTGCTTATTCACCCGCTTTGTCTTCAGCGGTTGTGTCGGGAAGGTGAGCATCATAGAATGCCAATTTAATAGAAGAAAGTATTCTTGTGTTGAGGGAGTACTTGAGAACCACAGGGATATCTTAACATGCCGGCAACAGCCTACACCACACTAGCCTCCCACATACCAAAACTAAAAATGACTCAAAAATATATCACTATATAGATGACATATTACTAACCAGCGAACACTTAGAAGATCTAAGGGAAGATCTAACACTCTAAGAAACCAAGAATGGACAATAAATGAAGATAAAATAAAAAAAAACAGATATAAGTGTGAAGTTTTTATGTATTGAATGGAGCAGTACAAGACACAAAGTGTGGAAGGGCCACCATCATGTTCTTGCCTAGGGGGTGAAATTGGGTTTGCTCATAGGTTAGTTGTGTAATTCTTTGGAGGTGTAGAATTAGAGGTTTAGCAAGGTAAGCAGACCAGGTGAGCAAATGAGAAGGTGGGATGGTTGTGCTCTGGCACTGCCAGCTATAGTGCCCTGTGAGCATCAGGACCAAAAGGAGTGCAAGTCGGATCCCCAGGGCGAGGATGACACACCTCGGCAAGCACATAGTAAATCAATGGGACTGTGAGCGCTACACAGGCCGAGAACCAAAATTCCCAGTAGGCCAGGCCTAAGGCCACCAGTATTACAATGGAAATAAGTACAAGTAATATGTCGTGAGGCCCTCTGTGGAGGTCCCTGCAAGAGAGGAAAGTAGATTATTCTTGCTGACTTGGATATTGATGACCTCCTACACCCCATTGATGCTGATAAACTTTTACGTTCCATCAACCTGGATGATCTTATGTGCTGTTATGAATCCGGGGACATCAGAAGAACTCAGCCCCAAAAGACAACGTATATAAAACATATATGGGAATGGGAATGTCATTCGAGACCTTTGAAGATCCCAGCAAGATAAAGGTAATGGATGACGATGTTTTATCTAAACCTTTAGCTATTATGGATATTGACTGGGACAATGAGGACATTGACCCTCAGCAGTGTACGTGGTCATTTAGGAAAGAATGGTGCCACCACATGCTGTGGAGATATAAACTACATAGGTACTATAATGTCCCAATCTATAAAAATGTCTCCACACTGGACTGCCAAATGGATCTAAATAAATGTAGCTTACCACATTCTTACAACATGAGCTTCATGTTCAGAAACTACCAAGAAGCACCCAGCTTATGTGTCCCATCCCTCTTATATTGCTTCATTGATAAACAACAGCTACATAAAATTTGAAGTTTCCCCAGACACTTGTTTAGACTTCATCCACAAAACCTACTTAGGACTCTTTAACAGGTACCATTTGTTTTGGTCCACTTTTATACCAGATTTAGATGAGCTGAGCACTTCTCCAACAGATGAGATAACCATCTACCATCCCAGCGTCATCTACCATCCCAACCACCACACCATCTGCCACCACCAAATTTGATATACCTGACCCAAACCTCATTTTGGTTTTTAAAAAGTACCTAAGCCCTGGGGATATTTTGAGGATTATACAATCTTTAACAGAGACACAAATATCACCACCTTTAAATTGACTGAGTTCCCCAATTTCTACTCTTTTGGAAACTTTTGCACCCACAGTGACACACGTTGTCCCACTTTTACAAAGGACGATGCATTTACATCTGAAGACTATTATAAGGAACATCTATACTACTATAATTGGATCACTGAAATTTTACCTCACATGATTATTCACAAAGGCCCCGACCATAGCACCCATGAAGTCGATGAAGAATACTTTATCCCCCTTGGCAGGTTAATTTTGGCTAACCTCAGCCACGCCTGTACTGACACCATCATCGATAAGAGAGTACTTAATATTACCACTAGTACAGGTGGAGAGACCCAGCACCGGGACAAATTGCAAGTCTATAAACCCAAAATATGTGCAGCAATAAATAAAACTAAAATAAGTTTTAAGATGATGGATATGTACTATAATGATTGGCAGTGGTTTCTGCAAACACCTCTTTGCCCAAATATTGGAAACCCCCAAGATATCCGATAGAGATAATTGCTAGGTATATAGCATATGGCGATTTAGACAAATGGGAGGAGAAAAATGGAACAAAATTATACCTGGAGACCTGATAATTCAATAGCCGGATATACAATATCCAGAGCAAATATAGAAATACTATCAGAAAGAACCCAGTCTGGAAATCAGCTTTATATAATGCTCACTGATAAAGACAGGAAAAATATAAAAGAAAATATTACGGTACTTGAGATAAAGGATGAAAATAGTCGACCCTCATTTTTTGTAGGCCTAATAAATGTGGACTTCAAATTACCATCCCATAAATGCCAGAATAGTATAGCACATAAGAGTTGTGCCTCTAGTAATCAGGTCCACAATTGGACCTTTATACATGGAGCAACCTTTGAGGAAATTCATTCCACCCTCTCATATTAAACAGTAAGTTTGAATCCACCTATAGAAAAAACCCAAGTTTACATTGTCATATTGAAGACCCCAAGATTAACTTATCTTATGATGGCTCCAAGTGAAAACACCAAACATATCAATGGTGGAATAATTGGAGGTTTGAAATCAATTTTAAAAGACTTAAGATTAATAATTACATAACGATCCCATTGTTATATGATGGATTACAATGGATAAATGAAATCTGGACAATTAAGCATACTAGACTTGGAGAGAGGGAACTGATACTACCCATCTGGATTGTGCCAATTTCGTGGGACACATGCCATGTAGCCAATAACAGCATCAGACCATGTAAAATACATCGAGGCTGTTTCCATCAGATCCGTTGCCTGATAACAGACCGTTACAGAAATAAATGGACTACTGGTAATACAAACCCACCGCCATCCACATCAACAGCACCAGCTTCCCTGCCTATCTTTGACCAGCCCAAGCTGATATATGTCAGACCTGAGTTGCTCAGGATTCAATATACATTCAACATTGAGGATTTCAAGATAAAAAATTGTATCCCCTGGTGTTCACCACATGCTAATAATGTCCAACTACCTGAAATCCGCAGACAATCACTACCAGGGGGATTTAGAAA
>NW_022103899.1:65356070-65362432 GCF_000313985.2 Echinops telfairi
AGCGGTTGTGTCGGGAAGGTGAGCATCATAGAATGCCAATTTAATAGAAGAAAGTATTCTTGCATTGAGAGAGTACTTGAGTGGAGGCCCAATGGGGGATGACTGGTTCTTATATAAAGATGCTAAACTATATGTGGGTGGACTTACCATAGACAAGGGACAATTTCATATTTGGGATGAGGAAACATTAATCACACACCAAGACATACAACATTCTTTGAACATAACAACAGCCTATAAAACTGATAAACCTTGGGGAGTCCAAAATCTAGGACACTACCAATGGCTTTGTTGTAATACAAAGCTTATGTACTATAATCATATCACAAGAAACAACACACTGCTAGAGTGCACAGATAATGGCCTATTCTTAAATAATGTCATTAACATTACAAAGGGCAATATTTCTATTCTCACATGGACACCACATGTCTTATCAGAACACATCACTCCAAATATTGATGATACACCTATTCAAAACATCATAGTCCCACATGCCCTAGAAGCTGATCAGGAACTAGCCCTAAACCATTTACAAAACAAAACTGATCATTTAGTTAAACATATGGCCAAAGATCTCAAAGAGACTAAAATCCTTTATCATATTTTGGGAACTAAATAACTTTTAGATGTCACTCCAACACTCTTTGATTGCGACTGGGCGACTGCCTGGAAAAAGTTGTTTTTCCCACATAAATATACCTGTAAGGGTAATGTTGGCAGCTTGCTTAGATCTCCATTTATTCAAAGTAAGACAAGTTTTGGGGATGTTTTCTCTAATCTTGGTCATTGGATGTATTTGCTATTATATGTTTTATCATTTTACTTGTATTCTTGTATAAACAATTATTGTTAAGATGTTTTGGTTCCCGGACGTGTTCTTAACCTTTTGTGTTCCCTGGAACCAGGAGGTGGATATGATAAGAGCATTATAGAACTTCCTTGCAAGACATTGAACTACCTTGCAAGACATTGATCCACTTCACAAGAAACAAACATTTTAGAGATGTAATAACGTGTAACATTGGGGCCCAGCCAAGAAGTTGATCATCACCAAGAATCACCGGCTGGTCCAAGAAGCCACCCCAAAAGTGTGGGGAACCCCAGTAAGACTTGGCTGAACCTGACTGATGCCAAAAAGTCAGCCAAGCCACCTGAAGTGTGGAGAAACCCAATAAGACTTGACTGGGACAGTGAGTGAAGACGTCAAAGACCAGCCAAGCTGTCCATAAACACCCGGGTAGAGGCCCTGACTTTTCAGAGAGCTAGGAACCAAGGAGACCTCCACTCCTGCTCTCTCCAACTCTACCCAGGGTGAGTACACCGATGAGGGCAATGCTTGTTGGGACAATGATATGTGTCAAGAGTGCTGTTCTTATCCTTAGTAGTTTGAGTTACTTTTAGATTGTTTGATGTGTGTTTGCAGTGAATAAGCCGAGCATTTAAAAATGTCTAAGAGCGTTAAGCAATTATTGATTAACCCTAACCAGGACTTTGACAACCCTGCCAGCATTAAACGTCATGGTTGCATTTGGAATTTTATTCCGGTGATCTTTCAGGGGCACTCCTGACACGCTTTGGAAACAAACCAGCATCTAAAGAAAAGCTGGAGATGTGAGACTGCTTCCTCCACCATGGCTAGTTTGAGTTTAAAAAAAAAAAAAAAAGTTCTATGAATACACTTTTGCTAGGATCTCAGCATCAAAGAATAAGAGAATAGGAAGGGTTACTTTTATGTGTTAAAAACCATGTTAGGACAGCATGTGTTTCTGGGCTTATTTTTTATAGTATAAAACGGAAAGGGGGACAAAGAAGCTATAAGCCTGACACTGCTGTTTCATTTTCTTAGCCTCCCTCAAGGAGCATCCTTATGTGCCAAGGACCCGTCATAGGCAGCCCTCGATGTGCAGACATGCAGCTAGCAAAGCTGTATCAGATAACCAGCTAGCACACCTGCCCACAGAAACAATCTGCATCACAGGCATTGCTGCTGCCGTTGGGTGCCATAGGGCTGGTTCCGACTCACAGCGACCTCCACACAACAGAACAAATCACCGCCCGGCCCTGCGCCCTCCTCACATGGTCCTTGTGTCCGAGCCCAGCGGAGCAGCCCCTGTGTCCAAACATCTTGTCAAAGGTCTTTCTCTTCCCTGGCCCTCTGTCTTCCTAAACATAACGTCCTCCAGGGACTGGCCTCTCCTGACAACATGGCCAAAGTACGGGAGATGAAGTCTCACCATCCTTGCCCCTAAGGAGCACTCTGTCCATACTTCTTCCAAGACAGATTTGCTTGGTCTGTTGACTACTTTCAGTAGTCTTTGCCCATACGGTAATGCAAATACATTAACTCTTCTTTATTCTTCCTTATTCAGTGTCCAACTTTCACATGCACAAGAGATGATTGAAAACACTACTCGATCTTGTATTGTCTTCTCAATTGTTGTGTTTGAGCCCATAGTTATGGTCACAGTGTCAATTCATCTCCTGGGCCTTCTGCTTCTTCGCTGACCAGTACGATGTTCTTTTCCAGGGACTAATTTCCCTTATAATAGGTCCAAAGCACATGAGACAAAGTCACAACAGGCTCATTTCTCAGGAACATGCCGCTTGTGCTTCTTCCAAGACAAATTTGTTTGTACTTCCGGCTGTCCGTGGCACTTTGAATATTCTTGGCCAACGCCATACTTCAAATGCATCAGCTCTTCAGCTCTCATTCATCGTCCAGTTTTCACCTGTAGGAGGTGTGATTGGACCTACCATGACTTGGATCAAGTGCAACTTGGCCCTCAGAGTGACACGTTTTCTCTAACACCCTAAAGAGGTCTTGTGCAGGAGATTTGCCTAATGCAATGGTTTCTTGACTGCCGCTCCCATGAGCACTGATTGCGGCTCCAAACAAAGTGAAATCCTTTACAACTCTAATCTTTCTCTCCTTTTACCATGATCCTGTCTATTGGTCAAGTTCATTACTGAGTAGCAATCCACACTAAAGGCTGCAGTCCTCACTCTTGATCAGCAAGCTCCTGGCTCTCAGCAGACCAGGTGTGTCACCTGCATGGCGGAGGTTGTTAATAATCCTTCTTCCAACCTCCGTGTTGAGTTCTCTGTGTTGCCCCAGCTTCTCGGGTTGTTTGCTCAGCGCACAGATTGAATAAGTATGGTGAAACAATACAACTCTGACACACACCTTTCCTGATTCTGCATAATGGGACTATGCCCCTGTTCTGCTTCACTGGCTGTGCAGGTTCTAACATGGACACCACAAACTATTCTGGAATTCCCATTTCTTCAATGTTATCCCTAGTTTGTTATAATCCTCATATTGAGATGACTTTAAATAGCCAATAAAATGGAAGTAAACATCCCTAGATTCATACTGTGTGCATTCCACATTCTGATTATTAATGGATGTTTGCAGATGTTTCTTCTCATGTTGAGTTGTGCCCGTTGGTATATGGCGACAGCTTGTTCCTGGTCATGTTTAGAGTGCCTCCCGCCAGAAGGTTGCATCTCCTGGCACTGTGGTTGACAATGTTCCCCTCTATCTATAAGGTTTTCTGTGGCCAGTCTCTCAGCAGGGGGCAGCCTGTTCTTCCTTCATAGTCTATTCTTGGTCTGGGAGCGCCACTGATCCCTGTTTGCCAGGCATGCTCTGCTAGTGCTTGAAACACGGGGGCAGTGCCTACCTCATCGCAGCATCATGGAAGCCAGGAGAGTTCGACAAATGGAGAGATGAGCGTCAGTCGTTAGGGAAATGCAAACTAACTCTCAGTAAGGTACCGCTGCATACCTACTGAAATGGTTGAAAACATGCGTGTCACCTTCTTAAATGTTATAAGTAAAGACACAACCTATTTCCCCAAGCAGTGACATCTAGCCAGCATCTTCACCTGAATATGGGCATCCCAGTGTGTGGGCCCTGGGCAGCTGCTTTGGAGTCTGATAGCCCTGGGCAAGTGGGTGACAAGCCTGTCAAACTTGCCTGCATGTGGATCAGCCCCCAGTGCAGCTGGGCAGAGAGGAGAGGTGCTGCATCTCCAAGGCGGCACGTCTCCCATTTGTGAAAAGCAAGAGCTAGACGGACCTCCCCCAGCACACGCTGTGACAGGGAACTGGTTCAGACCACTGTGCAGGCCCTCCCCCACAACCTGTGCAAACAGCTCTTTCTCCTTCAGAGAAAGTGAGACACACAGAGATGCTCTGAGCAGAGATGACAGTCTATGCAGGATCCGGAAGAATAACAGATATAGTGAAAATACTCCTTCGAAAATTGTTCCCATGGGGAAGTTAAAAATCACAAGTAAATTTGGTGCCGTCAATTAAAGAAACTTAATTTTTTAAAATGCCTCTTTAACATAAAGGCTCATGGCAGAGATTAGGGAGTCGGGGGTTCCAGAAACAGCAGAGGTGAGATGCACACCAACGGGCCAGGCTGAAGGAGAAGAGAAGCCACGCCCCTCAGTGTGAGCCCCCTTGAGCTCACAGAACCCGTGGGGGTGGGGTGGGGGTGTGTCGCAAGAGGGGCAGGAATGATGAACCAGAGAAAATCAACCACGCCTGAAAGATGAAGGGAACTAGCAGAAGCCGGCAGGTACATCGATCAGAAGAGAAAAACGCCAGTAGTTGTCAATCCTGAAATGCACAGAGCAGATAGGACAGCAGACATTTCTGGAAGACTGCCCCAGTGGAAAGAGGGCTGGGGCTGGAGTTGGAAGCAGACTCACTGCCATGTGTGACAGTGTGGGGGCTGTGTGTCTGTTTTGAGAAAGCATTTATTAAGTCTTCAATGGGACGAGGCCAAGCTCAAGGCAAGGGCATATCATCCCAATTAGAGGACCATGAGCACAAGGTCATAATGGCGTCCAGGTTTGCTGACATTCGGAGCTTGTAAAGGACACAGGAGGTCAAAGCCAACTGTCTCAAATGCCGGGTTTGGGGAAAATCCACACAGCACAGTCTCAGGTAGGATGGCCGAAATGGGACCAGGAGTTGGACTTTCACATTAAACAGAAGGTTTACAAGATTGCTCCAGGGACCAGTGAAGGGGATGGCCCATGACTATGTGACATGTGGTGATATCCATCAAGAACATACGCAGGAAAGTCCCCAAGGGATAATACCCCTCCCTGGCCTGTTCAGGGGGATGGAAGTAATCTTACTTCTAACACAGTCTGTGTGGAAGTCACATAATGTCGTGTCAATTTGAAGATACATAAATGTATAGAGGTGGTAGTCAACCTGTCAATCAGGTCACAGCCTGATAGTGCCTCCTTGTGGGCGTGACCTTCTCATAAGGAGGGCCCTGGGAACCTCCCCTTCTCTCTCTGCATTCACCTTCATGCTGGCAGGTCAATCTGAGACCTGCCAGAGCCCTTAACCACCACTGGATCTGCAGGATTTTGCACCTTTGCGTCCTGTGATGTTCCTGCATTCTGCATCATTGCATGTGGCTGCGTGTGTCTGAAGAGAGATTGATGGACTAGTATCGGACTTATAGACTTGCGTTGGACTGAGCTGGGATGTTTTCTTGATATATAACCACTTCTTGACATAAAACTCTTTCTTACACATATATGAGTGTCACTGGATCTGTTCCTCTAGTCAACCCATCCTAATACACTCTGTCTGAGGCAAGACTGTTCACAACCCTGGTTAGTGATCAATGGGCATTCAACAGAGGCTTAATCCCCATAGGGACTCTGCAAATGAATTTTGGGCTTTCACGGTCATCCATAGCCTTTTGAAAACCAGGTGCTCAGAATTTAAGCTCTATTACAAGGTCCCTCCTCTGATTATGGATTTTATTATTTGCAATCCTTGCATCACACAGTACCCAGTTGTCCTCAGATGTCACAGGAGGTGCTATCCTCTGCACCAGAGCTCAGTCACTCATGTCAGTGGACACAGGTAGGTTCCTTCAGGAAAGGACTGGGAGAATAGTCATGGTATATATTAGTGAAAAAGAGTTCCAGGGTCCTTCCTCCTGGGAACCAAGGCACCTCTGCAGTCAGTGGATTCAAATCTGAAAAGAAAGGAACAGATTGAGGGCACATGATATTTGCTGTGTGATGGTGGCTCTCATCCCTCCTTCATGCTTGTCTGTTTCTATGGAAGATGTTAAAGTCTGCCTCAGCAGCTTTCTGCCCTGGGAATGCCAGTTTATTCAGGTATCCATGATGCCCTGTCATCAAGTCACTCTGCCTGCCTTTGGGGCTGTGGCTTTGGCCTCGGGCATGGGGTGCCACCAGCCTCTGCTACTCTGATCTTGCCACAAGGTAGAGCACAAGGATCCCTGTTTTGAACTCTTTCCTATTAGCCAGCCAGCCACCCACACAACTACCCACCCATTCATCCACCCACCC
>NW_022103899.1:65362706-65373050 GCF_000313985.2 Echinops telfairi
ATCCATCCATTCATCCATCCATGCATCATCTTGGCTCACAGAGGAGCCAGCCCTGTTTCTATAGGGATGTAGCTGCTCACTCCCTGGGCACCCTGGTGGCTGGGTGAGCAGTGTGTCTGTGCCTGCCCTGGCAGGTCTCTGCTGCACCCAGCACACCCACTTGAACTCACTTTGCCCTTTCTCAGGGCGATTTCTGGCTCCAAGGGTTGCAACCACAGACTGGTGTGGCTTGTCACAGGCTGAGGACACACAGTCACAATGACACTGTCTTCAGAATAGAGCAGCTTATGCTCGAGGAACTCTTGGTGAAGACATTGGCTAATGTGATCTCCCCGACTCCACTCAGCAGAAGGGCAGGAGCGATCCTTTTACCTGAGAACTAGACCCCAGTGAGCTGGGACAGGCCCGCCTTCCCAGCTGGAGGTGACTTGGCTCTAATGAGAAAGACGCTTGGGTGGGCTGTTATGTCTGGGCAAAGGTGCGAAGGACATTAATCACCCAGGTGAAGAGACATGTGTTGTGATGCTAACTGGCATGGTAGATTGGAGGACGTGCCCGTGCTCGGAAAAGGTGCCCAGTTTCCAAGGCACTGCAGAGAAAGCTCACCCGAAGTGCACAGGGCACTGTCTGTGCTGAGAAGGGAGCCCACGACAGTGCATCAGGAAACCTGGCTCTCATTTGACCTCCGGACGGGTCACCAAGGGCAGGGTACCTTCTGAGTGGACTTGGCCGTGCTGGTGGCGTTTTCCAGGACGAGGTTTGGTCTGGTTGTCTCCTCCTGCTCTTCAGACGGCACTAAGATAAGGACTCAGAAGCAAGGAGTCCGGGGAACTCCGATAGCCCCTCTGCGTGCAGGCCCACGGCTGATGCGGCCCCAGGAGACCCTCCGGTCTGCATTGGGTGGAAGGGACACCCACAGGCAAATGCGAAGGCTGGGTCTGCTTAGATTGTCTCTCAGCCCAAGAATTTTCTCCTCGGACTTTCCTGCCTGGGGTTTACTGTGCTCTATGCTGTAAACAACTCGGGTTTGAGCAGTCACCCCTGTTCTTGTTGTTTTAAATGATCAATAGGGTGTTTTACAAATGATCCTTTCTTTTAAAACGTCTTCCCACTACTCTCTGCATCATGTCTAAAGGATGACAGGGTTTTAAAAAGCATTTGTCAAAACAGACTGAAAGAACAGGTATTTAATTTCTGGTAGATAAGGGTAAAACTATTTCAAAATCACTACAAGAGGAAAAACTATCAGGTCTGGGGTAAGAACAGTGACTCATAAGACTCTCAGCAGCGTCTTTAAATTAAAGATGCCATGGCATTTAATAGATGGATTGATTCGCCCTCCTAGCTGGTGTGCTGTAGGTGATGCTGGCCGTGCTTCAGTCAGGTGTCCTCAGAAGCGCCTCGTCAAGCAGCAGGGTCTCTGGAGCCTCGCCAGATGCTGGGGTCAGTCAGGATGACAGAGGGGGCTCCTGTTCCCAGTAGGCAGGGCTCTGCCATCACCTTCAGCTCTCCCATCACTGCTCTCTGTTCACAGGGGTCCTTGCTGTGGTCATCTGCCCGGAGGGTCCCTGAAACATCACAGGCACAAGATGCAGGCAAGGAGAACGGGACTCTGGGAGGAGATGCTAGAGGAAGCCAGTGGCTGCCCACCAAGAAAGGCAAGAAGAGGGGGCTTCAGCGTGCCCAGGAGAGTCACCATGGCATGAAGGGCTGCCGGGACCAGGCAGTGTGGGGGTAGGAGGGGGTTCCTGACCCCTGATGGCCGCACCCCAACACAGCAGTCTCTGGCTGCTCCACTTCCATCTGCAGGAGGCAGAGAATTCCTGCCCGTGCTGCCAGGGCTGGTTTTCGGTGGATGCCATTCGAGACAGTCCCAGAACAAGACATCCTCTGTCGGGAGCAAATTTGCAGCAAACTCACTTTTTCCAAAAATGTTACCTCTTGTGGGGAGAAGGTCCTCTTCGGCTCACAGTGTTTAAAGGTCATCTGGGTGGTTCTAGCCTGACTTTCTTCTTTCCCACCCTCCTAGAAAGTGATCTTCTTTTCCAACAAAAAGGGCCTCTTCTTGGGTGCTAATAAGAATAAGTTATCTGCACAGTTAATCATTTTGAAATTATAGCTACTTGTTAAAGTAGGTAATTACCTCTGGAGATCTGGCACAGATAATTAGTAATAAGAAATTTTGTGAGTGGATTTTTAGGGGAAAGTGTTGTTGAAACATCAGCTCCTGCTGCAATTTGTTGGCACAATTTGATTCAGTGAGAGACCAGGAACTATGTGTGGTTTCTAACATCCTACACGAGATCTGAGGATGTGGATTTTTCTTACAATAAGATTGCGGAACCAAATGATTATGATCCCTGAAGTCTGAGTTCAAATAGCAGTTCTGGGACCAGTTTTCCATGAAGTCTTTAAGCACAGATTCCATGTGGGCTGTCCCTCCATCTCTTTTCCCATTAAATGGGAAGAACAGTGACACAGTCCCTCACAGCTGGAAATCCGTCTGCAAACATATATGCTATAGTGTTAGCACAATGATGAATATTAAGTTAGTGTATTTGGACATGGCACTAAAGCTTGATGAATTGCCACCTCTTTATCCATACCTGAATGCCAGCCCTTCATCTCCCTTCTCCTCTCATCCATGATAATAGTTTTTCTCCCCACACACTGGCATATATTTCCTCTCAAGCTCTATCCTCGAGAGAAAGTGTGCACATTGAGAGGACGTCCTTGAGGAAGACCTTCCTCCGAGGGGATTGCAGTGTGTCAGTCTTCGCCACTGAGCGTCTTCACAGAGGCAGCCGAATCAAAGCACCAACTCTTAAAAACTCGAAGCTCCTGCAACAGTGAGCTGCCGACATGAAGGGCTGCTTCTCATTTTTCATCTCCTCTGTGTCGGGGGGTGGCTGACTGTAGAAAACAGATTTCACCCATGAGATGAGTTCATGAATCTGGACAGTCTTGGCTGTCCACTGTCATCACTTTGGATCTCACAAAGCCCACGTCACCCAGTAACTAGAACATGTCAGCTGGTTCTCATCAAGCGCACCGCACCATCTCCCCACCCTTCCCACCAAAGCCAGTCAACCCTTACGATCTCCTGGCAGGCATTGAACTCCAAGCCTTCTTGCCTTGGTCTTGACTTGAACCCAATGGAATGACTGACCTTTGATAGTACCTTTGCTTTTGGTACGTTTTATAGGCACTTTGGAATTTATGTGTGACACTGAAACCTGATGATGCTGACCAGCCATGTGCTCTGACCGTGCCTGGAATTCTGAATCTCGTTGTGGCTTTTCTTTTAAGTCCCCAAGGACAGTAAGGCAGATCTTGACTCTAGCTCTCCATTCCTTTCACAACCTCAGGATCCAGGTACATGCCAAAGCCTGCAGGAGATGGGAGAGGCCGCATGTGGTCCCCTGCTCTGCGCTGGGCTGAGCCATGTGGTTGTTTTGGGCAATGAAGCAAAATGAGCCATTGGGGCAGCCCATCCTTGTGCTTCTGCCAACCCTCTTCACAGCTGCCACCCCTCACGTGGGTCAGCAGGAACACAGGTAGAGGAGTGAGCCCCAGC
This sequence comes from Echinops telfairi, assembly GCF_000313985.2. Lineage (NCBI taxonomy): Eukaryota > Metazoa > Chordata > Mammalia > Afrosoricida > Tenrecidae > Echinops > Echinops telfairi. Next base: position 65,366,284 of record NW_022103899.1, read on the forward strand.
CTTACAGGGAACAACCAGCCCAGTCAGATCCACGGCCTGCCATTCAGTTCCTAATTTGCACTTGAGGATAAAAATGTCTGGGATTATTATTATTATTATTATATTGTGCTATAGCGGTCCCAGCAGGCTAAAATCCATTTGTTGGTTTCCATTGCTAAAATCCATAGCTTGGTTTCTCAGTTTCTTCGTATCAGTCGCATAGAGGGCCCCTTATTCCCCACTCACCCCACTTACCCCACTCTTCCCTACCCCTTCTTGATCCAAGCGCGTGGACTCTGTCCCTCTGTTGGTGTACTCCAAACCCACTGATGTGTCCTGGGCTCCGCTCCTTCTCATCCACGTGTGTCTGGTCCGTCCACTACCCTGAAGCTATGCCTTCAGGCAGAACCATGGTGGGCAGCAGATTCTCACCACCTTTGCTGCTGCAGATTTGAGTGCTTTCCACCCCCCCAATATACAGGACATATATGACGTTTGAAAACCTGTGGTTCATACCTTTTCTTAAAAAAATTTTTTTTATTAAAAGATAATTTTATTGAGGTTCTTACAACTCATAACAATCCATACATCAACTTTATCAAGCATATTTGTACATATGTTGCAATCATTCTTTTCTAGACATTTACTTTCTTCTTTTAAAAATCATTTAATTGGGGGCTCTTACAGCTCTTATCACAATCAGTGCATCCATCCATTGTGTCAAGCACTTTTGTACATATGTTGCCATCATCATTTTCAAAATATTTTCTTTCTACTTGAGACCTTGGTATCAGCTCCTCATTTTTTCCCTCTCTTCTCCACCCTTCCTCCCTCATGAACTTTTGGTAATTTATAAATTATTATTATTTTCATGTCTTACATTGTCGGCTGTCTCCCTTCATCCACTTGGCTGTTGTCCATCTTCCTGGGAAGGGTTATATATCGATCATGGTGATCAGTTTCCCCTTTCTCCCCCCACCTTCCTCTTACCCTCCTGGTATCAATACTCTCATTATTGGTTCTAAGTGGTTTATCTGTCCTTGATTCCCTGTGGTGCAAGTGCTTACCTGTACCAGTGTACATGCTCTGGTCTAGCCAGATATTTAAGGTAGAATTGGGGTCATGAGACTGGGGTGGGGGAAGGAAGCATTAAAGAACTAGAGGAAAGTTGTATGTTTCTTCGTTGCTACACTGTACCCTGACTGGCTCGTCTCTTCATTGTGACCCTTCTGTAAGGGGGTGTCCAATTGTCTACTTTGGTTCTCCACTTCACCCTCCCCCTCATTCACATCAATATGATTGCATTTAGACCCCTAGAAATGTCTTTGCCTCCTAGTTCTTTCTTCTATTTCCTTTTACTTTCCTCTTGTCTTACTATCATGCTCAGCCTTCATTCAGTTTTCAGTAATTCCTCTCGGCTACCTTGCCCTTGATCGAGCCCCATCGGCATCCTACACCCTCCTCCTGATTGATTTTAGATCACTTGTTGTTCCCTTGGCCCTGGGTTTGTTGATACCCCGCTTCCTTTCCCCTGCCCTCCCCTCTCCCATGTCCCCCCGGAACTGTTGGTCCTGTTGTTTTCTCCTCTGGATTGTTTATCATGCCTATCTTATCTGGTTAAACATGCAGACACAATAATAAGCACAAAAACAAGACACAGCAAAACAAAACAACAAAAGAACAACAACAACTACAAAACCAATTGAAAAGAAAAGAAAAGAAAAGCCTATAAATAGATTCAGGTCTGTTTGTTGACCTTTAGGAGTATTTTCCGGTCTAGTCTGATGGGGTGCCATGCCCTGGCCCACAACCTAGTTTTGGTATTCCCTGGGGACTTCATTGCTTTGCTGCCCTTGCTGTTGCTCTGTTGCATGCCTTTTGTGTTTCATCCCCGTGTGGTGGGGTCACATCAGCCACAATTCCCACACTGTGTCTCCAGTGGTGTCCCTCATAGTGCTATGGGTCAGTCAGGGATGTTGTGCCTCGTGTCTAGTGTCTCCTGGTGGGGCCTACCTTTTCCTAATGACATTTTGTCCATTCGTTCTCCTAGTAACTGGAAGTTTATTTCACTCGCTGTGAGTGTACACACGCTTCTTCCCCTTCATCACTGCCGTCGACTTGATTCCAACTCAGCAACCCTACAGGACAGAGGGGAACTGCCACTGTGGGTTTCTGAGATGGCAAATTGTAGGGAGAGTTGTGGTGGTCAGGTACCACTGAATCAGTTCCAACTCATAGCCACACTGTGTACCACCGAACTGAACCACGCCCACCCCGTGCCAGTCTCACAACTGCTCCTGTGCCTGCGCCCACAGTTGCAGCCACGGTGTCCATCCATCTCCTTGAGGACCTTCCTCTTCTTCACCACCTGTCCACTTTACCAAGCATGGTGTCCTTCTCCAGGGACTGGTCTCTCCTGACCACATGTCCAAAGTACATGAGATGAGGACTCGCCCTCCTAGCCATGAGGAGCTACAGCTCCGCTGTCCTTCCGAGACCGTTTTGCGTGCCTTCTGGCAGTCCAGGGTACCTTCAGTTTCTTCGTGGGCACTTTCCATCAAGCGTGTCCATTCTTGTTCTGTCTTCCTTATTCAGTATCCAACTTTCACATGCAAACCAGGCAACTGAAAGCACCATGGCTTGGGTCAGGCTCACTGTAGTCCTCAAAGTACCATGCTTGCTTTTCAGCACTTTAAACTACTGCTGTGCTGCTTCCAAGACAGACTTGCTAGTTCTTTTGGTCATGCCATAGACACATGGAAGCAAATAGCCTCATCTTTCTCCCCCAGAGTAGTTGGTGGTTTTGAACTTCTGGCCTTGTAGTCATCAGCCACCCACCATGCTACCAGGGCTCATCTTTTGTCCTTTTTAGCTTGTGGCATATTTTGAGGCCTTGGTATTTAGTGCATACAAATTTATAAGTGATATATCTTCCTGGTGAATGAGTGTCTTTGCATTATGTTTTATCCTTCTTTATCCCTACTAGTTATTTGGCCTTAATGTTTATTTGAACTAATACTAAAGAAATTAAATCTGTTTTAACTAGAATTTTCATAAAAGTATCTTTTTTCCTTCCTTTCCATTTAACTTTCTGTACTTTGTAATTAAGGTGAGTCTTACAATCAGTCTATCATTGGGCTTTCTATTTTTATTATCTAACAAGTTGTCTTTTTAAAACTTCTAATACATTAGTTTATTGGAATTACCCCAAATCTCTATATTTAATCATCTTCCCAAAGCTACACAAAGCAAAACAACAAGAGCAGTTGCATACTGAGGAATCAAGAAGCCAAGATGGTTTAACAAAATTGCCTCCGATTACAAAAAATGTAAAATTACAAGATCACTCCTTTAAGGCTTTGGCACATAAAAGAACCATCACTATAAAATTGTCAAGTTGCAATTTTTTTCCCTAAACTTGCAGCACACTCTAAGGACTGTGCAGTTGGATTTTACAACCAGAGAAACACCACTGCTGAAATTGTAGATTTGGAGCTATAACATGAAATACAGTTTTTCTTTCCAGACATATATTTATAAAAGTTCAAAACACAACTAGTATAAATGCCACTATAAAAACAAAGCACCTTATTTTGATTTATAATTTTGTTCAATATCTAACTTGATCCCTGGAATTTTTAAATATATAGGGAAAGGCCACTTAAAACCAACATTTCTATCATACAGAAACTCCATCTGGAGCTCTGGTAGTGCTGTGGGGTAAATGTTTGACTGATAACCACAGGGTGGCAGTTCAAACCCAGCAGCTGATCCAAGAGAGAAAAATGAAGCTGTCTGCTCCAGCTAAGATTTATAGCCTAGGAAGCTCGAGGTCACCATGAGCGGGAATCAGTTTGATGGCAGTAGGCTTGGGCAATTTGGGGGGTCTACTGTCAATAACAACAGCATACATTTAAACAAAAACATAATGGACTATATTATATTTCCTCCACTCATCTGTCGCTTTGTCATACTGTCATACAGTGGCTTGTGTGTTGCTGGAAGCTATGACACTAGTATTTCAAATACCAGCAGGATCACCCATGATGAATAGATTTCAGCAGTGCATAAAGACTAAGAACAAACTTCAAAGAAAGAATAGACTGCCCACTTCTGAGAGATTAGCCACAATCAGATATAAAGCCAGAAATAAAACCTTCAGGCTGAAATATGACTGGAAGGAGCTGCCTCCTCAAAGTAGAGTCCATCCTAATGATGTGCATGGATGGGGCATGCCTCAAAATGAGAAGAAATAGCTGCAAATTAACAGTCAGGACATGGAACGCAGGAAGTATGAATATAGGAAAACTGGATGTCATCAAAAATGAAATGGAACTCATAAAGATCAATATCTTAGACATTAGTGAAATGGAATAGACCATTTTGAGTCAGACAGTCATATAGTTTACTATGTCAGGAATGACAAATTTGAGAGGAAAGAAATCACATTTATTGACAAAAAGAACATTTAAAGATCTATCTTGACATCGAATGCTGCCTGCGATAGGATGCTATTTACATGCCTATAAGGAAGTCCAGTTAACACAACTGGAATGCAGATTTATGCCCCAACCACGAAGGGTGCGGATGACCTGAAGAATTCTACCAACTTCTTTAGTCTGAAATCGATCAAACATGAAATTGAGATGCGTTGATCATTGGTGGCAATGGAAATGAGAACGTTGAAACAAAGAGGAAGGGACAGTATCTGTAAATCATGGCTCCAGTGATATAAATGAGGCTAGCCATGCCATATACATATTGCAAAGCCAATGCCTTCGTCATGCAAACTCCTTTTTAACTGTGTAAATGGTGACTATACGTGTAAATGTTTACTTGTGTTTCATTGACTATGCCAAGGTATTCACCTGTGTGGACCATAACAGACTGTGGATAACCTTGAGAAGAATGGGAATTCCAGAACACTTCACTGTGCTCATGTGGAACTTGTGCATGGATCAAGAGGCAGTTGTATGAACCAAACAAGGGGATCCTGCAAGGTTTAAAATCAGGAAAGGTGTGCATCAGGGTTGTATCCTATCATCATACTTGTTCAATCTGTATGCTGAGCAAACATCAGAGAAGCAGAAGTATATGAAGAAGAGTGTGGCAACAGGAGTGGAGGAAGGTTTATTAATAACTTGTGGTATGCAAATGACACCACCTTGCCTGCTGAAAGTGAGGAAGGATTGAAGCCCTTGCTGATGAAGATGGATTACAACTCAATGCAAAGAAGACTAAAATCCTCAAAACTGGATCAATGGGTACCATTATGAAAAATAGACAAAAAATTGAAATGGTCAAGGATTTTGTCTTTCTGAGATCCACAATCAATGCTCATGGAGGCAGTGGTCAAGAGATCAAAACCATACTGCATTGGGTAAATCTGTTGCACAAGACCTCTTTAGACTATTGAAGAGCAAGGATGTTACTCTGAGGACTAAGGTGTGTCTGACCAAAGCTCTGATGTTCTCAGTTGCCTCATATGCATGTGAAAGTTGGACACTGAATGAAGAGGGTCATTTGAGCTGCGGTGCTGAAGAAGGATACCGTAAGCGTCATGGGCTGCTAAGAAGACAAACTGGCCAAATTGGAAGAAGTAAGGGCAGAGCGCTCCTTAGAGGCAAGGACGGCAAGATTGCATCTCACGTACTTTGGACAAGGTATCAGAAGAGACCAGTCCCTAGAAAAAGACATCGCACTTGATAAAGCTGAGGTCAGCAACCAGGAGAAAGACTGTCAAGGAGATGGACTGACACAGTGTTTGCAACAATGGGCTCAAACATACTAATTGTGAGGTTTGGGCACTGCTTCCTTCCCTTGGCAAGGTTGTTATGAGTCAGAACCAACTCAACTCAAAGGCACCAAATGAAAACAACCCGCATTCTATTTTGAGCTGTGTTTAGGGATACGTGTCCACATTCGCCCAGCACTGGGTGTGAAGAGCGCACAGAGCCCTCCTGCAAAGCACAAGACCAACCCTCCTGCCATCCTCCAGGAGAAACCAGGACGCTGTCTAATGACCTGGCCCACTGTGCACCTTCTCCATTGCTTGATTAGCAAAGTCAACTGACAGTCATTCATTGATATCAATCTTTCATTTCCATTTAGTAATAAAAGTGATTTGTACAAAGGGTTTTCTGTCCCATCATGATGTTTCTGTGTTCTCAGAAAACAGTATTTTTATTATTTCACAAAATAAAAAATCAGGACTAAAATAATTATAAGTCAATGATATGAGAAGCTTTATTTCCTGAGCATACGGTGGACGTGTTATCAGGAGGGCCTGTCCCTGGGAAGGACACCAGGCTGGGTCAGCCGCGCAGCGGCAGCTGGCCCCCAATATGACGAGCGAGCGTGGGGATGTTGTCCAAGCAGGCAGTGCCTTTCTAGCCTGCTCATCCAGCTTTTAATTTTAGTTATTCAATTTTGTGGTGTTCAGAAGGGTCTAAGGAAAGATTAAGCACCACCTCTAATATTCTGGAAAATATTTGCTGTTTAGTCCGTTAATGGGATGTCACTGTGAGTTACAATTACAAGCAACTTTTAGAACTACATTGAACTAAAATATGCTTTGGGTTGCATTAAGGAGACACCTTAAAAATACAATCTGTTCCATATTAGCAAAGATTTATTGGGCTCCTACCTTGTGTGAAATATTGCATGTTGCATATACCCTGTTACCTGCTGGCCCATTCACTGCAATGAACCAGAAGATGATAACACAGGGTCCCTTTTGTCAATTGAGTGAGTGAAATACACACACACACACACACACACACACACAC
>NW_022103899.1:65373150-65398077 GCF_000313985.2 Echinops telfairi
AAACACGACGTGATAATTTCTCTGAGAAAGGAGATGTTTATCATTCAGCATAAATAGCAGGAGGGAGGCACGTCACACACTGTGAGGAAGCCTGATGCCCCTAGAGAGGAGGGGCTGAGGGCAGGGGAGAATGGCCTGGCCTGGTCCAAAAGCCCATAAATGTCACTGGCATCATCCCACAGAATTGCATCCTTCTCATCACACAACTCTATTAGGGAAATTTACTTTAAAAAATCTTACATTTGAAGACAGAGCATTGACTGGAATTAAGGTGCCAGTCAGTCCAGGTGAGAGGAAGATGCAGGGACTGCTGGGGTGGAGGAGTGAGGGGCAGGCTTGAGGAATGAGAACACTTGTCCTCAGGGGAAAAGTCTGAGGCGGCTGCCCTGAGCCAGGCTGGACTGAAGGATCTGCACTGATTCTAGTGGTCAGGCGCACAATCAAAGCAAGGTGCAGGGGAGAGGTAGTCAGACCTCCTAGCAGAGTTAGGGGAATTAGAGAGGAGAAGAAGGGAGTCCCTGAGGGGAGGGCCGTGGAAGAGCCATGAACTGGTTACTCGGCACCAGGCCCCACACATGGTGGGCTGAGTTCACCTGCATGCCCACTCACCACCAAGCATCCCTGCCCTTTTCAGTGCTGTTGTTCTTCCTGTTTTACAGAGGGGGCACCAGGAGCCAGGACAGTTAGGTATGGTGCCAAGGCCAGGCAGGGGAAGGAGTAGAGACAGTCAAGACCCCACTGGTAGGGCAGAGCTCACACCTGCCAACCAGAGCAGGAGTTTCCTGTAATACTGCAACCCGGAACAGCCTGTGCGGTGCCAGCAAGCTCTGGGAGTCCAGGACCAGGCTGGAGGTCAGCAAGGAAGGTAGAGGACATTTGCACGTGGCCCAGCTGAAAGCAGGGGTCACAAAGAGAGTAGGCAGATCTGACAAAAGAAATAAAGTAAGACTGTGAGGAGATGCAGCACTTTCAGAGACAGAAAAGAGCCAGCCAAGGATGAGATGGCAGGATGGGAGGTGGGCGAGGCTGGCTCAGGAACTGGCCTGCAGATGGAGCCCAGAGAGGACAAGGCAGAGACCTGGATTTCCAGGAGGAATTAGAAGGTGCTGCTGGTGGGATAAGCTCAGAGGAGCGCTGGGGAAAGCGAGCAAGAACCAATGGAATCCGTGCAGAGCACATGCGTGCTCAGGAATTAGGAAGAGGGGCAGCTCGTTGTCAGAATGAGAGAAGAACAAGAAGGGGAGGGGACAGGGAGAGAAGGGCACCCTTCCAGCCAACAGTGACAGCTGGGGACAGAGCCGCCCCAAAGCACGGGCACTCGTGACCTCAGCATGGAGAACCGGATTCTGAATTACTCAGCTAATTCAAAGCGGGCTCTTCTCCAGTGGATGCCTCTGTAAAGCCCGCCGTGTGAGACTGGGGTGCGCCAGGCTATGCTGGATGAGCTGAAGAAGCATGTGGCTTCAGGATTGGAGGAAGGCTCATTGCTAACCTGCAATCTGCAGATGACACCACCTTGCTGCTGACAGTAGGAGGGCTTAAGGCTCTTGCCAAGGAAGATCAAGGGCTGCAGCCTTCAGTAAGGGTCACAACTCAGTGTGAAGAAAACTAAAATCCTCCCAGCTGGGCCGATCAGTATCATCATGAGAACTGGAGACATGATGGATGGTGTCACGAATTGGTCTTGCTTGTATCCACAGTCAGTGCTCATGGGGCAGCAGACAGGAGACCAAACAGTGCCTGGCATTGGGTCAATCTGCTGCACAGACTGCTTTAAAGTGTTGACATGCAAGGAGGTTACTTTGAGGGCTAAGGTGCATCTAACCCAGGCCAGGCGATTTTTCAGTCACCTCAGACGCACATGAAGGTGGACCATTGAATGAGGAAGACTGGAGAGAAATGCTGGCAGAGAATATGGAAATGCCACAGGCTGCCAGAACAATCGGTCTGTCCTGGAAGGAGGACAGCCAGGATGCTCCCTAGAGGCCAGGATGGCGAGCTCCGTCTCCTGTGCTTTGGACCTTTGTCAGGAGAGCCAGTCCCTGAGGAGGACCTCCTGCTGGTCAGATGGAGGGGCGGTGAAGAGGAGGAAGGCCCTCAATGAGACCGACGGACACAGAGCTGCAACAACGGCTCAAACATAATAACAAGTGCGAGGATGGCCACGGACTGCGTGGTGTTCCTCTGGCCTTCACGAGTGGGACCAATGAGTCGGGCACCTACGAGAGCAGCAATCACTCACAGCTGAAGCACAGCCTCCAAGCAGTCTCTGCCCCCACCGCCCGCCCCAGCCCAGCAGGAAAACAAAAAGTGCCACCCACGATGGCTAGAAGAGCATGCTAACTAATTCACTGCATCGCCCTGAGAATCATGGCCCAGCCAACAGGGCGCATATTTGGGGTACGGTTCAACCCATACCCTTGCTTTATAGGAAAGCTTTGACTTACTGTGGCAATGGGGACTTTTCTTGTCATACTTGTTACTTGAATTTCAGAGGGAAGGCGGAAGGACAAGATGGCCAATGCTGTTTCAGTGCAGAGAGCTTTCTCAGGTGTCCCCCGGCTCAGTGTTTGCAAACGTGGGTTGTTTGCGAACGGACTGACTCTGGAACAGACTAGGGTTCACCAGTCAACCTGCTTGAAAGAAGGCCTATGCCCCTTCTCACACATGTTGTTTTCTGGAAAAGTCTAGGATATGTTAAAATTCTTCCTGCTTTACACAGTCGGAGAAAAGAACAGTCCCTTCAGAGACAGATGATTGGCTATCGGTTGGGTACGCAATTAGAAAAGTTTATTGCTTTGGCTTTAATCACGAGGTTGTTGATGGATACTGTATCTGTAGTGGCCAATGCCCAGAGCTCCTGGAAGCTTTTTCTGTACCTCGATCAGAGGAACTGGAGTACACTTCTCTAATATTTCTTGAGCTTTGAGACAACTTAATTTACATAAGACATTTTTGCTATTATATATCACCAGCTGCAGATCTTAATTTCCCTCCATTGATTGATTTTGCTAAGCACTATTCCATGAAACATGCATGGGGGGGTGTCTCCAGAAAGTTTATGGGGACATGGAATTAAAAGACTATGTTTCATAAACTATTTGAAGCATCCCCCTATTCCTTTGCACATTTATATATCATTCAAAACACGCAATTACAATTCCCACTAAAATGGGACTTTTATCCCACTAACCTCCCAGGAAAGTGGCACATGGCTACAGCAGCCCATGCAAGGCTGTAGGAACACAGCACACACCTTTCCCCAGAACTGCAGGCTACAGGCCTCGTGGACGGGTGAGCTCAGGCTGCAGCAGCAGGTCTGGCCTTCTTGTTTCTGTAGATAAGCCGAGAAGGAGGACATCTAATGAGCCTGGCTTGAAACTGCCTGCAGTGTTGGGCAAGTGTCTTCTGCGCTGAGGCAATGATTTTGATCAATCATCGCGTGCTCCTTCTTAAACACTCGTTCCAGTTTCATTCACTTTCAAAATGGAAAATATTGATCTTTGGCAAAGATATGTTAGCTGCCATCTTTCTTTACTCCTCTTATGAAAAATGACCGCCGGAGGCACACACACTTCTGCTGACGGAATGATTCTCATGGTCAGTCCCATTGCTAACACCAAGCCAGCGCTGCCCACTTGGGAGCATAATTAGAAGGCCACCCAGTGCCATCCTGCAGTCACACATGGGAGTCTTCATCAAGGACTGCAATATCATTCACCTGATTTTCCTCTAGATATGCTACATGTTCCAGAATTGTCGGTTTAACGCGATGAAACACAATTGATTTTATCCACAGACTATAGGCCCAATTAATGACTTTATTTAAGACCTAATAATATTTGACTATTGAGTTTGTAGCACAGCCAACTTGTTTTGAAATAAGCCTCCAGTAATTACACGTTCATAACCCAAGTTAACTGAAACCATTGAAGGAAAGAAGTACTTGAAATCACAGCCTGTCCCCTGCTCGCGTCTCATGGCCACAAAGTGCATGCCCAGCGACTGCTCTTGTCACTGTCTCAGCCACCGCCACGCTGAATCAGGCCGACGACGCCACTGCTTCCGTTCCACAGCGCAAGTGTCTATGTGAGAAAGTCACTCGCTCGCTTCCCACCACGGGGCGGGCTCTGACCCACAGCACCAGCAGCATTTCCACTGTAAACCTTGTGAGTGTGAAGTTCAGTGGCGTCAACGACACTAACACCATTGTACAAGACAGAAACTCTGCACACATGCAGCAACAACATCCCACTCCGCACCCTGGCTGGGAAGCCACTAATCTTCTGGGTGTCTCTATTGGGCTGGCAACCATGAGGTCAGCAGTTCAAAACCACCAGCCGCTCCTCAGGAGGGCAGGCTCAGAAACCCTGCCTGGAAGGTCACTCTGAGCTGGAATTCACTATCGCAGCGAGTTTGCTTTTTATTTGTGTGTTTTGCTTTGTTTATAGGCATTCTGGTGGCACAGTGGCCACGTGTTGGACTACTAACCACGAGGCCAGCAGCTCCAACCAGCAGCGCTTCTGGGGGAAAGTCGGGGCTTTCTACTCCCATAAAAAGTTAGCGCCATGGGACCCACAGGAGGCTCCCACAGGTTCTTTGTGGCTTGGAGACAACTAGGTGGCAGTGACCTCGTTTTTGGTGTTGGGATATTCGTGTAAGTCAGACATACAATATTCCTGCTTTTATCTCTGAATGATTTCACTTAGCATAACGCCTTCAAGCTTCATTCATGGTGTCTTACCTACAATGAACCACTAAAGATTTTTATCACGTAATAATTGCCTACTCATGTATCTGCTGAGGAACACAGCTGTTTCCACCTCCAGGCTGCTGTGTACGGTGTGGCTGGGAACACTGGCATACTCGTATCTGTGTGAATCCCTGTTTCCAATTAACTCGCGTTTACGTAGAAGGGTAATTCCATGTTGAACTTTGAGGAGCCGCCCAATTTCTCCCAGTTCGGTGTGCCCCTGGCCATTCCAGCCACAACGCATGAGGGGTCCCGTAGCTCCCCCTCCTCATCAGCACATTTCCTCCTTGCTCTCCTCCTCGTCTTCTGCCCAGAGCCTTTCCTCGGCCCTGCTGACGTGTGTGTCCATGGGCAGCTCCCGTGCCCCGTGGGGGAATGCCTACTCAAACCCTTTGCCCACTTTTGAAACTCGGTGTACTATACTTTGGCCGCTCCTTTGTAGGCATTCTTCAGAGATTTTGGCATTAAACTCTGAATCAAGAGTACGTTCCCTATTCTGGAGGTTCTTTTATTTTCTTGATAACGTCCTTCACAAACATGTCAACTTGTATTAAAATCCAATGTATTCCTTTCTCTCATTTATCTCCTTCCTTCGATGTCACATCTGAGAACTGTCTGCCAAACCCAAGGTTATAAAGATTTACCTCGTCTTCCCCTAAGAGCCTTACTTGAGGATTTTCCTTCCGGCAAGTTGGCTGGGCACCTTCCTGTCTCTGCAGAGACGGGCATGCCGAGCTGCCATCCCTGCCACTTTGCAGACACCCTTTTAGGACGTCTCAGAATCCAGGCCGCCTGACCAGCCAATCTCCTAGTGAGAACTCAGCCTCTGGGCTTCTGTGTCACTCTCAGGCCACCCCCTCCTACCTCTAAACCAGTCAGAGACCCAAGAAGGAGTCACAGGGCCACAAAAAGCAGACACAAAATGGAAATGCCACCACTCAGGCAAGCACAACAACACCCCTCCCGCCACCCCGAGAGCAGCCTCCTCAGAGTTGCTGGGGCTGAAGAGCAGCTTTGCCAGGAAAGTCCTCTCCAGCTGGAGGGGCACCGATAGCTTGGAGATGCAGAGACTCGTTCCTGCAAACCACCATTTCCATGTTTAATGGAAATGTGCTGGGCTTAGATTTATTCCTGCTGTTACCTTGAGAACATTTTAAGAGTATAGCCCCCTGTATCAGGCATCAAAGAACAAAAAATCATATCATTGTGAATAAGGAGGAGTATGGAGTGGAATGGAGAGCCAAAGCCCATCTGTAGGCAATTGGACATCCCCTTATGAAAGGGTCGTGGGAGGAGATGAGCCAGTTAGGGTGCAGTGGAGCAACAATGAAACATACAACTTTCCTCTATTCTTAAATGCCCCCCACCCCCGCCACTATTATGATCCAAATTCTACCTTAGGAACTGGAAACACAGGGAATCCAGGGCAGATGCTCCCTTCAGGACCAGTGGTGAAAGCGGTGATACCGGGAGAATGGAGAGTAGATGGGGTAAAAATGAGGAACCGATTACAAGGATCTACATATAACTCCCTCCCTTGGGGATGGACAACAGAGAGTGAGTGAAGGGAGATGTCAGACAGTGTAAGCCATGACAAAATAATAATAATTTATAAATTATGAAGGGCTCATGAGGGAGGGGAAAAATGAGGAGCAGATACCAAGGGCTCAAGTAGAAAGCAAATGTTTTGAGAATGATGATGGCAACAAATATACAAATGTGCTTGACACACAATGGATGGACGTCTGGATTGTGATAAGAGTACATGAGCCCCAATAAAATGATTTAAAAAAAAAAAAAGAGTATAGCCCCAATTTCAGCCTAGTCCTCCCAGGCCAGCTGCACTGCCTTGAACGTGGCTTTAAACGCCCTTTAATGCACCATCATCATTCACAGCCTAAGGGACTCTTTCTGAGCCCCGCCCCCGATAGACGATGGCCAGTGGGGCTCTGTGGGCTCTGTGGGCTCTTGTGGGCTCCCTGTAGGGTGATGTGACCCCTCCAGTTCCTTCCTTAGGCCCTGAGCACAGGGGTCACGTGCTTCTCCAGTGGGACCTCAAGCTTCCTCACCACTCGACATCCTCATCCCCTGCGACCAAGCGGATTCGGATAACAGGACCACATTTTCTCTTTGTCCTCTCCAGCCATTGTCAGAAGCACATGCCAAAAGGCTTTGGGAAAGAAAGGTAGATCCCCAAACCCGTGCTATGTGGCACATCATGTGGACTTGCTGATACGTATGTAAAGAAAACCAAGCTCCTCACCATGGGGCCAACAGGGAACCTCATGAGACACAGAGAAGATGGCGGCTGTCGGGAATCGACCTCATCTTGCTTGGATCCACAATCAATGCACACGGAAGCAGCAGCAAAGAGATCAGCGTGGCCTTGGCTGGGGCAAACCTGTGGCACAGACCTCCTCAAGGGGTTGGTAAGCCAGGGCATCGCTCTGAGGACCCAACCATGATGCTTTCCATCACCTCCTGGGCATGTGCAAGTGGAAATTGAATCAGGAAGACTGGAGAAGAACGGGTGCATTTAAATTACGGTGCCAGTGAAGAACATTGAAAGTACCATGGGCTGCCAACAGAACGATCTGTCTTGTAAGAAATACAGCCAGAACACTCCTTAGAGGCAAGGGTGGCGAGACTTCATGTCACAGACGGCAGACTTACTATCAGAAGAGATTGGTACCTGGAGAAGGCATCATGCTGGGAAAGTAAAGGGACCGCAGAAAGGAGAATGGCCGTGGCAGGGTGGGTTGACACAGTGGCTGCAGCCACAGGCTCAGGGATAGGGACCACTGTGAGGGTGAGAGGGACCAGGCGGTGTGCTGTTCTGCTGCTCAGAGTCGGCACCTAACCACACAACATGGTTCATTTGATTGTTTCACCACAGGGATGGTCTGTGGTGCCGACTTACCTAGCCTCACCTGTGGGGCCTGGTGCCCGCACACCCACCAAACATCCACAAGACGCACTTCCCTGAGCAGAGGCGGAGGCAGGAGTGGTGGTTTGGGGAAAGGAGTCCTTGTCTGTCTGGTTGGCTCCCTGCAGTTTCTCCCAGTGAGGAAATGAGAGCAACCCTGGGTTTCCTGTTACATAAAGGAGCCCCCTGGGCTAACTCCAGGATAATAAGCACATGGTATGTTTGCTTAGTAGCACAGCTCAGTTTCCCAGATACGGGCTACAGAATCCACACTGTGTTTGCACATGGGCACAGACAGAAAGCCTCTGGGGACTGGCATCATCATTCTTGGTAGATGACAATACGGTTAAGAAGCCTCTAGAATTGCTGCATGATAAAACAATGAAGTCGCGTCAACAGCATTTTAAGACAGTAAGGATTTTAGTTCCGGCCAATTCCCAGTCACACGTAGAAAGGCAATGAAGCAATAAACGCTGCACACATGCTCTTCCTGAAAACCACCCCCCTGAGACCAATAACCGAGACACAAGAGAGATTCTAAGTGTAGGGAACACGGGATCAAACACTGGGTTGAGCAGGGAGGTCAGGAAAATGTGATGTCTGAATAATTACTGTGGACAAGGCAGTGACTTCTCGTACAAGATAAAAAATGATTCTGCAGACAGTGCTGCATGCCCAAACACCTGTGATCTATGATCTCCTTAAAAACCCACCATTGCTCCCAAATAAATACTTGAGCAAATATAGAAGGAATAAATATGTGGCAAATGTTTCATTGTGCATAAATGGAATAAACATACACTCTGCTTTTACATTGGTAGGGTGCTGTAAATATCAATATTTCTTTGCCTAATTCAAATACACTGGCACGATAAAATCCAAATATGAATCACACAAATCAATAGAAAAATGAAACTGCGAAGGAGCCAAGGGGGCCTGGTGGCACGGCGGTTCAAGCACTGGGCATAGCAGTCCAGTCCAAAGGTTGGCAGTCCTGTCCTGCCTGCTGCTTCCCTGGAGAAGGAAGACATGGTGCCCATCTGTGGTGACAAGGGTCAGAGGAGGTCAGGGTTGCCAGGAGGTGGAACCGACTGGACTGCAACAGTGTCCACTGTAAAATGCTGTTGTACTCTTACCTTCTCGTACAACGGGAAGCAGAAGGACCCTGTTGACGCCTCTGGTGTTATTTCAGGTGCCCTCCAGTCGGTCCTGACTCGGGACCACAGCCTGGAGCACCAGCCCCTCACTTGCCATGTTTGAGCCCACCCTTGCAGCCACTGCCTCAGTCCACCTCCTGGACAACCCTCCTTCGTTGTGGCCCCTCTACTTTCCCTGGCACATTGCTCTTCTCCCTGGCTGGTCTCTCCTGACCGACAGCACATCCAAAGTACATGAGCTTAAGCCTCATCATCCTCACTGCTAAGGAGCATTCTGGCTGTACTTTTTCCAAGATTGATTTGTTTGTTCTTTCTGGCTGTACATGGTACTTTCAATAGTCTTCTCCAACTCTAATTAAGTTCTATCGATTCTTCTAAGATCTTGATTATTCAGTGTGTTAGTCTGGGTTGATTAGAAAACAAATCCAGGACACTTCTATGTGTATAAGAAAGAGCTTTATATAAAAGAGTAATTCTATATTAAGAAAATATCCCAGCCCAGTCCAGTTCAAATCCATAAGTCTGATATTAGCCCATATGTCTGATACCAGTTTATAAATTCCTCCTCAGACTCACGCAACACATGCAATGATGCCAAATGCAGGAAGATCGCAGGCCAGTGGGCGGCAAGTCTTGTGGGTCCAGTGGTGGTTGAAGGATTTCAGCACTGGTGTGGGTCTCCAGGTGGCTCCTCCAGCTCCAGGGCTCTGGCTCTCCATGTGGCTTGTCAACAGGAATGCCCCTCAGGAAGACACGCAGAGAGTCTGCCGATCTGGCCTCCAGTGAGCTATTTACCTCCTTAGCACCTCCAAATGAGGTCATCAGGCTGTGACCTGAGTGACAGGCTAAACCCCACCCCTTTACAAGTTGACAGGCAACGATGTACCTGCCACATTCAACGGCCAACTTTCACGTGCATATGATGCGATTGAAAGTACCATGCTTCCAGCCAGGTGCATCTTAGTCATCAAAGTGGCATCCTTGTTCTTTAACCCTTCCGAGGGGCCTTAACTGCTGCTTTCATGGGCATTGATTGTGGATCCAAGCAAAATGAAGTATTTGGCAATTTCAATCTTTTCTGTTTATTATGATGTTAACATGATGCTACATTAAAGGCTTACTAACTTAGTATAAGGTATTATATTATATTAACTTATAACTATAGATTATATCATACATAGTAGCTTATATATGTTCTCATATATTATTATATCAACTTATACCCCAGACCTTGTCAAGCAAGTAAATAGTATACAACCAATTCATTAGATAAAATGAAACCATGTAGCTTTAAAGAAATGTGAAGAGTTGATATGCAAGTTACAAAGGGACATTGAGAATAAGCACCCCTATCTTAAGGCAAGAACTCATTAAATTATCAATCACAGAGCATGAGAGGTGCTCCATGCTCTGGAGGAAGCAATGATATAACCAATTGTGGGAGGTTTCATTTGTGAAAAGGGAAATTGAAGCTCCATTTAAGGTGACGGTTAAAATACAACTACATCTCAAAACTGTAGCAAAGCAACAAAAACAATGCAATCTTCCCATTCAAGTGGCAAAAGAAATGGCATGTTATTTTCATATGTAAGGAAAAATGACACGAAGATGGATAAAGATAAAAACAAAAAAATAAAAGTACAGTTATATTATCAAATATATTTAAGAATTCTCTTTTATAGAAGTAAAGGATGAATTTTATAACAATATAAAGAAACAAGGAAGGGAATTAAAATAAATATGAGCTTCAGGTTTTTTTAGGAACTTTTTTTCATTACCATTTAATATTTTTTAATGTAAGGAATTTGGGGAGAAAATTTAAAAATGACTTTTTAAAAACAGTTTTTAAGTCTGAAACATACATCTTATTTAAGGAATTAAAATTTACTTGATTAAAGAAAAGTAAGAGAACACTAATAGCATACTGAGTGCTACTTTAACTTTTCAAAACTTCTCTCCAGACACCCCCATTCCTTTATGTGAACCCCAGTATTTCCCAGGGCTTGTTTCAGACCATCCTGTGAGTGCAGTCTACAGAGACATACACCGTGAAGCGGGAGGAACAAGCTGTCTGCTGGGGAAGTGCTCTCTGTCTGGGTCTTCCTTGGAAAACACAGCTACTGGTCAGCAGACATGTGGTGGGCAGAGCACACACCCCTTCACAGGCCAGTCCATAATCAGGAACTCTCTGGGCATGCTCGCCACAGGGTGGCATTTGCCAGTACCCTGGACCCAAGAATTAGGCTTCCAGCCGCAGCTAGGAGGTGGCTCTGAAAGTGGGCCTGTCACTCTGAGCACTGAGCACAGACAGGCTCTGTGGGCAGGCAGTGTGGCCCCACATGATGCCCCAGGCCAGTCCTCTGCGGGAGATGGTCCTTTGTGACCTAGCCCAGCCCAGAGGTCCACACATGCTCAGTAGGAGTTGGTGAGCCTTGCCTCTGGTCAAGATGCTGTCCGTCCCCACCTGGGCCCCTCGCCTACCTGACAGAGACACCTGGGGCAGTGGGACTGCGGCCTGACTGCACTTGTGGAGCACCAAGACAGCCCCACTGGCTGTGCTCCACGCCTTGACTCAAATTTGGGGGACAGAAGCAGGGACGAGCGACAGGGTAGAATGTTCACAGAGCCCGGAAGATGCAGCTAGCAGGGGACACATGACTGCTGTGACCTGACTGCTCTCCACTCCTGAAGGGAGCTGCTGCTCAGGCCTCCCGGGAGGGGACAGGACCCCTGCCCCAGAGCCTCAACCGTCTCCCCTCCCTACCCAGCTGAAAGCTACCTGAAGGCCACCTCCCTGTCCACCCACAGATGCT
Organism: Echinops telfairi; assembly: GCF_000313985.2. Taxonomy (NCBI): domain Eukaryota; kingdom Metazoa; phylum Chordata; class Mammalia; order Afrosoricida; family Tenrecidae; genus Echinops; species Echinops telfairi. Next base: position 65,384,800 of record NW_022103899.1, read on the forward strand.
TGCTCCCACCTCTGAAGGCCACGGGGCCCAGGCAGCACCCTTGGGACAGCTCAGCTCAGCAGTGTCAGATCACCCTGATCCTGCCCACCCCCTTACCCCCACTCCTGAACACCATCCTGCGTGCTGCTGCGTCGGGCTGCACTGGCCTGAAAGGATGAGAAGCGTGGGCGGGCACCTCGTATTTGTGTTCACGCACAAGTTGTTTAAAAGCGTGGTCTCTCCAGGGGTCACTGTCCATTAGGGACTCGCTGGACAGAGATGAAAGGCAGGCGTGCGCTGTGAACAGGCTCTTGCTGAGCAGGACTGGAGGACTGTGCGTGATTAGTGGAGGGTCCCCTCTGTGTCTGCATTTCCACAGCTTCATTATTTCAGCTACGCTTCTCGCAGATGGAAGAGCAGCAAGAGAAAAGTAATAAAGCATTCGATATTTAATTTGCAAACATCGAGTGCTAATTAAATCTGCAGCTCACAGAGATTCCGATGAGCTTTGGAAACCCATCCCCATTTCCATTTCAAGTCCCTGCTTCTCTTTTGCTGGTTATGTCTCTAACTGTGAACCTTCATCTGAAAGGATTTGGGGTGTTGATTTTATAAGAGCATTATGAAAAATAACAGCTAAAAGCATTCATTTGAATATAAGTGGCTTCCCAACCTCCATGAGGGCCACAGTGCTGAGTAACTGAGTCTCAGCAGGAGCTGACAACTCCAGCACAGGAGCGGAGAAGGGACTGCACAGGGAGCACTTGAGGGGCGACCTTCCTCACCAGAAGGCATGTCCAGGCTTAGTCCTGTCTGGGTAGGGACGGGGTGGCTTGTGTCTGCTCTCCAGCTCTCAGGAGAAAGGATCGAGGGGAGGAGGCCTCTGTGTGTCCTCATCTGTCTGAGTCCACGCATCTGGCTTCTGTCAAGGAAACTGCTAGTAAAGGTTGAAACAGTGACAGCATCAGGAGCAAAAAGAACCACAGCCCACAGCCCCCGAGGTGTAATGCGCAGCGTAGCAGCCCAAGCAGGGCTCTATTTCCGGGCCTCAGAGGGCCTGGCCTAGGCTCTCCAGGCCTCAGGCACAAAGAGCACAGGCGTGCTGTGAACTCCGGTCTGAAAGGTCGCAGGAGGCCAGCCCCTCCAAAGGCTCCCCCTTCCCTGAGTCTCAGCAGGTGAGATACCTGCAGGCTCAGGTCGCTCTGAGGTCTCCAGGGGCAGCCCACCTGTGTTAGTCTGATATTAGCCCCTATGTCTGATACCAGTCTATAAATTCCTCTTCAGACTCACGTAAGACGCCGAGTGCAGGAAGCTCACAGGCCAGAGGGTGGAAAGTCTTCCAGACCCAGTGGTGAGGGAAGCATGGCTGTGCTGGTGTGGCTCCTCCAGCTCCAGAGCTCTGGCTGCAACCATGTAGCTCCATGTGGCTTGTCAACAGGAATGTCTTGCAAAGAGTGTGTGTGTCCCGCCTCCAGGGAGGAAGACAGGAGTCCCCAGAATCCTCAGGAGAAGGCCATGCCCACACAGAGGCTTCATTGGCTACATTGACAGGCTAGACTCCACCCCTTCCTCAAGTTGACAGTAAATTATGTAATTGCCACACCACCTACCTGGCCTTTGGTGTGAGAAGAGATAGCATGCACAGCTGTCCCCAAGCAGGAGTGACATTCTCAGGGTCCATCAAGAGGGTCCTCCATTGTGGATTTTTTATTGGTCTCTTCCTAACTTATCACAGAATATAATCCTTCAGTGATATTAAGAAGATTTGTGCAATCATCACCACAATCAATTTCAAGATATTTTCTTCTCATACTCATTGTTGTTAGCTCCCCCTCCCCTCCCCCCACCCATCCTCCTCTGTCATGCAATTACCAGTCCACTTACTATCTCTGTTATCGACCTATCCTGGATTTCATATCCAGAAAACCATACAAAGTACACACAGGAGGGAGGCAAACAAACAAACAAGGCAGCAGCAATGAGTAGACAAAACGTAGAAATGCCTCAAAGAGCAAGCAGAAAATACTAAAAATGGAAGCAACTTGAAAATGGGTCCAAAGGGAGATGACATGATAAAGTATTACATTTCAGCCTGACTACAACTGCCACAATCAACTTGACAATGTCTGACAGCAAGACTGTTTGCATCCGTCAGCTATGGCCAGGAGGAATTCATCAGAGGCTTGATCCATGTGTGGACCCTGCTACAGGATTTGGGGCTACAACTTGTCATCCGGGTGTTCGCAATTTAAGCTCTTCTACCATTTCCTTCTTTGAATTTGGACTTTACTGTTTACAATCCTTGGATCACACAGGCTGCTGTGCTTCTTCCATGTGGACATAGTTGACACTTCAATTAGATGGCTGCTTGTTTGAAGACAAGCCTTTAAGTCCCCAGATGTTATTCTTCCTGATAGCTGGGCACCCTCTGGTTTCTCCACCACACCTTGCTGTGGCACCCATAGCTCTAGTGACCTCTTCATGATGGCGATCGAGCAGGGTCGTGCCATAAGAACTAATTGTTCTTAGATTCAGCTAGAATTACGTGCAAGAGAGCTTTATAAATCATACTTCTTTCTGGAGTATAAGGTAATTCAGTTGATAGTGTCACTAATTTGGCCAATGGTATAGAATTTAAACACTGTTGGTAAAAGTAAATTATAGAAGTATAGGCTGGCTTTAGACTGAAATACATAAATTGTTGACTTGTACAAATTTAACGCTTAAGTGGCTGGACATTACTTGCGCAAACAATGGAGGTTAGTGGTAGGGCCTTGCCCTCCTTCGCTGTCCCTCCATGTTACCAAGCATAATGTCCGTCTCCACTGCAACATGTAAGGTGTTATCTATAAAGTTTGGGCAGTGAAAAAGAGGAAGGCCCTCAACCAGATGGAGTGACACAGTGGCTGGATCAATGGGCTCAGGCATGGGGACAATTGTGCGGACGGCGCAGGACCGTGCAGTGTGTCCTTCTATTGTGCACAGGGTCACTATGGGTGGGAGCCGACTCAGTGGTCCCTAACGAGAATATGTGAGTTTATCTATAGGATGGTGCCCCGAGGATGTCCGATTTGGAGAGTGTCCATGGTGACACCAGGCCCCAGGATCAAAGCCAGATGGAGGTGGGGACTCTTCCTGCACATTCTATAGAGGGAGAGGCCCTTCCTAGTCAGGTTTACAAAACCGAGCACTGGCTCTGTGAGGAAGACACTGACTGCGGGTTCGCTGTCTTGGGAAGAGCGGGAAAGCATGAGAGAGAGAGAGAGAGAGAGAGAGAGAGAGAGAATGAATGAACAAATGTTGGGACTGAAATGTGTGCTAATGGAAAATCAATGCTCCAAACGCAGGCACACACATGCAATATGTTGTGTGGCCTTTTGTTTCATTTGGTTTTTTAGCCAACTTACCCTAAGTCTCAGGGCAACAATGTTTTCTAATCGAATGCTTGCATTTTGAGTGTGACATTTAGACCAAAGCCCAGGAAAAAGCAAACACCGTGGGACTCTGATGCACGTCAGACACCGACGTCAAGGTGCAGGCCCACTCTATGATCCCCAGAGAGATCCGAAGGCCCGTTGGAGGGTGGAGATTGTCAGACAAGTGGCTTTCCTACCACTGTTTCTTGCTTTCACCGTTGTTTAAGAGCATGCAGAGCAATATTTTCAACTCCCCAAGCACCGACCAAAGAGCATTGCAGAGGGAAACGATTCTCTCGCAGGCTTGTGCCTGGTGTAGTTTGGAAAGAGAGGTGTTTCTGAAACAGCCAGCTGGCTGGAGGCAGAGGGTATTTGTCTGATGGTGGCAGTGAGTGCCGATGGGGGCCTACAGAGAGGGGCTTCAGGTTGGAGAACACAGGGGACATGGAAGGCCCCAGGCCCCTGCTGAGCGAATCCGTTCTGCACCCTCTCCCCACTCCCAGGCAGTTGTGAACTGCAACCGCAGTCTCTTCACCTGGCAGGAGAGGGGGGCAGGAACCCCAGTGCCACATTGCATGCACCTTTGAAAAAGAATGATTTTTAAAAGTTGACTTTGGAGTGTGAAAGAGAGAAAAGCACACAAACCCTGAGCATGCAGATCAGTGATTCCTAACTGATGACATCTGTGTAACCAGCTCTCCAGCCAAGACAAAGAACCTTCCAGAAACCATGTGTGTCTCTCCAGTCTGGGTCCCCAAGGATAGCCATTCTCTCCACTTCTGTCACCAGGGGTTCATGTCAATGGAGTTTGTGTTTTATAGGAATGGAATCGCACAGCATGTCCTTTCTGAGCTGGGCCCCTCCCACTCTGGGCGTCTTGCCACCAGGGCCATCCACAGCTGACTTTGTGCATTTTCCTGAGAAGTCACAGAGAGGCCCCGCAGGTGAAGTCCAGATGGTGACTCAGGAAGAAGTGCACTACACTCCTAAACCTGCTAGAGTTGTCTAAGAGTTATAGCCAACAACCTGGAGAACAGGTGTGGGAATGGTTACTCAGGGTGTGGGATAATGGTGCTCAGACCAGTCTGAGTTGGTCGACGGGGCCACCAGGTACAGACTCTGCATTCAGTGTTTCAGCAGAGAGGCTGGAGAGGATCGACTGCTCATTGGGGAGGCACGGAGGTTGGCGTGCCCGACCTACCTTGACAGACTGTAGAAGAAGACACCCAAAGGCTTAGAGAAATCAGCATGTGATTGTGGATTTATCTGGATAGGCCAAGAGACCCCGAAATGGAGTGGCCCAGGGATGCACCTTTTACCAAAATAGTGAGGAACAAATGTGTGAAGGGAGCCCCAGCCTCTCTGAAGTCTTCTGGGATTGCTTTTATATGCCAGCCAGGCTTGCCGCCGAGGCCTTCCCTCAGTGAATTCTGCCACTTGCCCGCAGTGGGGCTGGTGCATTTTTGGTTGTACTTGTGTTTGTTACTTACTGGTAGGTGCCAACATGATTTTACTGTTGTCTTTGTTTGGAGATGATGCAGGGTTGACAAGGTGTGTACAGGGGTCAAGGTGGTCTATGGCCACTACATTTCATGTCAACTTAAAGCTAGAAGGAAGTGGAGGGGTGGAGTCCAACCTGTCAATCAGGCCACAGCCTACTGGTGCCTCCTGGGAGCTGTGGTCTTTTTATTAGAGAGACACTGGGACTCCTCCCCTCTCACCCACCCTTCACCTTCATCCTGGCTGGGACTCCACGTGGCTCCAGGGGTAGCCCCACATGGGCTGCTGACCCTGGGAGCCAACCTCTGAGCTGTGTCTTGCCATATCTCTACTGACCTTGGATCCCCGTGAGTTTGTGCCCACTGACCTGTGAGCTGCCTGCTTCCCGCTTCACGAGTTTGCTCCATTGGCCTTCAGCTACTTGAGTCTGAAGAGGCCTCCGGCTAGCGTCAGCTCCATCGGCCTTGAGTTGGACTGGGCTGGGATGCTTTCTCAATATTAAGTTACTTCTTACACATATCTGCATGTCATTGATTTTTGTTTCTCTAGATAGCCCAGCTTCACACAATTTCAGTAAAAATTACTCAAGATGCGCACATTGTCATGTGATGACTGGCCAGTTGGAGATCCTGTTGTGAAGTTCCTGTTTGTCACCAGTTTTCTAACGGTCCCTTCCTTTTCCTTTCCTTTTTAAATCAAGCACTGCGAGCATGAGCATGGGGGCCGCCTTTCCATTCTTGAAGGACCAGAGGCTCTTTTTCTCCCACCACCACGAGTGACCAAGGACAGTCTTCTGTTGGGCAAATGGCTCTTTGCTATCTTGAAAATAGCTTCTTTCTTTTCCTCGGAAGTTTGAAGGGGCCCCTGCACACCTAATCAGCCAATAAGCAGGAATGATTTTCAGTATGACGGGAGACAGAGAAGCAGAAATACGCCATCCTTCTGGAAATCAACTCAGCCAGCACAATCTACTTAAAAGTTGGCGCGTAGTTGTCTCTGCTGCAGCGAGTCGTGGGTCCCGCACACTCACCTGCGTGAGCTGTCCAAGCTCACCCGGCTGCGCCCCGCCTCGAGCTTTGCACCAGGTCTGAACACCTGGTCCCTCCTCCGCTGGGCTCTGCTGCAGACCGGTTTGGACTGTGCATGTCAGGTGCTTGTGCAACCAGATGCATTTTATATACTCACGCCCAAACTCTCTGAAAGCTTGCTTGTTCTGATATCTGGTTTATATATTAATTTAGGAAGAATTGACAAATTTACACTACTGAATATTTCTATTTACTTATGTATTATATTCAGACATTTACTTAGGTCTTCCTAATTAACCTTAACATTGTTCAGCATAAGTCATAGAAGTTGTGCACATTCTAGAAGGGTTTTCTCCAGTATTTGGTGTCTGGTTTGATTGTAAACCACGTATTATTTTTGTTTTACTTATCTTGGTGGTCATACAAAAACTCGCTGCCATCCGATGGCTTCTGACTCCTTGTGACCCGACCGCCCAGAGCAGAGTTGCCCCACTGAGTGCCCGCGACTGTCCTCCACCACACATTCCCCGCACACCTGCTGGTCCCAGTGGCTGAGCTGCCACAGACAGTCAGGCCCCAACCTCTGTGCCCCAGGGCGCCCTGGGTTGATTACCATAAAAACAGACTCACAAGCATGGCCCCGAGGCCACTGCAGTTCCCAGAGACCCCAGACAGGGCTTCTGCGTCTTTCCCTGAGCAGACAGCCTCGCGTTCCTCCCAAGAGCAGCTGGTGGGTTTGGACTGCTGACTGGATGTTTACAGCACTAGACGGACTGCCTTAGCTGCTGATGGCGGCCCCACTGTTATGTGCGCATGACACCATTTCAAGCAGGAGAGGCTATAACGTTTGCTTAGTTTCTGTTTGTTCTTCCGTTTTGATTGGCTGTGCTTCATCTCCTCCCTATATTGGAAGCGTAGCTGCTGATATTCCATTGGAGACGTTTTCCTGTTGCCTGCATTCCCGGGATACATTTTTGCTAGCACTGCTTTATCACATTGTCCACTTGATCGTGTTTCCTGTGCGGGGCTCGGGACAGACACCCTGCCTCACATGAGGGGGCCATGGCTTGACTCCCGTCCTATGGCCCCCGGCCCAGCCACTACCCGTCTGTCAACAAAGGCTTGTGTGCTGCTGTGGTGTGGGATGAAGATGGCAGTGGGGCTTCTGGATTCAGGCGACTGGTGACAGCCTCCCAAAGCAGGGCGTGAAAGCCCTGGGACGACCGTGGTCTGACTGCAGCTGCTGTAGGGTCATGACACCCTGTGATGACGCTGGTCTACACCTCAGCTGCCGTGGGTTCATGTAAGTGTGAAACTGGGGAGGCCATGATCCCTGGGGCTGTGTGATTGTCTCCCATTTTGTGAGTTATCCTCCATTTGTAATTTATTATAAATGTTAACCACTATAAGTTAATGACCAGGAGCCCTGGTGGTGTAGTGTTCAAGCATTGGTCTGCTAACCCCAAGGTCAGCAGTTTGAAACCACCAGCCTCTCCAAAAGAGCAAGACAAGACTTTCTACTCCCATGAAGAGTTACAGTCTTGAAAATCCACGGGGCAGTTCCTCCTTGACCTATCGAGTCACCATGAGTCGGAAGTGACCATCATGCAGTAAGTGTGGTTGGACTTTGGTTTCTATGTTAATGAGGCAGTGGCCAGTACCCATTCTCAAGAAGTGTAGGTCAAAGTAAGGACATAGAACTCACAGTATGAACACTTAGCATATTTATAACACTTTTGAAGTAGACAAAAGAGATTGGCGGAGTCCACTAGTTGAGAGAAACAGAAATGAGAATGTTTCAGCAGTGAAGACAAAAGCCAGGAGGAGTTCAACGCTTTCTCCCTGCTGTTCTAGTGGACGTGCTGAATGCAGCTTCGACACCAGTCAGTGCACATTGCAGTCTCGTTATGACTTGAAAATATGGTCCTATGCTCAAAGACTTATGATGAATTTAATATTCTCATGGCATTCAACACTCACATGAATTATGCTTCTCATTTAGCAGTAGTTTGAAGAGCCCATCTCATTCTTAATAGGCACCCGGATCTCTGACAAAACGGGATTAGGAGACGGAGAGCGGTGGCGAGAACTCATGCAACAGCAAAATTCGAGCTTAGATTCTGCTACACCGCCGACGTTTGTGAGAATTATGATAGTGGATGGAAGCTAAACAAAAGAACTGTCCTAAAAATTTAAAGAACGTGTCTTTCACACATAAAATTAAGTATGAGAAAAACATTCCCAGATATGTCTTGGGAGCCGATAAGCCACTCTTGATGGAAATGCATAATAAAGGGCACTCATGAGACTGGGCCGGGCTGTTTCAAATGTAGCCGGAATGTAGACAGCACATGTGTGTAGGAATACTTTGATGACCAGGAAGGATCCGAAATGCCACTGTGTCTCCCATCTAATCTCAGATCCTGTTAGGTACTGCAGGGAGGAGTGCTCTGGCAGGCTCCGCTCTGCACGAGTCCACGCTCAAACCTGGAATGGCTTTGATGTGCATGAGTCAAATCAATGAAAGACTTAAGCCACAGCACCCAAGATGGGAGGGTCCCACTGATTCGTGGAAATCCATGAAGGAGACCAGATCAAATGGATGGCTATGTTGGCAAAATGTTTTGTTGAAGTTTAGCAACTATCCTGCCCACTCCCAAATACACATTACAATAGGGATTTAACCATGAATTTGTAATACTGACTTATAAAAAGAACTTAGATAAATCAACTTCTATGATCCATGATTTATTGTTACTGGTTAGGTAAACAGATTCTGTCATGGAATTTTTCTTGAGACTATCGATTTTGCTTCCTGGAACTCCTGGGGTCAGGTTCTTGGAAGGGAATGAGAACAAGAGTCATAAAATCCTGAGAGGAAGTATTGTCTTCATTACGGCATGGAATATCCACCTGTAACCAGCCTCTTAGATCAATATGCCTTTAGGTCAAGGAATTTATACTGTTTTATAAATTCACATTTCATGCTCCCTTCTTCAGGGCCCAGACTTCATATTATTATTACGAACAGTTTGTATTGTTCACATAAATATCTCCTGAGAGGCACACAGGGATTCTCTCTCAGCTGCCAATTTCTCAGGAGTAGCTTCAAAATTCATCTGTAGACAAACTCTTCTGACACTTTTATTATATGAGACCTTTTCTAGCACTTGCTAACTGCATATGACTAGAAAATGTTTAATGTATAAGAAATGTCACTACAGCCCAATGATATGTTCTAGATAAAAATTTAAATCACCAATAACAAAATAAAAACATGAAGTTTTCTGTACCATGGAAATACTCTGTTAAATAATAGTTGCCTGGTGTAAGTATATTTAGACAATAAATCATTTGAAAATGAGCTCTATCTACTTCATATCTATTGAGAATCTGACTGTCCATGCTCCACAAATTTCTAACTTCGTATCTGTTGTTGTTGTGGTTGTTGTTGTGGTTGTTGTTGCTGTTAGGTGCTGTCAAGTCGGTTGTGAGTCAGAGCGACCTGTGCACTACAGAACAAAACATGGCCCTGCCCTGCTCCTTCCTCACAACTGCTGTGATGGAGCCCATGGTCGCAGCCACCGTGTCCATCCATCTCCGTGAGGGTCTTCCTCTTCTTTGCTGCCCTTCTACTTTATCAAACATGATGTCCTTCTCCAGGGACTGGTCCTTCCCGACAATATGTTCAAAGTGTGTGATCTGAAGTCTCACCTTCCTCACTTCTAAAGAGCTTGCTGGCTGTATTTCTTCCAAGACAGACCTCTGTCCTCTGGGCAATCCATGAGACTTCCCATGTTCCTCTCCAACACGCTACTTCAAGTGCATCGGCTCGTCCTCAGTCTTGCTTAGTCAATACCCAGCTATCCCAGGCACACGAGGCTGCGGGAAGGCACACAGTTCTCAAAGTCGCTTCCTTGTTCTTTAACACTTTAAAGAGCTAGTGGGCCACAGGTTTGCTCAATGCAACACGTCCTTTCATTTCTTGACTATGCACATTGATAATTGATAGTAGAGCCAAGCAAAATGAAATTTTTGACAACTTCCATTTTTTGTCCATTTATTCTGATGTCAGTTGGTCCAGTTGAGAGGATTTGAGTTTTCTTTACATAGAATTGCAATCCATACTGAAGACTGAAGTCCCCGAGCTTCATCAAAGTAAGTCAAGTCCTCCTCACTTTCAGCAAGCCAAGTTGTGTCAAGTGCATATTGCAGGTTGTGAGTGAGCCTTCCTTCAATCCCAAAGCCACGTTCTTTTTCATATAGTTCAGCTTCTTGGATTACCTGCTCAGCACAAAGCTTGATTAAGGAAGGTGAGAGGGACACCTTTCCTGATTTTAAATCATGAACTATGTACACCCTTATTCTGTTCACACAACTGCCTCTTGGTCCATGCACAAGTTCCACATGAGCACAATGCAATGATTTGGAATTCCCATTCTCCTCAAGGTGATCCACAGTCTGTTATTATCTGCACAGTCAGAAGTGTTTACATATCTATCATCAATAAAACACAAAGAGAGATCTTTCTGGAATCCTCTACTTTCAGCCAGGATCTATCTGATGTCAGCAATGAAATCTCTGGTTGCAAGTTCTCGTTTTGAAACCAGCTTGAATTTCTCGCAGTTCCCTGTCAATGTACTGCTTATTTTCTTCAGCAAAATGGTACTTGTATGTGATATTAATTGTTGTTTGGTAATTTATGCATTCTGTTGAGTCACCTTTCTTTAGAAGGCGTACAAATATGGATCTCTTCCAGTTGGTTGGCCAAGTAGCTGACTACCAAATTTCTTGCCATAGGTGACTAGCTGCTTCCAGTGCTTCACCAGTGTGTCGAAACCCTTGAATTGGCATATGTTAACTCCTGGAGCTCTGTTCTTGCTAATGCTTCCGTGCAGCATGTGCACATGTTCCTTCAGTATCATTGTCTTGATCATCTGCTCCCTCTCAACGTGGTTGGATGTCACTTAGTTCTTCCTGGTGTCCTGCTGCTTTGTTTCCTTCTATCCCCTGTGATGTGTCCTGCATCATTCAATCTTTTCCTCACAAAATCTTTCAATATTGCAATTCAAAGATCCTCTTTTCCTTCGTTGAGCTTGGGATATGCTCGGCATGATCTTCCTGTTTTGTTCTCTAACTCCAGGTTTTTGCACATTTCATGAACATACTTTGTCTTCTCAAATTGTGCTTTGAAATCTTTTGTTCAGCTCTTTTACGGCTCATCTTTTCTTCCATTTGCTTTCGCTGCTCCACAAACATGAGCAAGTGTCCGTTTCTTCTGACATCCACTTTGATCTTTCTTTCTAATGACCATTTGCTTCCCTCACATATGAGGTTCTTGATGTCATCTGTGATAGTCGATGATTTTATGTTAACTAGGCACTCCTAGCCAGGAGTGGAGTCAAACCTGTCAATCAAGTGGTAGCTTGATGACACCACCTTGGGGGCGTGGCCCTGTGTATTAGAATGAGGGACCCTGGGAACTGCTCTTCCTTCAAGCCGTTGACTCTCTGCTTGCTGGGATTCTGTGCCAAAGTTGAGAGCTTTGGGTTCCCTGCCATGTTTCCACGGACTTTGGATCCACGTGACTCTGCACAGGCTGCCTGTGATCTTCAACCTGAACTTGCAGATGAGCAATTGATGGTCCGTTCCACACTTGGCTCCCGGTCTTGCTTTGAGTGCTGATATTGAGCTTCTCTGTGGTCTCTTCTCACAGAGGGAGTCCCTTTGATGTCTATGTATTCCATCTGGCGTAGCCCACGTGTATAGTTGCCGTTTCTGTTATTGAAGAAAAAGTACTTTGCAATAAAGAAGTCATTGGTTTTGCAAAATTTTATCATGAGATCTCCAGCTTTGTTTCTGTGATATTTCTGTCAAATAGAGTTGGCCATATTTTCCAACTCCTGTTAATCTCTCTTTGTTTCCAACTTTCCAATTCCACTCACCAATAGTTACCAATGCATCTTGATTGCATGCTTGATCAATGTCAGACAGCAGAAGTTGGTAGAATTATTAAATTCCTTCATCACTAGCTTTAACGGAGGAGCCCTGGTGGCATAAAGGTTCCGTGTTGGGCAGCTGGTCATAAAGGCCAGCAGTTCAAAAACAACCAGCAGCTCACAGGAGAAAGACAAGACTATTTATTCTCGTAAAGGGTACAGCCTCACAAACCCAGGGCCTGGTCTACCCTGCCCTGCGGGGCCACCGTTAGTCAGAATTGACGCCACGGCCGTGACTTTGGTTTCGTCTGAGCTTTAGCAGTTGGTGTGTAAATTTGAATAACTGTTCTCGTAACTGGATTTCCTTATACATAGAAAGGTATTATCCTTTCATAGACAACATTATGCTTCAAGATAGATCTTAAAATGTCTTTTTTGATGATGAATGCTAGATACTATAAAATGCACATTACTCAATAGCAATCAAAATAGGCATTTCCGGTCACTTGGCTATTAATTAAATTAATGGTTAAAGGAAACCACAGCATGGAAGTTTCTCACTTGTTTACAAACCAAAAATCCCACGTAAAGAGCCATTCATTTTAACAAATGCAATTTTATCCAATGGGCTGTGGTACATGGGGTTTCCAACTTCACCTTTTCTTGAACTGTTGTTCTTCCTCTCTTTCCCCTCGCTCTGAGTGAGGAAACTGAAGAAAAGACTAAGCGACAAAACAACCTGCAGTTCCCTGAGCTGGAATGGGAGGAGCCCACGACGTCCTGAACGCAGGAGTGGGCACAGCAGGTGCAGGTGGAAGGGGGAGAGGCTGGTGGCCATGGCACAAAGGGAGGGGGGACTTGGAGCAACATACCAGGTATCACAGAGAGGGACGAGAATGTTGAGGTGTCATGACAAAGGCTACTGGTGACCACGTTAGGTTGTCACACTCATGCAGACAACCTTGTAGGATTTTCAACTTGGATGCTACTGTTGTTCTTAGGTGCCACCGAATTGGTTCTGACCCTTCATTCCGTTTTTCATGATGTTCCTCCTGTTGACAGATGGGTGCTAGACACCCATTGATCTGAGTGTGGCTCCACCCAGAGATGGACTCATGGGTAGTTGTTCTATATGATTTGTACTTGCAAGCTATACAGAAAATGGACCAACACTTTATGATATTTGGCAAATGATCAGATACCAAAACCAAAGACAATACAATAAACCCTATGAATAATAAATTATCAACTAGATATATTGACAAATGAATCCCATGATGCACTAAAATAATGGCATATCATGATCCTGTGGGATTTATTCCTGAAAAGAAAGGCTGGCTCAACATTTGAAAATCCACAAATGTGAACATGTGTACTTGCATATGCTCTTTACTACAAAGGAAAGAAGGAAAAAAA
>NW_022103899.1:65398782-65413132 GCF_000313985.2 Echinops telfairi
GGCACAATAAACTAACTAACTCATAGCCCAACCGTATCGCACAGGACACAAAACAAGCATGCATCCTGGAAAGGAGGAAGTGAAGATCGCCTGTAAAGCACATGGGGCGGCGGAATCAACCTGATGCCACAACTATGGGTTTGGTTTGTTTTATTGCAGATGGCACACTCTCTTCATCAAAGATCACAGGGAATTTAGCAACAGCAGCAAGAAAAATAGTTCCTAAACCTAGTAAGTGACTGCAGAAAGGTAGAGAGTAAGCTCAGCACACACTCGTGGAATCCTGGGGTGCACTGGAAACCAGGGAGTCTCGGGTGCTCCCCTGCAGAGGAAGCACAGCCTCCACAGGGGACAAACCATGTGGTTTCTGTGAGGGAACGCTCTAAGACTACTACACAGGATTCATTTCAGTGAGTAGCTTCCACCATGAGCTAAAGTTACCAGTTCCCTCTTCTTTAAAAAGATGTATTTTTAATCAGTTTATTTTTAACATGTGGAGAAAGTGTATTGCCTCGCAGGAGTTATGCTTCATGCTGATGACTTGCACTTCTTCGTCCTTTCAAATATTTATTTTTGCATGCATTGCTCTAAAAACGTAAGAATCTGCTTTTTTAAAAAAATGTGAAGCAAAGAGTCATGCGCATGGCAGTTTCAGCAGGAATAAGCACCGTGCTATCCAAGTAAGAAAACATTGTCTTCAACTTGATTCCTTGGTTATTTCCTGCAAACACATGCTTCCATTCACAATATGTTCAAACATTAAGCACATTGAGGTGATCATACAATCGGGAGGCAACGTGGGTGAGTGATTGCAGGGTGCATCCATCACTTCTTGCAATGGCTGTGCAAGTTGGAAAAGTCCATAAACATCAAAGTGTGCTCGAGGGCCAGCTGTCTTCCGTGTGGCGTGGAGAGTCGCTCCGAGCAGAGCAAACGGCAGGTGCTGAGGAGCGGGAGGGAGGGTCCTCAGAGGCCTATGGGTCGGTCTCCAAATTACACTTCATGAAATCAGTCTACCCAGGCGCGGCGGAGGGACGTGCATATTCAGGAAGCAGCTGCAGGTGAGGAGCGCAACATGGGAGGCCTCAGGTGATAGGTTAACGGCAACCTTCTGATCTGTTTCGTTTTTGTTCTACAAATAGAACGGATATTTTCTGTGCACGTCACATGCTCAGCATGCAGCCGGGGATTTTGTTTGCTTCTATGTGCTCTGATCATCGTCATGATGCAATAGGCATATTTATTCCATTTACACTTAGTGTAGCTACGGATGTGTTGGCATCTTACTCTGTCGTTCATGTTCCTTTTGCTCTCTCTTTGTTCTTTGGGACAACTATGTCGATGGAATTCTGTCTTCTCTTTATTCTTATGTTGGTTTAGACATTTGGGTTTAATGTCTTTCAGTGTTTGTGGTAAGTGTTGTATCATGAGTTCTCCATATTAGCCTCACGTGGTGTGCTTATCCAATCACTGGATATTTTTGTCTGTTTCCTCGCCCGCTTACGTGATGTGGGCCAGAGGTCACTACTTGCTCTTGCTCTGCCTCTGCATGGCAGCTGCAGCTCCCGGCAGGACATCTGTTTCCATGGCAACCAGAACCAGTGTGTCCAGGGCTAGCAATGGACATCCCCTGGCATGATATGGACACAATGTGACTACATAGCCACCTGCAACTGCAGCAGAGGTTGGTCAAGTTTTCATGTTTTAGCTGCTGAAATTTAGCATATACAGTGGAGGCCCACAGGACAGAAGCGGACAGAAACGAAGTATTATGCACTATCTGCCAGACTCTAGTCTCTGTGAAATGTCCCATCATTTCGCACTATAAAATCATCACTCCTCCGTTCTTTTCCCAAAATAGCAATAACAAAGAAAATAGCACCAGTGTGTGCCACCAGCCACAGCAGCCTCATCTTTCTCGCTGGTCTGCGGCAGGGTCCTTCTGGTCTGCCCAGGGTCTCCAGCAGGCCTGGTGGTCCTCGACCTCTGTGGTGTCCGGTGAAATTAAACTGAGAGAGAGCTGGCCCCTTGCTTTGAGTCTTGTGAGATGTCCACGTAGTTCTAGCTTCAAGTTCTCTGGTTCAGCCAGTGGGCTGCAGTCCAGTAGGCCCCGTTCTTCAGAAGGAAATCAGTTTAAATCTTTAAATTTTCACTTTCCGTATGTGTTCATGACAAAAACCAAGTTCTCAAAGTAATATTCATTTTTTGTATGCTTTGCTTTAAAATTATAATAAAAACGGAATCAAATTTTAAAGAAAGAGCCTTTATACAATAAACAGAAAGGGTACATTTTCATCACCAAGCAAAACTTACTGCCTTAAAATTCAAAACCGACCTGATGGTGGCGTGGACCGTAAGAAAGACATGAGTGGTTTGCACATGAAGGAAGTGAATGAATGACTGCTAATTATCTCTGAGGAGCCCTGGTGGCAGAGTGGTTTCCTGTTGGTCTCAGGCCAGTAGTTCAAAACCACCAGCTGCTTCTCAGGAGACAGACAAGGATTGCTATTTCTGTCGAGCTACAGTTGTGGAAACCCACAGGGGCAGGTAATCCCTGACTGCAGGGTCACGATGAGTCAGCATGGACTTGATAGCTGTGAGTCTGGGGGCGTGGAGGGGGGCTTGGAATTTGCTTACCACAAAGCCAGCCATTTAAAAGCACCAGCTGCTCCACAGCAGAAAGATGGGCGTTCTCCTCCATCACAGTGAGCAGCTCCGGAACCTGCAGGGGCAGTTCTTCCGGTCCTGCCGAGCTGCTGTGAGTAGGCATCTACTCCGGGCCGTGGGCTGGAATCGCCCCCGGAGCACGCATGTCTCCATGCTTAGCTGCCCACCGCAGCATAAGAGGGGTTCTCGCCCCCAGAAGCTGTCTGAGACCCCTGTGGAACAGCCCTACTCTGACCCGGTGGGGTCATGTGAGTCTGGTGGCCTCTCCCTAAGGAGCGAGCACTAGCCCTTTTGATCAAGGGCCCGGGGGTTGACAGGATTGAGACCCCCACCTGAGGCTGCTCACCCTGGGACCTGGGGTTCCCTGGCGCTGCTGGAACCCTGGTCAACATGGTGTCTGCTGAGAGGAAGGCCAGACTGCTCAGGCACCGCGCTCTGGAAAGCCCCACTCCTGGGTCCGGCCCACAGTCTCCGGTGCCCTCTCCCCGCACAAAGGGGACAGCACAGCAGCTCTGAGGCTTCCTCTTCCGAGGGTGGCACCACGCCCGCGCTGCCCTGTGCACAGCTCCTCTGGCCGCTTGGCCCCTGCTCTTCCCAGCCCCCTCCAGCTGGGCCTTCAGCAGACTGGTCCCGGGACACAGCACCAGGTCGCCTGGGCTAAAAGGAGCCCCAAACGCCCATCCTTTGCCCCTGGGAAGCCCAGCTAGGGGTGAACATGCATTCCAGTCAGATCTGGTGGGGGCATCAACCTGGCCCCACAAACAGCTCTGCTTGCATGACTCCGAGGCCCATTTCAGCCCAGAGCTGGCCAAGAGGTCGTGTCCATCTGCGGGATGCCCACACCCCTCTCACCAGGATTCCTCGGCGCCCTCTGTGGTCTGCACCCTCCTCCCACTCCAGCTGGGTCTGGGGGTGGGGGACAGACAGCGGGGCAGAGCTGGGCCAGCCGGGGAGGCGACGGGCCACCCTGCATTGTAACAGAGGCTGGTTGAGATGCTTGTTCCCAGGCACTTATTCAAACGCCTGCTCTTTACTGAATAAGGACACTGTAGTGTGCCTCTGACGTGTGCACGTGCACAATGGATGGGCTGAGAGACTGGATATGAACCTGCGCATTCTGGCCTCTGTCCCTGGGCCTGGACTCTGCAGAATCATGCCCGATAGCTGTGATGGGCTGGCTGGTACCCCCTCCCAAAACAGGAGTCAACCTGACGAGGGCACGATGCTCAGTATTATGTGGCCACCATTCACCTTGGTCTTTGTCTATGGCTATCAATCTGAATCTCTCTCATGTTAATCTCTTTCTCTGACTTGGAGTGGACTCAGTGGTGGACCTCCTAAACTGTGAGAGAATATTTATATTTGTTAAAGCTGCTCACCCGTGGAGTTTCTGTTCTTTCAGCACAAGACAGCTGAGACACGAATGGATCACTTATTTGGGGTTGCCACTGTAAATTTTAAATTCAGAATCTTGATCCCTTCCACGCATCTTCAGGTGACCCAAAGTCAGGGTCCAAACACCGAGCGGATGTGCCTGTCGGTTTCGGAGGCCGGCAGTGCAGCCACCAGTGCGCATGCTCAGCACCCACCGCTGCAGAGCGCGAAAAAGGCCCAGGGAGCAGAGCGCGCAGGGACAGTGTGGGCCCTGACGCAGTGCGTGGTTTGGAGAACCTTATCCTGTGTTGGCCCCGATGCCTGATGCAGGCTTACCAGACATGGGGGGAAACTTACAAAGGGGGAGCACCTCTCCATGGCCTGTGCTGTGACGGACTCGCAGGCTCCGTCAGAAAGCGGGTGCAGCAGGGGAAACCTGGGAGCCCCTCAGGGCGCTGACCAGTGAGGGGCCACACACGCTCTGCATGCAACGAAAATGTGCCCCTGTGGTCCCTGGGATTCACAAGTAGGTCTGGGCATTATGATCTGGGAAACACGCCTCATGCCAAACATTTGTTAAAGGTAAGTAGGGAACATTTACTATGTGTACCACGTGTAAGAAGACCTTCGTCTGCGTGGGTTCTGAGCCCCAAATCCAGTTATGAGTCTCCACATAAATTCAGCCTGCATTGAATTCTCGCTGACCATTTCACCAGGATGTGAATCATTCCTGCTGGGTAGTGCTCCCCTAGCCAGTCCCGGCATAAGGTTTCCGCGTGGAAGTTGGACACCGAATAAGGAAGACGGAAGAAGAATCGGTGCAGTTCAACTGTGGAGCTTGAGAGGAACGGTGAAACTGCCCTGGACGGCATAGGGACAAGCCCATCTGTCTTGGACGAAGTACAGCCGGGTGCTCCTCAGAGGCCAGGATGGCGAGACTTCGTCTGACATGCGTTGGATATGTGGTCAGAGAGACCAGTCTCCGGAGAAGGACACGTTTGGTCAAGTGGAGGGCAGCGAGGAAGAGGATGGTGCTCAGTGAGATGGGTTGGCATCCTGGCTACAACAATGGACTAAAGCACAAGAGCAATTGAGAGGGTGGTGCAGGACCAGGCGAGGTTTCTCTCTACTGTGCAGAAGGTCGATGTGGACCAGAATGGCCTCGAGGACACCTAGCAACAGCCATTCCATAGGGGGCAGCCTGGCCCTTAGGAATTTGCTGGGTGTGTCCTTGATGAGAATCGGGTGTTAGGGTTGCTTGCTCGTGAGCCATTCCCAGACTGCCTTGGTGAGAGGGGTCCAAACAAACCTGAAAGCTCTCCTGCTAGCATAGTCCATGGTCTTGTTCCTGCTCCTGCAGTCCAGCCTGCCCCCGTGAGGCGGGGCTGCCACCAGTCATGCCCGTGTACTCTTCTCTGAAAATCCTGGGCCTCATGCCTACGAGCTCCCTCATCTGAGTCAATGTCTTTGTCCTATTTAAAACTTAATAAATGCGTCTCAATTAATTATATTTGTTTGGGGGTGGGGTCTCTTTGTCCCCTACAGCACATCAAACAGAAAGACTTGGGGTTTCACAACTGTGTGACTACTTTTTAAGGGATAAGTTAGTTTTGCCCAACTTTGTTAAACTTACAAAATCCAACCTTACTTGTTTACTAGCTAGCCATCCCAAGAGACAACAACAAATAAGGAAAGATTGCAAACAGGCTCGCCCCAGAACTCAACCTCACTGACATCGGGTCCATTCGGATGTGTGGAGCCCCTGTGGGACGGGTGGCGCTGCTCCTGGGGGTTTCTCAGTAGAAAACCGCATCTTGCTGCTAAGGAGCAGCTGGTGGCTTCCAGCTGTGAACCTTGCCACAGTCCAACTCACAGCCCAGTTCAACGGTCCGACTTGGACTCAGGCTGCTTCCAGGGTGCCTTCAACTGGGCATGGTTACTGGAATTTTTAATGAAGCTTGGTAAATTTGACCCTTGACCAGATGATATCAGGATTAACCATCGTTCCTTCTTCCATCTTGGCAGTCAAGGGTGATGGCAGGAGTATGGGGCACACACGCTGGACCCAGGAGGGATGTGCATGCTGGGCCTCCTGGGCAGACCCTGTGTGCATGCACAAAGAGACCGAGCCATGTGGTCTGGGCTCTCGCCATCCCGAGGAAATGAAGGAGGCGTGTTGCTGGTTGAAGACGCTGTCAGGAAGCAAGACGTGACTCAGATGATGCTACTCTGAGGCCTGTGAATGTCGGGGAACAAAGACAGCAGGCTTTGCTCAGTAGCATGTGCCTTGAGCTTTCTGAAGGCAGGGTCTCGGGTCATACAGTGTTCATGGCAAGGAGCCTTCAGAGCTGGAGTTCACATGTCTCTAGAAACGTCATTGGACAATGACCTTCAGATGTAAAACGGCTTATTCGTGGATAAGGTGGTAGGGCCGAGTTGTATCTGCTTCCTTGACTGGTGCAGCTGCCTCACAAATACCTGAGCACTGTGCGGCGTGGGAAAGCAGCCTGTGTAAGCATACACTTCTTGGGAGGAAGATGTGCAAACCCTGCCATGCGTGTGTGGAGAAGCTGGAACTGTCCCTCTTGGCTGCGGGCGGCACAGGGCAGACATTCTCTGTGGTTTCCCTAGCATATGTCTTTGATTGGGGCCCGTCCTGAAATGCCAGCCCATGACGGCCCTCCTGGCAGTTTGATAGATTTCCCCCCAAACTCTCAAGAACAAAAGAGCCTCTTTGTTTCATCTCCGTGTGAGCTTCATGGAAACAGAGCCTGGTGGCTCTGTAACCAAGGGCTCCTCAGCCACTGCCTCCGTGGCGTGGCGGCCTCCTGCAGACACGCAGTCTTAAGCCGGAGCCTCTCAGGCTGACTTTTCACCAGAGCCCGGTGGAAAGCACCTAACCCCTGTTAAGATAACACACCACCTCTTCCTCCCTCCTCAGGGCTTTCTCTGACCCACTGGGAGCCAGGGGAGGCTGAGTCAGTCACCCCTCTATCTCAGCCCCAGAGCAGCTGCTGGGAACCTTCAGGAACAGAAATGTGATCACTACTGCCTACCTTCCCAGCGCTCTCTGCGTCAAGCCTGTGGTTCAAATCAGAGCACAGCACACCATTCACACTTGTAACGCCTTTAAAGGAAGAGAAGCGTGTTTGACTCTGATCCTGGGTTCTGATTCTAAGGGGTGCAGAGAAGGAAACACAGCCAGAGGACACGACAGGGGGCACGTTGGCAACACAAGTCCATGGTCACAGACACGTAGTTGATGCAAACTACCTCCAAAATGCACTGCCACTCATGCGTCTAGTGGGTTTTCTCAGCTGCCCCAGCCAGCGCATGTCCATTCCGGTGCCCACCGTGCAGGCACTGCCCCAGGGTGGGGTCCATTGGAAAGTGCCCAGCCTAAGCAGGAGAACAGCAGTCTCCTGCTGAGGTGCGCAGGCTGCTCTGAAAGACAGAGCTGCTTCCGTCCCTGTTGAAGTCTGTGGGGGTGTGTGTGTGCGTATCTGTGTGGTGCAGTGGGGTGTGTATATGGGGTATGTGCATTTGTGTGACGTGATATGGTGTGTGTGTGGTGTGGCGTGTGTGTGGGGTGTGTGCATTTGTGTGGTGTGTGCAGTGTGTGTGGTATATGTGTGCATGGATTTGTGTGACATGATGTGTGGTGTGTGTGGTATATGTGTGTGCATTTGTGTGATGTGGTATGTGTGGTATGTGTGCATCTGTGTGATGTGGTGTGGTGTGTGTGGTACATGTGTGTGTGGATTTGTGTGACATGGTGTGTGGGGTGTATGTGGAGTGTGTGGTTGTGTGTCGTGTGTGGTGTGTGTGTTTGTGTGATGTGGTATGTTATGGTGTGTATGTGTGGTATGTGTGCTGAGTGTGTGTGTGATATGGTGTGTGTGTGGTGTATGTGTGGTATGTGTATGTGGTGTGTGCGGTGTGTGGTGTGTGTGATGTGTGTGTTTGTGTGATGTAGTGTGGTGTGTGTGGGGATGTGTGTGGTGTGTGAATTTGTGTGATGCGGTGTGGTGTGTGGTGTATGTGGCATGTGTGTGTGTTTGTGTGATGTGATGTGGTGTGTGTATGGTGTGTGTGTGGTGTATGTGGTGTGGTTTGTGTGGTGTGGTGTGTGTGGTGTGTGGTGTGTGTGTGCTGTGTGTGTGATATGGTGTGGTGTGTGGTGTGTGCGCTATATGTGTGCGTGCATTTGTGTGATGTGGTGTGTGTGTGGTGCATGGTGTGTGCATGTGTGTGTGGTGTTGCGTGGTATATGTGTGTGTATTGTGTGATGTGGTGTGTGTGGTATGTGATGTGGTATGTGGGTGTGTATGTGTGTGTGTATGGTGTCGTGTATGGTGGTGTGTGTGTGGTGTGCGTGTGGTATGATGTGAATTTGTGTGTGGTGTGGTGTGTGGTGTAGTATGTTTGTGGTGCAGTGTGTGGTGTGGTGTGTTTGTCGTGTGGTGTGTGGTGTGTGTGTATGGTGTGTGTGTGTGTGGTGTGGTGTGTGGTGTAGTATGTTTGTGGTGCAGTGTGTGGTGTGGTGTGTTTGTCGTGTGGTGTGTGGTGTGTGTGTGGTGTGTGTATGGTGTCGTGCATGGTGGTGTGTGTGTATGGTGTGTGTGTGGTGTGCGCGTGGTATGATGTGCATTTGTGTGTGTGTGTGGTGTGTGGTGTGGTGTAGTATGTTTGTGGTGCAGTGTGTGGTGTGGTGTGTTTGTCGTGTGGTGTGTGGTGTGTGTGTGGTATGATGTGCATTTGTGTGTGTGTGTGGTGTGGTGTGTGGTGTAGTATGTTTGTGGTGCAGTGTGTGGTGTGGTGTGTTTGTCATGTGGTGTGTGGTGTGTGTGTATGGTGTGTGTGTTGTGGTGTGTGTGTGTGGTGTATGCGTGGGTGTCCACCTAGAACAGATCCTGGCATGCACTGGGGAAGGGCTGGGCAGGCAAATGACCCTCAGTGACCTTCTCAAAGGCCACCAGGCCTACAGGTGTATGTGCCCCTGCCCTGCTGCAGCTGTTCCCTGCTGGGAAAATGCTCCCTGCTGGCTGCAGGGGCAACAGTTGTCACTCCCCCAGGTCACCTACTGAGAGACCACCTGCCTGCACAGCCTCACGCCTGAGCACTGACCCACACTACATCTGTGAATTTGGCTAACACATTCCCAGCCATTATGACACAATGTGCTCAAATGTCTCCAGGCCACTGGGTTTTATTGTTTGTTTGTTTTTAATTCTCTAAAATATAAGAAGCAGAATTTGAGCTTTCCCTCTGGCAATAAGAAATTATTATAGCAAATAGATTTCAATGGTGAACCTAAGAGACACAGAGGAGGGAATATATATGTGTGTGTATATATACACACACACACACGAATATGCATTTGACTAGCATTATTATTAGAATAATAAATCGGGTTCTGAGCCTTCTGTTTAGTTTAGTTCTAAATTTAAAAGGGCTGCATTACCAAACACATGAGCTGTTCACAAATAACACTGGTTTGGGGACATCTTATTTTATCCTCTGGTAAAATTGTAAACTCCAATTTCTTATTTCTTCCTTAAAATGTGAGCCTTCCTGACACATGTCCTGGGTCTTGTCAGAACCTTAGTCCAGCTGGCCCAGGCGACACGGCAGTATTCCTTTCCCCCCCTCTAAGAGGGTCCTTCCAAGACCCACGCTGTTGTATAATCTCCAGAGAAGCTGGGTTATATGAAGAAGGACTTGCCATCAGGGTGGGGAAAGGATTACTACCAGCATGCAGTATGCAGATGACACGACCTTGCTTGCTGAAAATGAAGATCAAGGATCACGGACTTCCCTGTGGATTATAACTCAATGTAAAACAAACCCAAATTCCCACAAGTGGGACAAGAGGCAACATGATGACAAAGGGAGAAAAGGTGGAAGTTGTCAAGGATTTGACTTGCTCGCATCCACAATCAATGCTCATGTAAGCAGCGGTCAAGAGATCAATAGCTGAGAGGCACTGGGTAAATCCGCGGCCAGACCTCTTTCAAAAGCAAGAAGACTTGAGGACTCAGGTGTGCCTGACCTGAGCCAGGCTTCTTTTGGTTGACCCCTATGCATGTGAAAATTGGACACTGACTAAGAAAGACTGATATAAATCAATGCATTTGAATTGTGGTGCTGGTGAAGACTACTGACAGTACCACCGACTGCCAAGAGAACCAACAAATCTCTCTTGGAGGAAGTCTGGCCAGAGTGCTTCTTGGCGGTCAGGTGGTGGGACTCTATCCCGTGCTTTGGACGTGTTGTCAGGAGAGACCAGTCCCGGAGAAGGACATCATAAGTGGTAAAATGCAGGGGCAGCGAAAGAGGTAGGCCCTCGGCCAGATGGGTGGACAACCTGGGCTCACACTGAGAAGAGTTGTGAGGATGGCACACCACCAAGTGCTGTTTGCATCTTGTGCCGGAGCACTGCGAGTCGGAGCTGACGTGATGGCACCTGACAGCAGCACCAACAGGAGTGAGGTCACTCATGCCTTCACCCCAGCCCCTGGCTTGACTGTGTCTGCCCACCAGTACTTACCACAGGGTGAGCTCAGATGAGAGAGAGAGAGAGAGAGAGAGAGAGAGAGAAGAGAGAAAAAGACAGAGAGAGAGAGAGAGAGAGTCCCCACACTCTTAAGGAGCCTTCTGCACCAAGAGCAGCTGGGAGCAGAGGCTGCTGGCCAAGCCCCTTGAGGAGCCGCCCAAGGACTCAGCTGCACACCACTTTTCTCAAAGGAGGCGAGTTGCGGCCACTCTGGGCGCATACTTATCTCAGTGTGGAAGCCATTCCTCTGCTCTGTGATAACGAACTGGCTGCAGGAGCGCAGCAACCAGTTATGGCTTTTTCTGATGGTTATTTTTATTAGTATTGCAGCAAAATTCACACAGCATAGAGTTAACCATTTTAAAGGCTAGAATTCGATAGTATTTAGTACATTTACAATGTTGGAGTGCACTAGTTCTATCTAGTTCCAAACTCTCTCTATTGCTGCAAAATAAACCCCCAACCCAACAACTTCTAACTACCTGTCCTCTACCCCCAGCCTCTGGTCTCCACCAATCTGCTTTCAGTCTCTGGAGGGTCCTCCCCTCCCCTCCCCCCAGCAGGAGCCTCCCTGGGAGCTTGTTAAAGCTCAATTCCGAGGCTGTCCCAGATCCACCCCAATGATAGCTCTGGGGAGGCCTCCCATTTGAACCAGCCCTCAGAGGAATCCAGGCTCTGCCCAAACTTGCATGAAGCTATGCTGGAGGCTCTGAGCTAGAGCTGTGCTCCCTCGCCCTCCCCAGGCCAGGGAAACCCCAGCAGGCCAGGGCCAGAGTGCAGCAGGGCACCCTGCTGGCAGTTTCTGTTCCTTTGCCAGCAAATAAAAGGCAAACCTGTGCATATGAAGATATTCTGCCCTCTGGGATGTCTGACTAAAACGATTATGCAAATTTGTGGTGTAAATAATGGAAGGGCACATGCAGGGGAAAAGATATATCTTAGGAACCACACAGCAACCATTCATCATAGACTCCATCGTAGTGAAATCAGGTTTAATCATAACAGATAACCTTATTCTCTGGAGATGAATGTCGGCATAGACACCGAGTGTCTTCAGTGCTTCTTGGAAATGTTCAAGTGCTTATTACTATTAATTCACAGAGGCCCTGGACTTCTAACACCATGATACTGGGAAGGTAGCACCCTTTCTGATGGAAGACCACTGTGTTCTTTGTGGGTTATATGAAAGACTGTGGTCCACAGCAGGTGAACCAAGACAAAGAAACCCCCTTAGCTTACGGATACATCAGCAAAGGAGCAGAAAATACGCGTGCCCTTTAGAGAAGACTAGCGGTTCCAACCACAGAATCCTTAAAAAAAAAAAAAGAAAGAAAACTTGTATCCTTTTACAGAAATGACTCCCCATCTATCTCTGGGCTTTAGTTGTCTGTGGCTCCTGCTGAACAAGGGGGAGGAGCCCTGGGTTAATGCAGCAGCTGACTTGGGAACATCCGCAATCAACTGGTTCCCTCACCACACTCTTCCCTCGAAGGTCTCGGCATGTCCACACTGGACTCACCACCACTCTCTTCCGGCAGAAGAAGTCTCCCACAGCCCCTCTCCTCCCGGACCTGGCACCATCCCAAGATGCCGTGTTGTTGCTGTCGAGCCGTGCACAGCCCTGCACCATCCTCGCCACAGCTGCGATGCTCGATCCTTTTCTAGAGCCACTGTGTGCGCTCATCTCGCTGAAGCCCCCCCTCTTTGTCACTGCCCCTTGACTTTACAAAGCACGAGGCCCTTCTCCAGGGACTGGTCTCTCCTGGCAATATGTCCAAAGTATGTAAGGCAAAGTCTTGCCACCCTTTCCTCTATACTTCTAAGACAGATTGGTTTGTCCTTTTAGCGGTCCATGGTTCAGCATTGCAATTCCTCTTTGGTCTTCCTTATTCAATGTCCAACTTTCACGTGCAGGTGAACAGGAAAAGGGAGTACTGTATGGTTTTAAAATCAGGAAAGGTGTGTGTCAGAGTTATATCCTCTTGCCATATTTATTTACTCCGTAGCTGAGCAAATCATCAGATAAGTTGGATTATGTGAAGAATATGGCATCAGGATTGGAGGAAGGCCTATCAACAACCTGTGATATGCAGATGAAACAACTTTGCTTGCTGAAAGTGAGGAGGACTTGAAGCCCTCACTGACGGATGAAGATCTAATATTGTAGCCTTCATTATGGGATTACAAATCAATATAAAGAAGACAAAAATCCTCACAACTGGACTAATAGGTAACATCATGATAAATGGAGAAAAGATTGAAGGATTTTTACTTTCTTGGACCCACTATCAATACTCATGGAAGCAGCAGTCGAAAGATCAAAAGATGGGTTGTAATAGGTGAATCTGCTGCACGAGACCTCGTTAGATTATTGGAAAACAAAGAAGTTACTGTGAGGACTAAGGTGTGCCTGACTCAAGCCAGGGTGCTTTCCACTGCCTCAAATGCATGTGAAAGCTAGACATTGAGTAAAGAAGGCCAAAGACAAATGGGTGTGTTTGACTTGTAATGATGTTGAAGAATATTGAAGATACCAAGCACTGCTAATAGGACAAACCGATCTGTCTTGGAAGAAGTAAGGCCAGAGTGCTCCTTAATGGCAAGGATGGCGAGACTTCATCTTGCACATTTTGGACATGTTGTCAGGAGAATCCAGTCCCTGGAGAAGGCCATCATGCGTAAGTGGAGGGGCAGGGAAAGAGGGGAAGGCCCTCAGTGAAATGGACAGACACAGTGGTTGGGACAATTTTGAGGATTGTGCAGGACTGCAGTGCTCCATTCGGTTGTGCATAGGTCACTAAGGGTTGGAACCAACTGGACGGCAGCTAACAACCCAACAACACGAGGAACAGCACACATGACAGAAGCACAGGATCACTTATGCGTCATAAAAGAAAAAGAAAGGTGCTGTCACAAGGGACTCTGAAACTTGCTCTTGAATGTACAGCAGTTAAAGCAAATGGGAAACGGATGAAGGGAAAGATCTTGAGTAGAAAATTTCAACGGGAAGCACAAAAGACAAAATACGCTATTATAATAAAATGTGCAATGACCTGCAGTTAGAAAACCAAAAGGGAAGAACACACTCAGTATATCTCAAACTGGAAGAAAAAAATAAATCAGATCTCAAGTTGCTATGCTGAAGGATTTCATGAGCAAAATACGGAATGATGCAAGAAACATCCAAAGAAGACAGGAAGAATACGCAGAGGCCTATGTCTCAAAGACTGCGTTGATGTTCAACTCTTTCAAGAAGTAGCACAGGAAGAAAGAGAGGCATGGTTCACTGAAAGCGCTAGCAAAAAGCAAAGTTCCAGAAACTGAAGGAACACTGTGGTCATCTCATAAGTTCATGTCAACATGAAGATATATAAAGTGCAGGGGCAGGGTTTAGCCTACAATCAGGCCACAGGCTCATGGTGTCTCCTTGTGGATGTAGCTTTCTCCTAAGGAGGGCCCTGGGAACCCCCTCCCTCTCCCCCCGACTCTCCTTCACCTTGCTGTTGGCTACCTCTAGTTGCAGCCAGTCATTGCCACTAGATCCACAGGACTCTTCACCCACCGCCTGTGATGCTCCTGCATTCTGCATCACTGCACGTGGCTGCGTGAGTCTGAAGAGGGACTTGTGGACTAGTATGGGACTTATGGACTTGAGTTGGACTGGGCTGGGGGGTGTTTCATAGAACACAAAAGTAGTATTGTAATATATATTTTAAAATTTCAATATAAGTGCAATTTACAAATATAATACAT